>NC_056743.1:1172814937-1173114937 GCF_019279795.1 Protopterus annectens | reverse complement strand
AGGAGTAAGATGGGGGCAGTGTAGAGGTAATTTTTGGGAAGAGAAGAGGGGCCAGGGTTGGGATGGATATCTCCAGAACAAAGTAGGTTTTTAGCGAGGAGAGTGTGTGTAGTAGATGCTAGATGGAGTTTGTATAGTTTTGACTTAGCTTTGTGGGAAGGTTTAAAAACCTGTATTATGGATAGTTTATATAGACTTGAGGTAGAGGTAGTAAAGAGATTAGGGGAGATGGTAAAAGATGAAGTAGATGGATATATGTTGTATGATTGAGAAGTTGGTGAACATAGGAGTGGGTCAGAGAGATTGGAGTGGTAAGAGGTGGAAATGGAGAGAATAAGGAGTAGTGTAGAAGATATTGGAAAATAATACACGGAGTAAAATATGGTCAGATAGAGTAGGTAGAGACAGTGGTATAGAGGAAGTGGTGTTGACAAGATTGACAGATTAGTAAGGTGGTTGTGGCAATAGGCAGGAAGTGGAATTGTAGTGGCTAGTGGGACAGGAGGGGTAGGGATAGTTAAGTATAAAGGTAATTGTAATGGGGGTAGGTGGGAATGGGGTTAGGGTATGGGTGCGAAGTGAGCCCGAGCATAGCGGGGCTAGCACCCTGGTCAAGATGAAGTCATAGAAACAATCAGAAAAAGATAGTGAAAAACTAGCTTGAGAGACAAGGCTATAAAGTTTCTAAAGGTATAGTCACCAGAAATAAAATAAAAAGAAATAAAATATGAGCAGAAGTAAGCTTACAAAATGACACTGGCCTCAAGCTACACAAGTAGATTTACTTGAAGCAAACCCATGCACATCAGACCCGCACTCGCACGTTCATGTCCACTGTATGCAAGCCCACATCCCCTTACATGCGCATGCGCACTTACGTGATGTCATTGCAGTTGCTGAACTGCAAGTTATATGGGCAATCCTGTTAAAGGGAATGCCGATGCATTCCATAGTCAAAACAGATCAGTAATTTTTTTTTATGTTTCTACATAACATCTCTATGAAGCGCCCAAGTTTTATGACTTCCTATATAAATGACAGTGCACATGACCTTTCTTTATACATACTTGTAAAGAAAAAATTCTTTGAGTTGAACTTTTATGAAGTTTTGTATAATGTATTTATCTCTACTGGTATGTTTTTTATTAAAGAGTAGGATAGAGTGAGGTAAATATGAATTCACATCTATCTAATCTAGTAAATGTGTTCTTCAACAGTTTTGTAGATATTTTAGTTGTCTTTTCTGTTAGTGTTTTAAGTTGTGAAAGCAAATCGAACAGTTACTGGTTTGACCTGTTATTTATGCTTTCTGCGGAGTAGTATTGTCTTAATGAAAGAATAGATTAGCTATTCTTAATGCTTACTATACAATGTTTTCATCTGTATAGTACATCACTTAGGTTTTTAAGTGTTATGTTTTTTATATAGATGGCAATGTGCATGACTTGTTTATATATATTTTTTAATGTTTGAATACAAATGTTCATGATATTACCTATAATATATTCATCTTGGTATATAGATTTCTTCATTCATGATTATTTTTTACTTTATATCATGAAGGAATACATATATATGTACTTTTAAGATAACAATGTATTCTAAATGCAGCATGTTAAGTTGTCAATCTCGCCTTCATTCTTGCTTGATGGGTTCGGAGCCGATCCCTCGGCTCCGACTCGGCACTTGCTAAGCTCGAGAGTCACTTTTACCAGCTCGAGGCAGCCCCATATCCCATGATGCAAGGCGGTAAGTACCCAGATCTCGTTTGCCGCTTCGCTTATGAGGTCCTCCTTTTACCAGCTCCTGGTAAGTGATTCACTTTATTGATATTAAAGCCCCTTTTTGTTAAAAAAACCCTTTATTGTTAGTTATAAGTTTATTATTTAGATTTCCTGACAGAAAATCCCTGTCTCTTTTAAGATTTTTTAGTCAAACTTTACCCATCCCATCCCCTCCCTGTTAGGGTGTGTGTGTGTTTGTTTTAGGAATACCTTTTTGGTATTTTCTTTAATTTAAATTTTTGACTGGTGTGTGTGTGTGTTTTTTGTGCAGCACCATGTCAAAGGAGAGGGTCTCAGGTTTTAAGAAGTGTGACTCGTGCTGTCAGAAGATGTCTCTGACAGACGGTCACACTTCTTGCCTGTATTGCCTGGGGCCTCTTCACCTGCAGGACTCCTGTGCTATTTGTCATTCCTTCAGCCAGAGAGTCCTGCAGGAAAGACGCAACAAGCTGATACTTAGGGGCCTTCTTAAGCCGGAGGGCTCTCCGGCTAAGTCAGCTCCATCAAAATCAGCTAAATCTTCCAAGGCCCAGGCTTCTGTGTCTAAGCCTGCGGCCTCGGCTCCGACTCATTCCGAGTTGAGATCGGCTCCGGCTGGAGCTGATTCTGGCTTAACAAAGCCTTCGGCACCGATGGCTATCGGTGCCGAATCTGCATCGACCACTTCGGTGTCGGCTCCGATCGGTTCCGACCCCCATGTGGCACAGGCATCGGTGTCGGCTCCGATCGGCTCCGACACCGTTACTTTGGTGGCTGTATCGGCTCCGGCTGGAGCAGATACATCGAGGCTTCCTGTCGGCTCCGAAAAGTCGGCTCCGACAGGATCTATTGTATCGGTTCCGATGGCTCATTCCAGGAAGAGGTCGAGGTCTCCTTCCTTGGAGCCGATACTTTCGGCTCCGGCTTCACCTCTTCTTTCGGAACGGAGCCATCGGAGCCGATCTTCAAGGTCATCCAGACTGTCAGATCATGACCTAGAGAGAGTGGTCAGTAGATTACTTAAGTCACAGGTACTGGCCCAAATGTTACATAGTCCGTCTCAACAGACGACTGTTGGTCCACACCCGTTACAGTTCCTCCTTCAACTCTACCCCAGAGCTTGGAGTTGGAGTCTTCGCGAATGGTTACTGCTACGGCTGGAGGACGGATACCCCCTTCTGTTCCTTCAGCCTCTACTCTTATCTCCTCTTCGAGACCTTCCTTAGAGGGATTCGGTGGTCGGGCTTCCATGGTCTCCTCCGAGGGGGTGAGTGGCATCAGACCCTTGTCCGAACCCGCTCTTCCCCTTGGAGCCTCGGCCTTGGTGAGCTCGGCTCCGAAATCTGCCTCGGAGACTTCCCTTTCGGTGGTCCCTGGAGTTCCTAGCTCTTCGGAACGGGTTCTCTCGGACCTGCCTGGGAGGGGAGCATTCGAGGTGATGAAGAGTGTGCTGGCCACTGGTATCAGTCAGCAGTCTGTTCTCGTAGCTCCTCCCTCTATAGTACCTGTTGACATCTCTGCCACTTCTCTTGCTACAGGACCCAGAGATCCTCCGCCTCAGGTTTCCCCTTTGGGAATTTCCCCCTCTTCTGAGGATTCTCCTGATGTTTCGGGAGATCCTCCTAGGAAGAGGACTTGTAAGAGGAAGCATGTAGACTCCCCCGAGTCTGTCACTTCGGATACTGACTTTGATGAGTCAGAGGGATCCCTAGATCCCCTCTGAGGATGTCTCCTTCTCAGACATCCTAGAACTCCTTAAACAGAGGAAACTGGCCCACCAACAATCCCTCTGAGGATGAGTCAGTATACCTAGAGGCGTTTGGATCTCGGCCCTCCACCTCCTGGGTGTCTCCGCCTTCGACCCCTTATGCAGGTTATTGCACGAAGGCGTGGGCAGCTCCTGACTCTGTAGAGCCAGTCCCTAGGAGGCCTTCAAAATTTATCACTGCCCGTGTGACAAGCAATTCCTCACTAAGGGTGTCCCGCTGATGCCATGGTGGTGGCTGCGGCCACCAAAAGGAACTTGCAGATCCTTCCGTGCCCGTCCATCCTCCTAATAAGGACTCTAGGACCATGGATAGGTACGGTGGCGGATGTTTTCCTCAGCGACCTTTGCTATGCTCGCTGAATTACCTATGTCACTTCACCAGACTCCAGAGGGATATCCTTAAGGAGCTGGGTGAAGTAGTTCAGGATCCTACAGCTGCAGGGGCTCAAGAAAAATTGCTTCGCAGCTAGGAACCCTCAATTCCATTGCAAACTCCTCCATGCGGCTAATATCTTATGCTGCGGATGGAGCGAGTAGAGCAAGAGGTACAGGTGTGGCTCTTAGGCGCCAAGCCTGGATGCGGCTATGTGATTTTGCGGATCCCTTTAAGGCGTCCTTCACAAATTCTCCCTTTGATGGGTCAGCTTTGTTTGGCCCTCAGGTGAAGGAAACCTTGACCAGGTGCGAACAGGACGGCAAGACTCTTTCTGCTGTTGGAGTCCGTTTTCCACCCTTCTAGACCTTATCCCAAAGGACAGAAAGGTGGGAAAATGTGGTTCCGTAAATCCCAAGGAGTCACGCCGGATTCACGTGGTCAGTTTACCCCTAGAGGCAGAGGGGTAACAACAACAGACGCCGCTCTAGAGGCAGAGGGGTCCGAAAACCAGGGAAACAGAGAGCCTCTCTGACAAGCCCTTTCAGCATCCCTGAGATGTTGCCCGGCTGTCCCTCCTTGGAGGCAGTCGGGAAGATTATCACTGTACCCAGAAGCCTGGCATTCCCTCACTCAAGACAGATGGGTACAGTCGATCATATCCAAGGGTTACATAATTCCTTTCGAGGAAAGTCCCTTCCCTCAAATTCCCTTCCAGATGTACCACCGGTCTAAGGGAAATTGCAGAGTTAGAAGTCTCAAAACTACTGCAAAAGAGCCATTCAGCCAGTTACAATAGACCATTCAGAGCCGGAATCTACTCAAGGTTCTTTTGGTCCCCAAAAGACGGGAGACTGGAGACCAATATTGGATCTCAGCAGACTCAACAAGTCTGTCAGGAAGACAAGATTCGAATGGTCACTCTTCAGTCAATTCTGCCCTTCTTACAGAAGGACAACTGGATGTGCTCAATAGATCTTCAGGATGCGTACTATCACATCAAAATTCACAGACGCTCCAGGAGATTTCTCCGCTTTCGGCTGGGGTCCAGTCATTTCAGTTCAGAGCCCTGCCCTTTGGTCTCACTACAGCCCCCAGAGTGTTCACCAAATGCATGGCAGTGGTCACGGCTCACCTGAGGCGTCAAGGATTCCAGGTGTTTCCGTATCTCGACGACTGGCTCCTGTCAGCCTCCACCAGGCATCAGCTTATACAAGCCAGGGATTACACAATAAATCTTTGTTCTCATTTGGGCATCTCAATCAACTTCGAAAAGTCATCCTTATCGCCCTGCCAGTCTATTACCTTCATAGGCGCAAACTTAAACACTGTTCGGATGTCAGCTACCCTTACAGATCAAAGAGTTTCAGACATTCAGAGTCATGTCAGGATCATTCTGGCCAACAAGAAAGTACAGGCCAGAATGGTTCTAAAGGTATTAGGTCTCATGGCTGCGGCCATTACTCTTCTTCCCCTGGCTCGATTCTACATGCGCCTTCTTCAGTGGATGCTGTTCACACAATGGTCATACCAGCAACTTCCAATGCGTCACCAGATTCTGGTGACACAGACATGCAAAGAGCATCTTGGCTTGGTGGATCACATCTCCTCAGGTTCACCAAGGCAGGTACTTTGTACCCCCATCCCCGATAGCCACTGTCACCACGGATGCCTCCCTGATCGGGGGTCATTATCAGGGCAGGATGGTTCATGGGACGTGGCAGCCGTTCGAGTACCATCTGCACATAAATGTCCTGGAGATGAGAGCAGTGCTTTTAACGTTGCAAGCCCTCAACGACTTTCTTCCCGTAGGGACAATTGCAGTCCACACAGACAACATGTCTATAGTTTGGTATATCAACAAACAGGGCGGAACCAAGTCCTACCCCTTGTGTCGAGAAGCGCTCAGACTATGGCAATGGGCGATCTCCTCTCATCGGTTTCTGGTAGCAACGCATATCCCTGGGAAAACCAACATTGTAGCGGACAGATTGAGCAGAGCTATTCTCATGCCTCACGAGTGGTCTCTCAAACAATCTATAGCGGAAGAGATTTTTCTGGAATGGGGTCGTCCATGTTGCGATCTTTTTGCTACTCCCCAAAACAGCAAATGTCCAGACTTCTTCAGCCTCTTCCCTCTATCAGGCCATCCCCCCAGAGACGCTCTGACCCAGGATTGGCCCCAGGGACTTCTTTATGCCTTCCCTCCATTTCCTCTGATCCCTCAGGTTATCCAGAAAGCTACCGTTTTGAGCCAAATTGATTCTCATTGCCCCTTACTGGCCTCGACAGGTTTGGTTCCCGTTCCTCCATCATCACCTTTTGGTGCAGCCGTGGCATCTGGACCCAGTGCCAGATCTTCTGATACACCAATCGGGTCAGCTGCACCGGTCAATCCCTTCTCTCAACCTCACAGCATGGTTGCTCCACTTCCTTCCTTAGCCAGGCTTCCTTTGATCTCTAACCCAGTTAGAGACATGATAGTAACCGCTAAAATCCTCTACCAGGAGGATTTATACAAGCAAATGGAAACGTTTCTCTTATTGGGCTAAGGCCAAGAATATCGATCCTTTTACTGCCCCTGTTCAGGCAGTCCTGGACTTCTTAGCAGAGATTTTTCATGCAGGCTCCTCTTCTTCCACAGTCAGAGTTCAATTGGCTGCTATTTCCAATTTTCATGTCGGGATAGCAGATCATAATATTATGTCCCATAGGCTCTGCAGGGCCTTCTTGAAAGGAATTTTCCTACTAAAACCTCCAATCAGGAATCCTCCTCCTCAGTGGGATCTAAATTTAGTGCTGACATCCTTGATTCTTCCCCTTGAGCCAGCTGCTTCTTGTTCCCTGAAATTTCTTTCTTGGAAAACTTTATTTCTAGTGGCTATTACATCGGCCAGGAGGGTGTCTGAACTTCATGCTCTTTCGGTTCGACCCCCCTATTTGGTTTTTCACAAAGACAGAGTATCTTTGAGAACTAACCCAACCTTTTTCCCTAAGGTCGCTTCAAAGAACAATTTGAATCAATCCATTGATCTCCCTGTATTTTTCCCTAACTATTCAGATAGTGCTGAACAAAAGCTACATTATCTTGATGTCCACCGTCAACTTAGATATTATTTGGACAGAACAAAAAAATTTAGAAAATCTGATCAACTTTTTGTTTCCTATGCGGATAATAAAAAGGCCTTCCTGTTTCTAAAGTGACTTTGTCTAGATGGCTTTCTTCGGTCATCTCTGAAATTTATCTGCTCAGGGGAAAACAGCTGTGCTCAAAACCTAAAGCACATTCAACTAGGAGCTTAGCTACTTCTACAGCTTTTCAAGCTAGACTTCCTTTAGACACTATTTGTGCAGCGGCCACTTGGGCCACTCCTCACACTTTTGTTTCCCATTACAAATTGGACTTGGCCTCCAGGGACAGAGCCAGTTTTGGCTCTACAGTCCTCAAGAGTTTGTTCCATTGAGCCACCCAAGATAGAGGTGCTAGGACTTGGTCCCATCAAGCAAGAATGAAGGCGAGATTGACAACTTAACATTAAGAAGTTATGTACCTACCATAACGTTCCATGTTAGTTGTCTTCTCTCGCCTTCTTTCTTGTGACCCTCCCTCCTTCCCCCTGGCCTGGACAGACCTTGTTATAAGAAACTGTTATGCTGAAGACCATTCAGACCTGGTCCTTCTTCCATCTGTAAGTTTTTCTTTCTTCCTTTGGGAAGTATTTTATGCTTGGTGCTATTGCCCTTTGTCATCAAACGAGATCTGGGTACTTACCGCCTTGCATCATGGGATATGGGGCTGCCTCGAGCTGGTAAAAGTGACTCTCGAGCTTAGCAAGTGCCGAGTCGGAGCCGAGGGATCGGCTCCGAACCCATCAAGCAAGAAAGAAGGCGAGAGAAGACAACTAACATGGAACGTTATGGTAGGTACATAACTTCTTATTTTGCAACCAATCACTACCTCTGGAGGGCTTTTTAAATGTTTGAAGGGCTGTATAGTAACATAAGTCTGATGAAGCCTTTTGGCGAAAGCGCTCACTTTGTTACGTGCAAATAAAACTTTTATTGAAGATTAAGGACTGCTTGCTACGATTCATCTTGTTTATTTTATTGTTGGAAGTTGCATCGCATTTTATTGCCATAGGGAGCAGCGTATATGGTGTTTGACTTATAATTTTTTTTTAGTAGTTGATGCTTGCTCAGCAAGCAATTTTTTTTTTTCGTACAAGTTTTCATTTACAAATGCATCAAGTGCATTTATAAATGACAACTTGGAAAAACAAATCAAAATAAATACAAGGGATTGCTGAACAGCATTCTGTTACTTAATGTGTCATTATACAGTTTGGGCAGGATTTTTAGAAACTAAGCAGCTCATGAAAGAAAACAAAAATAAATGTGTGCTTCCTTTACGAAAGCTAAACTTTAACTGAATGGTATATTCTCAATAAGCTGATAGGGGAAGGAAGGGCTCCATGCAGCAGAGAGCAAAAGAGTGACTTTTTCCTGATTTAAGTATTTTTTTCTGGCTTTTTGATTATTTACTGCTTAGCGACTGCATTTTCGCCTGTTTATACAGCTCTGCATTCTATTTAAACTGTTTTTGTGTTGATTAACTGTTTTGCACTTTTAAAAAAGTTATTTGTTGCTTAATTTTACCTGTAGGCTAACACACTCAAGTGCGCTAGCCGTTTAAAAGCATTTATAGCATTTGCTGTCTGTTTTTCCTCTGTTTTCTGCAAAAAAAAAAAAATCTTGTTTTCCCGCCTTACTGAACTAGAATAGTCCAGTCTTCAGAGTTTGCTGATCTCTGGGCTTTGGCTTGGTTCCTGTGCTATTCCATATCCTTATTTGGATAAAGGGAAGCTTCTTTGTTCACCAGTGGGAGTGGGGAGCACTGAGCAGCCTATTTGTCCCTAGAGCAGTGGTTCCAGCCAGAAATTTGTAGTCTATTGGCCATTTTGGGTCAATTCCTAGCTCTTTTCAACCCCCTGCTAGCGCGGAGTTGCCCATAGAGCACCATCGGGCAGCGCCGGTTAAACTATTTCTGGCTCCGTAAAGTCTGCTCTTCAATTTTTCCCTTAGAACTTCTCTACTTCCAATCTAAACAGTCTATTCTCTATCTCAAAAGCTCAGCACTTGCTCCTAAAGCATTTTTATATAGGTAAAGTACTTGTATACTAAACAAAGTACTACATTAGCCTAGAATCCCCTTGAGTACCCATTTCCCTATAGGTCCCTTCTGACTCAGTTACACAGCAAACTTTTTCACTTTTTCTAGCATGTCGAAGGGTCAGTTGCTAGCGTCCTCTCCTGTTCAGCTGGTGAATCTGGGCATCTTGAGGCAATGTTACAATTGCCTCATGTACACAGACAACCCACTCCTTCTCCCACAAAACACAAATACATGTGAGAGATGCAACTATATAGCCAAACTGGAGGCTGAGCTCTCTCAACTCAGGACTGGCAAGACCAGACAGGAGGAGAAGGAAACCACGCACACCACAAACCCAGTTTCACATAGAACTATCACAACTGCAAAACAAACACATAAACACACAAAGACATACTCGGAGGCACTGATCAAAAATCTACCAAAACTACAGAGGCCGCCAAAGCAGACACCCAAGCAACTGCCACCTCAAGACATAAGACATGCAACACATAGTTCTCAAAGTCAGTGTGCTAAACAGTCACAGCCCTTAAGGCCAAACACAATGCCAGACACACTTGTTATAGGTGACTCCATAGTCAGACACACTGACGTCCCACTCACCAGACTGAACAAGGAAAAGATCACAGTAAGCTGCCTGTCAGGTGCTAGAATCCGCCACATAACACAAGCACTCAGGTCACTCCACAGCAAGTACAAGTATGACTCAGTCATTGTCCATGCCGGTGTGAACGACCTGAGACGTACCTCCTGGACTACATGAAAAGAGACATAGAGGAGCTCTCAGATTATGTAGCCCAGGCCGGTATGACCCTGACCCTGAGCAGTATCCTACCCTCACCAAGAATGATGCCACAATACAGAGACAAAATGATCAGCTTTAATAATTGGCTTAATTACTGGTGTCATTCTAAGGGGATCCAATGTCTGTCTGCCTGGGATGACATGCTGGACAAGCCACGCTGCTTCGCAAGGGACGGCTTGCACCTGTCACCCCTGGGTTTCCGGATATTGGCAAAGGCTCTTGCCACCCCCATAGTGCCTTTTTTAGGCAAGGCTCAAATGATAAACCTACCGCCCTAGTAAACAAAAATGGAGAAAAACTAAGGGTAATACTGCTCAATGCCAGAAGTCTAAACCTCAAGATGCACGCCCTCGAAGCCCTCCTCAGTATGGAGAACATCAATGTCTGTGCTGTGATTGAAACCTGGTTCAAGGCTCCTGAGAGCACCCCAGCACTATCAGGTTATACCTCCTATCATGCGTTCCGGCCCCAAAATCCGGACCGAGCCACAAAAGGAGGGGGAGTATCCATATTCATAAAGGATACCCACACCTCCAGGTTAGTGGCAACGCACGAAGCATCGGAGACCATCCAGGTGCAATTAACCATAGGTAAAACTGCCCTACAGTTTGTAACATGCTACAGACCACCTTCTCAAACTCAGGAAACCCACACAGCCTTCCTGAAGACACTGGAGAGTATGAATGTCTGTCCAAACACCATCATATTGGGTGACTTCAACTACCCAAACATAGACTGGGAACATTACTCAAGCCCCAACACCCTAGCCCAAAGGTTCCTTGAGTTCATAAACTCAAATGCTATGGAACAACTAGTCACCATTCCCACAAGAGGAGAAAATATACTAGACCTGATCATCACAAACATGGGGACAAAATGCTCCACACGGAAGTATATCCCTCATTGGTGAGATCAGACCATAAGTTAATCTCACTGGAGATCCACATCCCGCCACCCCTGCAAAAGACCACAGTGAAGAACTTCTCAAAAGCAAACTTCACACTTCTTAAGACTGGAGTGGTATCCTTCAAGCCCCCGAGCCAGTGGAAACCACAACCCACGCTGCTGAAACCCTTACAAATGCCTTCTACGAGCACCTCCAGGAATGTATGGATCAAGCAATCCCTAATAAAATCAAGACCCTTTCCACCAAAGGCAGGTGCCCGGTCTGGTGGACCCCAGCCATAAACAAACTCTACAACAAGAGGAGAAAGCTACTACATGACAGAGCAAAATCCCTAAAAGGGAAGGCATCTCTGATCAATACTAGCAAAAATCTACGATCACTCATAAAATCATCCAAGGCCAACTTTGAGAGAAAAATCGCTAATGACACAAAAGACAATCATAAGGCCTTCTTTAGCTATGTTAGAAACTTGGGTGGAAACTCCCAGATATGCTCAGAATTAGTCCAAAATGATAAAAAAATCACTGAACCCACAGACATTGCCAACATACTGGCAGACAGGTTCAGTGCAAATTTCTCCCCCCCCCCCCAAAAGGAGAAATATCTATCCCACCAGAGTCTAGCCTCCCAAACATCCCAGATGCCCAGGTGAGAGCTGCTCTCTCTAAAGCAAAAAACACAGCATCAATGGGACCGGACGGTGTCCCCGGCTGTGTGCTGCATGAACTCAATGAGGAACTAAACCCACACATAAGGCTGCTGTTTAATCTTAGCCTTACTACAGGATACGTACCCAAAGAATGGCGTACGGTAACTGTGGTCCCACTCCACAAAGGCGGTGCTTCTACGGACCCTGTTAATTACCGCCCCATAAGCTTGATGAGCCTTGTCTGCAAAGCTATGGAGAGGATCATAATGGAACTCATAAATAAAGACATTGGGGACCTACAGACACTGGATCCTACCCAATTTGGCTTTGTCAAGGGCAGATCCTGCCTCTTGAACTTGGTTGACTTTTTCGAAACCGTCACTAAGGCCATTGATGAGGGTAAGGCAGTTCACACAGCCTACCTTGACATAGCAAAAGTGTTCGACACAATACCCCACTCGGGCATCATAGAAAAGCTCACCAGCTTAGATGTAAACCCATATGTCACAAGATGGGTTGCAAACTGGCTCAAGGACAGAACACACAGGGTTAGAGTTGCTGGTGCCATGTCAGACTCTAAGCCAGTCACGAGCGATGTCCCACAGGGCTCAGTCCTGGGCCCCCTCTTGTTCGGCATTTATTTTTCTGAAGTGCAGGCAAACATAGGGGGATTGTGGCTGACAAAATTTGTAGATGACTGCAAACTGGGCACCATAATTGACACAGACATCCTCCAGAGAGGTCTCATAGAAATGGATAACTGGTGCCAGAGCCATGGCCTTGAGCTAAATGCCAAAAAATGTATAGTCATACCCTTTGGGAAAAACAAGGTAACCCCTAATTACCACATAGGTGGTAATCCATTAAACACGGAAGAAGTTATCAGGGACCTGGGGACCCAAGTTGACAGTAACCTCTCTTTTGACACTCACATTGCCAAAGTGGTTAGGAAGACCTTCTACATTGCCCACCTGATCATGAAGGGATTCACATCCAGATCAGGAGAGGTCATTGTACCCCTGTACTCTTCACTTATCAGACCAATGATTGAGTAAAATGCCCCATTCGGAATGTACCTTACCCGACACCTGCAGCAGTTGGAAAGACCCCAAAAGTTCCTCACCAAAAGGATAAAGGGGCTCAAACAAATGTAATACGATACCCGACTGAAGAAACTCCAGCTCTATTCAGTCGCATACCGTCTGCTCAGAGGTGATCTGTGCCTGACATACAAGGCCATGTCCAACCCGGAATTAATGGACATGCTCCACCTCAAAAAATCCAAATCCACCAGAGCCACGAGAGCAAGAGACTTAATCCTCAACACGGATATAAATAGGACGTGCTGGTGGGACAGATTCATCACCCAGAGACTCCCTACACTATGGAACAGAATCCCAGTCCATGTGAGGCAGAGCCCCTCACTGACTCTGTTCAAGAGAAATCTTGACGAGTGGATGGGAGATTGTAGGTTTACCCCGGGAATCATGTCTGTATCACTGCTGGACAGAGGCACAGCAAACTAATGGGTATAGTATTCTCATCCTAAGGGGTGGTGAAAGCCACACACACTCTGGCTAGGCTTATAAATGCCCTAGGGCAGATAGCCTAGTATGAACCTATGATGACACAACAAAGTTGGTGTTGCTGATAAGGACCTTCACTCCCGCTTCAGAAGAGAGTTTGGATCCAAATTTTAAATGGTGGGATTGTCCCTGTAAAGTAAATGTGCTTACTAAGCTGCAGATTTTATAGTGCAGGATGGGAGTAGTATAAAAGCATTGTGTACAGTAAAAGACTGACATTTGGCAGCTTTTTAATACATATTCTTATTTTAATACATCAAGGAAAGGTGGTCTCATTGCCCTTTACATTCACATGCATGTAGCTTTTCTTAACTAGTACAAATAAGTGCATTAAAATACTAAGTACTGACATTTTTTCTCTCTACAGTTTTCCAATGAACAGCATATCTTAGCTTTGGCTTAGTGCATGTTTTTTATCTACGTCAATAATTTTTTCCTGTTTTGTGCATTTGCATTTAAGTATTTGTGAAATTGGCAGATAGTTGACAATGTTGGCCACATTTCATTTACAGAGTGAAGCCCTGCATCAAGCCAGAGTGGTAGCTTGCTTTAGTTTGTGGAAAGTCCACCTTCACAAGCAGTTAGTCAGTTATAAGATAATTAAAGCACTCAGTGGAAGAAAAGTAATCGGGGACCAGTATGTTCTGTCTTAGAATTGAAGGAAGGGAAAGGCCACCCACTTTTTTTAAGCTCAACTTCTAGTGTGGTTTGGCAGAGGATTTTTTCTCAAAGGCTTTGGGATTCATGGTTCATTATTTCTCGCATTTCCTCATTCCAGGCTCCATATGAGAAAAATTGAAATGCGTCTCAGGTCACTGAGGAGTGTGAACCCAGTCCCTGAACTCTGTCAGCAAATTCCAGTTATTCCTTGTTTAGTGTAGGAGTTTTCTCTTGTGGACTCCAATTTGGGAGTCCCTTTTGTATAACCTCTTGTCAGTATGGAGCATTTCATTAGATGCCTCAAACTTCCTTCACCATTTTATTCTCCAGCTAATAAAAAGTAAAGAAGCAAAGCATCAAAAGGAGCTGTTCATGATGCTTGACAGATGTCCACCTAAACAAACCAGTGCTTGCTGCCAAGAAGTAAAAGTACATGGTGTCTTGAACCCGTTGCACAAGAAAAGTCACAGCAATGTCAAGGAGATGATGGCCCTAATTACTGGTCTCAGACTACTTCAGCTGCTGACACCAGATACTTAACTTTGATGTTGGCTGTCACTACTTGTAATGTGATACATAAACAAGGAAAGTCAAAGTCTTACCACCCTTTGCAGACTAGCCATGAAAGTGTGGGAAGTGGGTGTTGAACACAATTTCTGTCTATGCATAGTCCGCGTTACCTCCCATCTAAACATGGTTGCAGTTATAGTCCATGACGGACCTACACAAAATGGATGTTAAACTGGTCTTCCTTCAGCTCTTTTATCCAGTCAGTGTTCCTCAGATAGATTTGTTTGTTTACATCAGAGCAACACAAGCAGCCGAGTCTGTTTTGCTCCAGAACTCATTGCAAACAGTCGGTGGCATTAGATGCTTTCCTGATGCCCTGAGAGCCGAGTTACTGTATGGCTTTCAACCTTTTCCACAGAGCTTACAATCAAGTCTGATCCATAAACATTATGCCTAAAAAATACCATTTAGTTTGGATGTCATTTGGGATAAAAGGTCTTTCTAAAGTATAGCCATACAGTCCACTTAGGCTGGAAAAAAGCCAAAACAAGCAGCTAGTGGGGTTTGGCTTTATTGGCTTGAATCTGCCCACGAAGGCTTAAAGAGTTAAAAAAAAAAAAAAAAAAATCCTGGGCATTCAGAAGCCATATAGCTGAACTACTGATATGTCTTCCATGTGTCATTTGCTTTTAACCTATAGGCCTCCAGTATATTTTAAGGTTTTACACAGTAAAGACTTTTTCTTGGCTATGTCTTGTAGGTTCTACTGAATGGTTTGTCGGTGTGACCTTTTTACCCTTTGTTTCAAATTAATCTTATAATGTGGACTTGAATTGATTTCTGGGAACAGAATTCTTAAACAGGAACACAAAATTAAATAAAAATTTCAGGTCAGTGATGGCCATTTAGTGGAAAAACATTAAAATATAGTAAAAAGTACTAGGGTAATTTTGGTGCTTAAACAACAGCAATGAAAAACTCTCTTCTTTTTTAGTTCTAGTGTCGAAGGTCTCTTGACTGTTTCATCTTTGGAGTCTGTCCACACCCCCCTGGTCTTGAGTGCAGGTCCGACCATCTTGCCATCTCAGGGACAGCCCAGAGCCATAATGCCCCAGGTCGTTCCGACCCTGGAACAAACCCACCTGCGAGACCTCCCCAGAGAGCCCTCCTGAGGAGCCCCCCACAAGCATGTGTGTAAAAGGAGGCACTTGGGCTCTCCTCCAGAGTCCCTCACAGAAGACATGGACCTGGATGCCCCCAAGATCACCCCTGAGGATGTCTCCTTTGGAGACATCATGGAAATCCTACACCAAAGAGGGGAGTGGTCTGCCCCAAAACCAACTTCTGAAGAGTCCATGTTTCTGACGTCATTCGGTTCGAGCTCATCTACCCTCCTGGGTGTCTCACCCCCACTGATCGACTCGTGGATTTGATTATATTTAGGGCATGGATGGAGCCGGACACCGTAGAACTGATACCCAAGCGCCTTGACAAGGTCCTGAGAGCTCCAGCAGACAAATTACACTGGCATAAGGGTTCCCCTGTACATGCTATGCTGGTGGCGGTAGCCACCAAGAAGGAACTCTCTCAGGACAGTTCCACAGTCCATCTGCCTCACCGAGAGTCGTGGACGTTGGATCGCTTTGGGAAGCGAGTCTATGATTCAGCAACCTTCTGCATGAGGGTACTGAACTACTTGGCGCACGTTGTTCGACTCCAGAGAGATGTGGTAAGGAAGTCACGGAGCCGACCCCAGGGTCCCTTTCGGCAGAGGACAAGAAGACGTTTGATGCACGAATGGCCACCTAAAATCTGTAGCCAACACATCCATGCATTT
Organism: Protopterus annectens; assembly: GCF_019279795.1. NCBI lineage: Eukaryota > Metazoa > Chordata > Ceratodontiformes > Protopteridae > Protopterus > Protopterus annectens. The sequence continues at coordinate 1,173,098,909 of NC_056743.1, read as the reverse complement.
GCTTTCCCATGCCACAGAGGGAGCCACATGGGCGGCAGGGTCAGGTTTTGCCATCCAGCATCACACCTGGCTCCACTTATCTCAGTTCTCAGAGCCCTTCAAGGCATCTTTCACCAATGCCCACTTTGATGGTTCTTCCCTCTTTGGGAAGACAGCCAGAGAGGCTTTAATCCAGAACAAGGACAGGATGACAGTCTGCCATTGGGGTCCACTTCTCACCACCTCAGAGGTCCTTTTCCAGAAACCAGTGAGACCAGAAGAAGATGTGGTTCCGCAAGTCTCAGTTGTTTTCCTGGGACACTCAGGACTCACCGTTCCCCAGAGGCAGAGGGGGTATGACAGATGCCACCCTAGAGGCAGAGGGGGTGCAAGGAATTTTGGGTCCAGAGAACCTTTCTCGGATAAACTTGGACAGCAACCCTGAAGGGTTGCCCAGCTGTCCATCTCTGGAGGCAGTCGGAGGGCCATTTGTCGCTTCACCCACTAGCATGGGAGTCCCATCACTGCAGATCAGTGGGTGTTGTCATATCCAGAGGATATTTCGTTCCCTTCAAGGATCCACCTCCCTTTCCAACAAAACCCTCCCCGGATATTCTACCCATGCAGCAGGAGGAAGCAGTAGTACAGGTAGATTCACTACTGAGAAAACGAGTCATCCAACCGGTCTCCCCAGACCAGTCCGGATCCTGAGTTTATTCCAGGTTCTTTTTAGCACCGAAAAAGACAGGGGACCTCAGACCAATATTGGATCTGCCCCAGCTGAACCTGTCAGTAACCAAGACAAAATTCCGGATGGTCGTGATTCAATCTATTCTGCCTTATCTATAGGACAGAAACTGGATGTGCTCAATCGACCTCCTGGATGTGTACTATCATATCAAGATGCACAGACGGTCCCGGAGGTTTCTTTGCTTCGGGCTGAGAGCCAATCATTATCAATTTCAAGCCCTCCCCTTTGGTCTCACCACAGCCCCTTAGGTGTTTACCAAGGTAATGGCAGTGGTAGCGGCTCGCCTGAGGCTTCATGGCATTCAGGTCTTTCTGTACCTAGACGATTGGCTTCTTTACCGTCCTTTCAGAGCATCTGCTATGTCAGGCCAGGGACTCCTTCCTTCAGTTAGCCAACAAGTTGGGCATCACGATCAACATGAACAAGTCTGCCCTCCAACCGGTCCAAGTTCTGGATTTCATTGGGACATGGGTGGACAAAATACAATCCACAGGTATTTCTCACTTCAGACAGGTTACGCAGCTTGAGACTACACATCTTATATATCCTTCAGACTCCGTTACTAACAGCCAAAGCGGTGTTAAGAGCTTTAGGTTCTATGGCAGCGGCGAAAAATCATCTCCCCATGATGCAACTTCATATGAGGGTACTTTGGTGGACTCTCTAAGTACAGTGGTTGCTGTTAGACCTTCCCTTATCCTTCCCAGTGAGAATTTCAAAAGTGTGCAGGGACTTCCTTTGGTGGTGGATTCAGTCCCCGGATCTACCCAAGGGCCTTCCCTTTCAACCTCCTTTGCCCCAAACCACTGTGACCCCAGACGCCTCCCTACTTGGGTGGTGGGGCATTGCTTGGGAAAGACAATTCAAGGCATGTGGTCCTCTTCCGAGACTTATCTGCATATCAGTGTTCTAGAGATGAGAGCGGTTCTTCTTGTGTTGCAGGCCCTCCATGCTTATCTTCCTCTGGGAACGACTGTAATTCAGACGGACAACATGTGACTGGTCTGGTATATCAACAAATAAGGGGGAACCAGATCTTATCCCTTATATCAAGAGGCCATGAGAGTGTGGGAATGGGCGATCTCCACCGGCCGTTTTCTGGTTGCAACACACATCCTGGAACAATTCAACATTTTATCGGACAGGCTCAGCAGCTCTATCCTGATGCCTTGAGTGGTCTCTGAAGTCTTCAGTAGTGGAGCAGATCTTCCTAAAGTGTGGTCGTCTTTGCTGCGATCTCTTCACATCTCCTTCCTACGCAGAATGCAGCGGATTTTTCCCCTCTGAATCCCCCTCCAGGGGAAATCCCCAGAGATGCTCTGATTCATGCTTGGCCTCTCGGGCTTCTTTATGCTTATCCCCCTCTTCTTCTCAAGTCAAAGTTTCTGCAGAAAGCTCAAAGATTGGGGAGCACTGTGATCCTCATATCCCCATTCTGGCCTCATCAGGTTTGGTTTCCCTTACTCAGGTTTCACCGTGGATCTTGGATCCGGTTTCATATCTGCTTTCACATCCCTCGGGGATTCCTCATCCAGATCTGGACAGTCTGAAGTTCAATGCTTGGCTGCTCTGGGTCCCATGATTCTTAGGACTCCCGGTCTAGCATCTCCCGTTAAATCCATTCTGGTGGTGGTTCATAAATCATCCACCAGGAAAGATGTTCTTCATCTCACATTGCTGCAGTCCTTACACTTGGGTAGTCCGCTGTCCTCGGTCGGCCCGACTATCAAAGTATAAGGCTGACGTCGGTCAAGGCGCATTTGACTGACATCAGGACGTCAGGGTACAAATGCGCATGACCGACGTCATATCCTCAGTCTTTTTTGCCGCATGGTCCGATGCAGAAGCAGCATTGCAAGTGCCGGTTGGCGTTCTGAAATTTTTCGATTCCGGAGTTTCAGACCGACTCAAAGTTGGCTAAGTACCCCGTTGGGGAATATTTTAGTTTTTTCTTGCCTCAGTGGTTTACCGGATGTCAGAAAAAGTGAATAATTGTATTTCTTGTGGGAAACAGATACTGCATAGAGATTATCATACTTTGTGTATTCCTTGTTTAGGGCCTGAGCACGACGTTGTTGGGTGTCGCTCTTGTGCTAGATTCAATAAGCGCACTATAAAGAGAAGGTTAGATTGTGCCAGGTTAGTCTTCGGGAAGCGGTGCAATTATAAAATGCCGTCGGATGCTCCGACGCCCGCTTCTTCGAAGAAGCGCAAGGACAAAGCAGTTAAGCCTAGGCTAGAAGAACCGTCCGTACCGGACGCCGGTTCTTTAGAGGTGTCGGTGGAGCCGGTGGTTCCACCGGAGGTTTCTTTGGGTTCCCAGGGAGAGACTTTGTTGTTGCAGGATGTGGCCTCTCAGGAGGGAGGTCAGGCTGAAGGGGTTTCTCAGGCTACTATACCACCCTCCCTTCCTAAGGTGGTTAGGCCCTCTCCTTCTGTTTCCAAGGCTTCTCCCAGAGGCAGGCCAGGTTTAGCTTCAGTTGGTGTCACCCCTAGTTCTTCTGGAACTGTGCCCAAGAAGCATATGCTTAAAATGGCAGAAGATTTGATTTCTTTGATTAGGGGTTCCTTGCCCCCTCCTGATAAGAGACCTAGGGTGGAGCCTGAGTTAGGGAGTTTTGAGCAGGCTTCGGATGTTTCAGAGTCTTCGGCTGAAGACTTGCAGGAGTATTCTCCTTATTCTGATTCTGAGGTGGATGATTCTACTCCTTCTGCTTCTCCTCCTGAGGATTTTTCTTTTTCAGAAACTCTTCATTCCATGAGGGAACATTTTAAGTGGGAAGGTCAGGACTTCTCTGATTCCAGGAAAAGGCTTAGGGAATTTTGTTTTACCCCAGCATAGGCCTTTGGCTATACCTCCTGTTTTGGATGTGGTGGAAGATGTTTTACAGAGGCTTCTCTTAATCCTGATTCTTTGCCTCCTGCTCCTGTTAAACCGGATAGGTATTACAGGGTGCCTGAAGCTCATAAGTATCTTTTTAAGAGTCCTAGGGCGGACCCAGAAACTGTTAGTCAGGGGCCTAAAGGTGTTAAGGCTTCTGTTGTCAAGAATCCGGTTCCTTCTGATAAAGAGGCCAGGGCTTTGGATAGATGGGGAAAGAAGGTTTATACTTCCTCCACTCTCGCTATGAGGGCTTTGAATTGCCAGTTTCACATGTTGAAATACCAAAACTATCTCCTTTCACAATTGAAGTCTAAGGTTGATGCTCTGGCGGAAGGTATTGATTGTAAAGAGTTGCAAGATTTAGTACATGTTTCTGAACAGGTGGGTAAGCATTCTTTGCAATGTGGTTTTGATGCTGTACAGGCCTCGTCTAGGGTGGCTGCCACTGGGTCAGTTATTCGCAGGCACGCCTGGCTGAGGGATCAGAATTTATCTGACCATGTTAAAACAAGGATTTTAGATGCTCCTTTACAATCTGATGTGTTGTTTGGTTCTCCTGTTGAGTCAGTTTTAAAGAAAATGGAAGACAAGGCTAAGTCTATGCAGACTGTTAAAGATTTTTTGCAGGTTCAGCCTCCAAAGTTTAGTAGAAATTGGCCTGCTAAGGGGTGGACGATCCTTCTTATGATTCCCAGTCTAGGGGTAGATCTAGACGTGGTAGGGGCAGAGCTCAGGGCTCTTTCAGGCCTAGAACAGGGAGTTCTCCTGCACAGTCTTGGTGAGGGCAGGGGTCAGTCCTTTCGTAAACAGACCCAATGACCTACCTTTTCAGCTGCCAGAGCCTTCTCGTCTGGCAGCACCTTTGGGAGGAAGGTTGGCACTTTTCAAAGAAAATTGGAGTTTAATTACCCAAGACAGATGGGTATTGGATATCATACACCACGGTTACAGGTTTTATTTCCATACCTTGCCTCCTTTCAAAGGCATGCCAGACGTTCCTCCTCCACAAAGAATAGAGGCTCACAAGCAAATTTCTCTGTTACTCCAAATAGGGGCCATTCAGCCGGTCCCTATGCCAGAGGTGGGCCTAGGATTTTATTCTCGCCTGTTCCTAGTACCAAAGAAAGGGAACACGTGGAGACCAATTTTGGACCTATCTATCCTCAACACTTATCTGGACATTCCCAAGTTCAAAATGTTGATGTTACAGCAGCTTTTACCTCTGCTGGGCAAAGATCATTGGATGGTAACTTTAGATCTCAAGGAGGCTTATCTTCATGTTCCTATCAGACTGAGTTGCAGGAAGTATCTGCGTTTTTGAGCTGGGACTTTTCATTATCAGTTCTCTGCATTGCCCTTTGGCTTATCTACTGCGCCCAGAGTGTTCACGAAAGTTCTGGCTCCAGTGATAGCTTTCCTCAGGTTAAAAGGAATACAGATTTATCCTTATTTGGACGATTGCCTGATTCTGGCTCAAGAAAGGGACGAGCTTCTTCATCATTTGGATTATGTGATAGCAGTGCTAAGATGCCTGGGGTATTCTGTGAACGAAATAAAGTCCAGTCTAGTACCCTCTCAGGACATGTGCTTTCTGGGTGTGAGACTGAATACAGCATTCCAGATGGCCTTTTTGACCCCGGACAAACAAAAGAATCTTTCCCTTTACTTTCATCGGTTGTCTCGTCAGTCCAGGCTGACTGCAAAGACAGTCCTTCAAGCCTTGGGGTTCATGGCATCTTGTATTCTGGTGCTTCCCAATGCCAAACTGCGTATGAGGAAGCTACAATGGTATCTCAAAAATGTATGGACACAGCACTGCCAGGATTTGGACACTGTCATTCAAATAATACCTTGCATTCAAAAGGAATTTTTGTGGTGGGCTCAGGAATGTCACCTAAACAAGGGACTCTCTGTGACCCGGCCAGAGGCGAGTCAGATTCTAACGACAGATGCCTCAGACATAGCTTGGGGAGCTCATCTGAATGGAAAGTGGATACAAGACAAGTGGCCTGCCAGACTACAGCATCTACATATCAACTTGAAAGAGATGTTAGCAGTCCAGTTTGCATTAATAGCTTTCAAGGATTTACTTCTTCCAGGGCAGGTGTTGATTCTAACAGACAACGCAACTGTCATGTAGTACATCAACAAGCAAGGCGGAACACATTCTTATCCCCTCTGCAGGCAAGCAATGATTTTGTGGGAGACTGCTCTCAGTTTACAGCTAAATCTTCAGGCAAGGTTTCTGCCAGGAGCACAGAACTCCTTAGCAGATGTGTTGAGCAGACAAATTATGGATCCCCACGAGTGAAAATTGGATCCTCATGTATTTCAGAAATTGACAGTGTCATGGGGAACTCCAGACATAGATCTGTTCGCTTCTCCACTAAACCACCAGCTGCCAAAGTTTTGCACAAAAAGGTTTCATCCCACAGCTTGGAAAGTGGATGCTCTTTCTTTCAATTGGAGCAATCTTCATGTGTATGCCTTTCCACCTCTGCCTCTCCTCCCAAAGGTACTACTAAAGGCAGACAAGACAAGCCAAGGATGATTTTGATAGCTCCAGATTGGCCTCAACAGCATTGGTACCCATTACTGAGAAGCCTGGTACGGAAGCCTCCATGGCCTTTACCTTCGATTCCACACCTGTTGTCTCAGGAGGACAGTCATTTGCTCAATGTCAAGCTTCACTCTCTGCACCTAACAGCCTGGCATATTCTGTTTTGAACCGTAGTAGGCCTCCACTTCCACAGCAAGTTTTGAATGTTATTTTGGAAGCTAGAAGGCCTAGTACAAGGAAAGTGTACGCAGATAAATGGAAGAGATTTTTATTTTGGAGTGCAGCAAAGGATTTTGATGTTCCTGAGCCTAATTTAAGTGTGGCTCTTCAATATCTTACTGAGTTACTGGACAAAGGTTTGTCCTTCTCTTCTATTAAGGTTCATGCTGCAGCAATTTCGGCTCACTATGATTGTGACCCACCATTGTTTTCTCATCCTTTGTTCAAGCAATTTCTTAGAGGGGCAAAGAATATAAGACCCCCACGAAGAGCTCCTACTCCGGCTTGGGATCTCAATTTTGTGTTGGAGAAACTCACTCTACAACCTTTTGAGCCTGCAGCTACTGCTGAATTAAAGTTTTATCATGGAAGACTGCTTTTTTGTTGGCTATTACCTCTGCAAGAAGGGTTTCTGAGTTACAGGCCCTTATGGCGGTTGAGCCTTTCTTAATTTTCCATAAGGATAGGGTATCTTTACGTACTAATCCTTCCTTTATGCCTAAAGTGGTTTCTAGTGTGGCTTTAAACCAAACTATTCATTTGCCTACTTTTTATGCAAATCCCCAAAATAAAGGGGAAAAGATTTTGCACACTTTAGATGTACACAGGCAGTTGCGGTATTATTTGGACAGAACTAAGGGGTTCAGGCAGTCTCAGCAGTTATTTGTTTCTTTTGCTTTGAGTTCTCAGGGCAAGCCTGTATCAAAACAAACTATTTCTAAGTGGATTGGGTTTTGCATTGCTTTCTGTTATTCCCATCATGGCAAGGAAATTCCAGTTGGGATTAGGCCTCATTCCACTAGGGCTACTGCCACTTCGACAGCTTTTTTGAGGGGGGTGGCAACTAAGGATATTTTGGAGGCAGCTACTTGGAGTTCAGTGCATACTTTCTCTAGGCATTATCACCTTCCACTTTACTCTAAATCCAGGGCTGGTTTTGCCACTGCTGTTTTGCAGGGCATTTTGGCAGCTCCTGCTTCCTTATAGTTTAGCCATCCTCCCTTACCTCTGCTTTGGGATTCTACCCAAGTGTAAGGACTGCAGTAATGTGAGATGAAGAACATAGTACAGTTTTGTACCTACCATAAATGTAGATGTTCGAAGATCCACATTGCTGCAGTCCAATTTACCCTCCCTCCTTCCCCTCTTGGAGGCGGTTGTGTGGGTTGGGTTGTTAATAGGGTGTATATTGTATATATTGTACATATTATTAGGGCTAGGATGGTTGGTTGTTGGTTTGCTGTCTTTTGGTTTTGACCTTTATTTCTAGGGTCTTCTGACATCTGGGGCAAGAAAAGACTGAGGATATGACGTCGGTCATGCGCATTTGTACCCTGACGTCCTGATGTCAGTCAAATGCGCTTTGACCGACGTCAGCCTTATACTTTGATAGTCGGGCCGACCGAGGACAGCGGACTACCCAAGTGTAAGGACTGCAGCAATGTGGATCTTCGAACATCTACATTTATGGTAGGTACAAAACTGTACTTTTATCGTAGTAAATGGAAACCTTTTTCTATTTGGGCCATTGAGAGGTCTTTGGACCCTTTCATTGCACCACTTTCAGCTGTCTTAGATTTCCTAGCTAGCATTTTTCATCAGGGTGCTAGTTCCTCTAAGGTGAAAGTTCAGCTAGCCGCCATTTCTAATTTTCATGTTGGGGTAGACATGTCTTCGTTGGCTTCTTGTAAACTTTGTAAAACCTTCCTCAAAGGTGCTTTTCTTCTCAGACCTCCGGTTAAGGACCCCATCCCTCCGTAGGACCTTACATTGTAGTTATAGGCATTGGTTTCTTCTCCCTTTGAGCCTGCAGCATCTGTGGAGCTGCAATTTCTGACCTGGAAAACTACCTTCTTGGTTGCCATCACATCTGCTTAGAAGGGTTTGGAGCTTCAAGCTCTTTATATCAAAATCCCTTGCAAGATCTATCACGAAGATAGAGTGTCACTACGCATTAACCCATTAACCCATCCTTCCTTCCCAAGGTAGCTTCTGAAGTCAATATAAATCAGATTATTACCAGTATTGTTTCTGAACTACCAGAACAAGTGAGAATACTTGGACGTACATAGGCAGTTGAGGATGTTCTTCGTCTTCCATTGCTGCAGTCCTAACAATTGGGTATAGTCCGCATCCAGTCGGCCCGAATACCAGAGTATAAGGCTGACGTCGGTCATGGCGCATTAGACTGACGTCAGTACGTCAGGGTACTAATGCGCATGACCGGCGTCCTATCCTCAGTCTTTTTTGCCGCGTGGTCCGATGCAGAAGCAGTTTTGCAAGTGCAGGTTGGCGTTCTGAGATATTTCCGAAACCGGAGTTTCAGACCGAATCAGAGTTGGCTAAGTACCCCGTTGGGGAACATTTTGTTTTTTTCTTGCCTCAGTATTTAACCGGATGTCAGAAAAAGTGAATAACTGTATTTCTTGTGGGAAACAGATACCGCATAAGGATTTCCATACTTTGTGTATACCTTGTTTAGGGCCTGAGCACGACGTTGTTGGTTGCCGCTCTTGTGCTAGGTTTAACAAACGCACTATTAAGAGGAGGTTAGACTGTGCCAGGTTAGTGTTTGGGAAACGTTGTAATTATAAAATGCCGTCGGATGCTCCGTCGCCCGCTTCGTCCAGGAAGCGCAAGGACAAAACAGCGAAGCCTAGGGTTGAAGAACCGGCAGTCCCGGACGTCGGTTCTTTAGGAGGCTCAGTGGAGCCAGAGGTTTTGCCAGGAGTTTCTATGGAGTCTCCGGCAGAAACTTTACTGTTCCAGGATGTCCCATCTCAGGAGGCAGGCCAGGCTGAAGGGGCTTCTCAAGGGCCTATTCTTCCCTCTTGTCCCACAGTAATTGGAGCCTCTCCTTCTGTTGCTAAAGCTTCTTTTAGAGGTAGGCCAATTTCAGCTTCAGTGGGGGCTTCTCCTAGCTTTTCGGGTTCTGTACCTAAGAAACATATGCTTAAAATGGCAGAAGATTTGATTACTATGATTAGAGGTTCTATGGGCCCTCCTGCTAAGAGGCCTAGGGTGGAGCCGGAGTTTGCCAGTTTTGAACACGGTTCAGAGGCTTCTGAGTCCTCTGCGGATGATTTACAGGAGTATCCTCCTTATTCTGATTCTGATATGGATGATGCCACTCCTTCGGCTTCTCCTCCTGAGGATTTTTCATTTTCAGAGACTCTGCATTCCATGAGGGAGCACTTTAAATGGGAAGGCCAGGATTACTCTGATTCCAGGAAGAGGCTTAGGGAATTCTTGTTTTTACCCCAGTATAGGCCCTTAGCTATACCTCCTGTGTTGACTGTGGTGGAAGATGTTTTAGCAGAGGCTTCCCTGAACCCTGATTCTTTGCCTCCTGCTCCTGTTAAACCTGATAGGTACTATAGGGTGCCTGAAGCTCATAAGTATTTGTTTAAGAGTCCTAGGGCGGACCCAGAAACTATTTCTCAGGGGCCTAAAGGTGTTAAAGCCTCTGTGGTTAGAAATCCTGTTCCCACTGACAAGGAGGCTAGGGCTTTGGATAGGTGGGGTAAGAAACTGTATACTTCTTCCACTCTAGCCATGAGAGCATTGAATTGTCAGTTCCACATGCTGAAATATCAAAATTATCTCCTTTCTCAATTGAAGTCTAAGGTGGATGCTTTGGCGGAAGGTATTGAGTGTAAAGAGTTGCTGGATTTGGTTTATGTGTCTGAACAAGTGGGCAAGCATTCTTTGCAATGTGGCTTTGATGCTGTGCAGGCCTCCTCGAGGGTGGCTGCCACTAGTTCTGTTCTTCGCAGGCATGCCTGGTTAAGAGATCAGAATTTGGCTGAGCATGTTAAGACAAGGATTTTGGATGCACCTTTACAGTCTGATGTTTTGTTTGGTTCGCCTGTGGAAGCAGTTTTAAAGAAAATGGAGGACAAAGCTAGATCTATGCAAACTGTTAAGAATTTTTTGCAGGTACAGCCACGAAGTTTAGTAGAAATTGGCCTGCTAAGGGGTGGACTTATCCTGCTTATGACTCCCAGTCTAGGGGTAGGTCTAGACGTGGTAGGGGCAGGGCTCAAGGTTCTTTTAGGTCTAGAACAGGGAGTTCATCTGCTCAGACTTCTAGTGAGGGCAGGGGTCAGTCCTTTCGTAAGCAGACCCAATGACCTGCCTTTTCAGCTGCCAGTAGATTCTCGTCTGGCAGCTCCTTTGGGAGGACGACTGTCTCTTTTCAAAGAAAATTGGGATTTAATTACTCAAGACAGATGGGTGTTGGACATTATTCACCACGGTTACAGGTTTTATTTCCATACAATGCCCCCTTTCAAAGGCATGCCAGACGTTCCTCCTCCACAAAGAAAAGAGGCTCACAAGCAAGTTTCTCAGTTACTCAAAATGGGGCCATTCAGCCAGTCCCTGTATCAGAAAGGGGCCTAGGATTTTATTCCGCATGTTCCTAGTACCAAAGAAGGGGAACACGTGGAGACCAATTTTGGATTTATCTCTCCTCAACACTTATCTGGACATTCCCAAGTTCAAGATGTTGACGTTACAACAGCTTTTACCTCTGCTGGGCAAAGATCACTGGATGGTAACTTTAGATCTCAAGGAAGCTTACCTTCATGTGCCTATCAGGCTAAGTTGCAGGAAGTATCTGCGGTTTCGAGCTGGAGATTCTCATTATCAGTTCTCTGCATTGCCCTTTGGCTTATCTACTGCCCAGAGTATTCACCAAGGTTCTGGCTCCAGTGATAGCTTACTTCAGGCTACAAGGAATTCAAATCTATCCTTACTTAGACGACTGCCTGATTCTGGCTCAAGAAAAGGAAGACCTTCTACAGCATCTGGAATATGTTATAGCAGTGCTAAGATGCCTAGGGTATTCTGTGAACGAAATAAAGTCCAGTCTAGTACCCTCTCAAGACATGTGCTTTCTGGGTGTGAGACTGAATACAGCAGCCCAGATGGCCTTTTAACCCCGGACAAACAAATGAGTCTATCACTTTACTTCCATCATCTATCTCATCAGTCCGTGCTGACTGCAGGGACAGTCCTTCAAGCATTAGGGTTCATGGCATCTTGTATTCTGGTGCTTCCCAATGCCAAACTGCATATGAGGAAGTTACAATGGTATCTCAAAATGTATGGACACAGCACTGCCAGGATTTAGACACTGTCATTCCCATAATACCTTGCCTTCAAAGGAATTTTTGTGGTGGGCTCAGGAATGTCACCTAAACAAGGGACTCTCTGTGACCCGGCCAGAGGCGAGTCAGATTTTAACGACAGATGCCTCGGACATTGCTTGGGAGCTCATCTACTTGGAAAGTGGATACAAGACAAGTGGCCTGCCAGACTACAGCATCTACATATCAACATGAAGGAGATGTTAGCAGTCCAGTTCGCTTTACTGGCTTTCAAGGAGTTACTTCTTCCAGGACAGGTGTTGATTCTAACAGACAACACAACTGTCATGTGGTACATCAACAAGCAAGGGGAACACATTCTTATCCTCTATGCAGGCAAGCAATGATTTTATGGGAGATTGCGCTAAGCTTGCAACTAACTCTTCAGGCAAGGTTTCTGCCAGGAGCACAGAACTCCTTAGCAGATGTGTTAAGCAGACGAATCATGGATCCCCACGAGTGGAAACTGGATCTTCATGTATTTCAGACATTGACAGTGTCATGGGGAACTCCAGACATAGATCTGTTCGCTTCTCCACTAAACCACCAGCTGCCAAAGTATTGCACAAAGGGGTTTCATCACACAGCTTGGAAAGTGGATGCTCTGTCTTTCAGTTGGGAAAATCTTCATGTGTATGCCTTTCCACCTCTGCCTCTTCTTCCAAAGGTGCTATTAAAGGTCAGACAAGACAGGCCAAGGATGATTTTGATAGCTCCAGATTGGCCTCGGCAACACTGGTACCCACTACTACGGAGTCTGGTAAAGAAGCCTCCATGGCCTTTACCTCTGATTCCTCATCTGTTATCTCAAGAGGACGGTCATCTGCTCAATGTCAAGCTTCACTCTCTTCATCTAACAGCCTGGCATATTCTGTGTTGAAACACAGCAGGTCTCAACTTCCTCAACAAGTTTTAAATGTGATTATGGAAGCTAGACGACCTAGTACAAGGAGAGTGTACGCAGCAAAATGGAAGAGATTTTTATTTTGGAGTGCAGCAAGGAATTTGGAGATTTCTGAGCCTAATTTGAGTGTGGCTCTTCAATATCTTACCGAGTTATTGGACAAAGGGTTGTCCTTCTCTTCTATTAAGATTCATGCTGCAGCAATTTCAGCTCACTATGATTGTGACCCACCTTTGTTTTCACATCCTTTGTTCAAGCAGTTTCTTAGAGGGGCAAAGAATATAAGACCCCCGTAGAGCTCCTACTCCTGCTTGGGATCTCAATTTTGTGTTGGAAAAACTTACTCTACAACCTTTTGAGCCTGCGGCTACTGCTGAATTGAAATATTTGTCATGGAAGACTGCTTTTTGTTGGCTATTACTTCTGCAAGAAGGGTGTCTGAGTTGCAGGCCCTTATGGCAGTCGAGCCCTTTTGATTTTCCATAAGGATAGGGTATCATTACGTACTAATCCTTCCTTTATGCCTAAGGTGGTTTCTAGTGTGGCTTTAAACCAGACTATTCATTTGCCTACTTTTTATGCAGACCCCAGAATAAAGGGGAAAAGATTTTGCATACTTTAGATGTACACAGGCAATTGCGTTATTACTTAAGCAGGACTAAGGATTTTAGACAGTCTCAGCAGTTGTTTGTTTCTTTTGCTTTGAGTTCAGGGCAAGCCTGTGTCAAAACAAACTATTTCTAGGTGGATTGGCTTTTGCATTGCATTTTGTTATTCCCATCATGGCAAGGAGGTTCCAGCTGGGATTAGGCCTCATTCCACTAGGGCTACTGCCACTTCAACAGCATTTCTACGGGGGGTGGCAACTAAGGATATTTTGGAAGCAGCTACTTGGAGTTCAGTGCATACTTTCTCTAAGCATTATCACCTTCCTATCTACTCTAAGTCTAGGGCTGGTTTTGCCACAGCTGTTTTGCAAGGCATGTTGTCAGCTCCTGCTTCTTTATGATTTGCCAGCCTCCCTTACCTCTGCTTTGGGATTCTACCCAATTGTTAGGACTGCAGCAATGGAAGACGAAGAACATAGTACAGTTTTGTACCTACCATAAATGTAGATGTTCGAGGATTCCATTGCTGCAGTCCAATTTCCCCTCCCTCCTTCCCCTCTGTGTTTAGGGGTGGTAGTGTAGGTGAGCTTACCTGCTTATATTTTTGTATATATTGTTCATGTTTTGGTGCAGGCTTTTTGGGCCTTGTCCTTTTAGGGTCTTCTGACATCTGGGGCAAGAAAAGACTGAGGATAGGACGCCGGTCATGCGCATTAGTACCCTGACGTACTGACGTCAGTCTAATGCGCCATGACCGACGTCAGCCTTATACTCTGGTATTCGGGCCGACTGGATGCGGACTATACCCAATTGTTAGGACTGCAGCAATGGAATCCTCGAACATCTACATTTATGGTAGGTACAAAACTGTACTTTTTATCTGCACAGGACTAAACCTTTCCGCAAGTTTTATCAGCTTTTTGTGTCTTATGCCAAGCCCTTCTTTGGTAAACCTGTCTCAAAAGTGGCTGTTGCTCACTGGATTTCACAATGCATTGTCCGGGCTTACTCAGATAGATGTTTATCTCTTCCAGGAAAAGTGAAGGCTCATTCGACCCGATCTATAGCTACGTCAGTGGCCTTTTGGTCTAGGGTCTCTTTGGATGATATTTGTTCAGCTGCTACTTGGGCGTCATCTCATACCTTTACCTCTCATTATAAACTGGATTTCGTCTCTAGGAGTAGAGCATCATTTGGTTATGTGGTGCTCCGGAATATCCTTCCATGAGTGCCTCCCAAGAGTTAGGTAGCTGGGGACTCTGTCCCACAGGTTGAAGACCAAATGAAGTAAACTACTTCACATTAAAGAAGTTATGTACTCACCTTAACGTTCCATCTGAGTAGTTAGACTTCATTTGTCTTCAACCATCCCCCTCCCCTTCCCCCTAAAGTTATCCTTCAGGATTTGACACGTCCTTTGTACCGGATGGTTGTTGCTGTGCTCTTTGGTTCTGTCAGGGCTAAAGTTCTTTTGTGATGTTGGTGTTGTGTAGGATAAGGTGCTATTAGGTTGGGTATCCATTACATGTTAGGCAGCAAACTCGATCTGAAGAGAGAAGGGAGACGGGCATTATGGGTAAGGGGAGGAGCATGGAGCTCAGAGCCGTAGCTGGAAAATGCGGCTGTGTCAGATCCGATATGGATCCGAGGACCTACAGGTCCCACAGATTGAAGACAAATGAAGTAGAACTACTCAGATGGAACATTATGGTGAGTACATAACTTCTTTTTATCTGCAAATGTCAGTATGGATGTGCCAGTCCTCCTTACGTTTCTCTTTGATTTTGTGCAGTAGAGTTGTTCGTTGACTACATAATCCCTAGTGGATGCTCAGGTCATGCACCTTGCAAGATGAGCTAATGAAATTCATATCCGTCATATCCACAGCTTTTGCTTTTCAGTCTAGCACCTTAACCATTGAACTCTGTTGCCAATTTTATTTGCATTATAGAGTCATAAAACTTGATTATTTGAAAATTTCAACAAAGAATTGACTGTTGGAAGCTTCATGTTTGTGGAAATATCCACATTGTGTATGTGAAGTACATGCTGCGATAGAGTGGGAAGAATATCAGTTACTTTTGTTGTGTCCATTAACATTTCTTTTATGATGGCTTGATTAAGCATATGTACTTGTTTTCCAGTAATTCCAGCATTCTGTCAAAACCTGACAGCTGTAATGCTTATAAATTTTTTGACTACACATTTTCATTTTTTAATAACTGTATGTCAAGCACACACAACTTCAAGTAGCTTGTCACAAGTGAATGAGTGCTCATGAGTTGTTTAGCACATCTGTAACTTACTCTGTACAAAACATAGATACAATGTTTGGAAAGTAAATATTTTTATGTACACAAAAGTATAAGTTTAGATGTTCCTTATTCTCACTGGTCCAGTAGCCTGTAGTCTATATGGATTGTGTTCTGCCCAGGACACAACAACCGACCTGCTTAAAAAATCTGTGGCTCCCTCACACGCCTTCACTCTGACTGCTGATTGGACTGCCCTATGTAGGGAAGTCAGCAGTCACAGTGAAGCTCCCTGTAGTACTTTCTTGCCGCTTCGCAAATAATCATCTCAAAAGCTTCAAAGGAGGGAATAGCAGGCTCTAGCTTCTTTTTTGGCTTATAAATCCCCAGTGGAGATCCCTTCCAAACATATTTATTGTTTTTTTTAAAAAAAGTGTATTTATTTTATTTTTTTACTTGAAACAGCATTTTCCCTTTAAGGAAATCAATAATGCCCTGACTGAAATCAGTTTTGCAGTATTCCTGACATACAGGTTTACCTTACCAAGGATCTGTGTCTGCATGGCCTCAGCTTATAAGGGTAAAGGTATATAGACTGATATATGAGCATGGACCCCCCAAATTATTCCACTACCAGCCTGAAAGCAGGTCATACATCTGTCATACTCATCACTGTTTTGTCATTGGTACCATTGCTCGATCATTTTTCAGGTAATTGCCCCATTGGGGAAACTTCCTTTTTGCTTACAATAATTTTGTTGAAAGTTGTCAAATATCAGCTAGGAGGGGTAAGTGCGAGTGCGGTACAAAGATTCTACACAATGACTTGCTTACCCAAGTGCTCTATTTGTCATTCAGTCATGCCCAAAACCATTAGGTTGAAACTTTCCTTTCTCAATACCTTTCTAGAGATTGTGTCATAAACTCCTGGCCCAGTCTCTGATGTTAGAGTCTGCATCCTTGGATGACCATCTTCCACCTAAGAAGAAGATAGAGGCCCAGAACTCATCTGCAATCCAACATTTGTACCTGCTGAGGTTTGCAGAACCTGCTGTATCTCAGGTTATCTGTCCGCTGCCCACTACTGAGATTCCGTTGGAGGGCTGATATGTCTCCTGAGACCTTGCAGACTGCTGATACGTCCGATGAACCACGACTCATTATTTCCATGGGACCTCAAACTGTCTCTCAGACTTTTATCCAGGCTTTTTATGGATGTTAAAGAGTGGTCCATATCTCTATGTCTCATCCAGGCAGATGTCGCATCCAGCAAGGAAAAAAAACAGAAGACCAGGCATGTGGCCTGTCCTTCAGAAGCTAGGTGAAAGGAGTGGATAGATTTTTCACAGGGTTGTTTAAAAGCTGTTTTGTCTTTGAAACCCTCCCTCTTTGGATTTCCACAACCACAGGGTACTCATGAAAAAATAGCTTTGGGTTTTCTCATATGCTGAAGAACAAGAGTATGATTCTGACCATTCTCTAGATTATTCTTTTCAGTTGTATTCTTCTGGAAAAATTTGTTTGGATGAAGAAGACTCTGTCTCCAGATTCCCAGATTTGATACTCGGGCCGAAGAGGTGTACAGTTATGTCTGTCAGTGGATGCACCACCTCTGTGCAAGGGTATAACCATTGCCATTGTCCATTCAGCTGGTGTGCAGCCAGTACTTTTAGTATGTTGAAGAAGCTTCCTTTAGGGAGGCTTTCCAGAGCACGATGAAACACTTTGAATGACAGTCCAGTCAGATCTTGATGTTCAGAAGAGGTTTTATCCTGTCTTGGAAATGGGTACTTCTGCCCCTTCTCCAGTCCCTCCTGTCCTTGAGGCTTTTCAGGATGCCTTTCAGTCCACCTTTTCAGCACCTGACTCTCAACCACCAGCTCTTATAAGACCAGACAAGTTTTACAAGGTGCCTAATGACCCACAATAATTAAAGAATCCTGTGGCAGACCCTTCTGCAGTATTACTCTCTCTCTCTCAAGCTTCTAAGATTCCACCCAGTGTTAATCCCTTGCTTGCAGACAAAGATAGTAGGGCTGTGGATAGATGGGGAAAGAAAGGTCACACCTCTTCTGCCCTTGCTTTTAGGACAATTAACTACCAGCTCAAATGAAAAGGTACTTTATCTCTATCCTGAGCTCCTTGAAAAAGTTATGCTGGACCTTCCTGCAGCACACTTAAGGCAACAGATGCAGAATCTACTTTCCCACGCCACTCAAATGCCAGACACAGCGTTAAGTGCAGTTATGATGCTGTAGATGATTTTTTGAGGGTAGCTGCCACTGGATCTGTCATCTGCAGATATGCATGGCTTCATGGTCAGCCAGTCCCTGAGGATTTCAAATCAAAACTTATTGTCACCTGCAAAAAGACTTGCTGTTTGGTCCTCAGGCTGCCATTCTGTTCAAAACTGTACAAGACCAAGGTAAGACTATGAAAGACTGCAGGCAGATTCTACTTTCCTCAGTTCCTAGATACTATAAGAACTACCCATATAAATCCACCTTCATTAAATGGGTTCCTAGGACAGCTCAGAAAAGAATACCCTCTAGGAAAAAGTACTCTGACAAACTCTGTACAACCTGCAGCTGGGAGACCTCCCTTTGGAAACATAAGCATGTGACTACCTTTGCAGCAGCCCTCCCTCTGCCTTCAGCCCCATTACTCCTTTTTAATAAAAAAAAAAAAAAAAAAACTCTCTCTCTCCCCTTGGCTGGTGAGAAGCTGTTAACACATATTTGCACATGCCCATTCATCCCTCTTGCAGGAAATTCCTCAGGTTTTTCTCTGACTCCTCACATTTTCAGTTTCTGCTCTGCCTTTTGATCTGTCCACAGCACCAGTGTTGTTCATAAAGTGTCTAGCTCCAGTGATAGCTTTCTATCACACTCAGGGAATTTGAATTTTCCTGTACCTGGATGACCTCTTGATCCAGTCTCTCTCTTTCCAGAAGTTCTTCTTCAGCATTTACACTTCTCCCTCCAACTTCTAGCAAGTCTGCATTTCACTATTAATTACAAAATCCCACATGTCTGCACAGGACCTGGATATCCTGGGATGCAGTCTGGACACAAAGAAAATGCATGCCTTCTTCCCCAGGAGAAAGTTTATTGTCCAGTTTTTCCACGATGTCTCCTCTGCAGTATATAGCTCAGCAAGGAGGATGCTAAGAACTTTTGGATTCATGGCAGGCACCATCCTTATTCTTCCCCTGGCCAGACTTCACATAAGGAAAATCCATTGGTACCCAAAATCTGTATGGTCCCAGCACAGTCACCCATTGGACACCCTGATTTCCCCTGCTCTCTTGTTTCAAAAAAGGGAGCTTTGGTTGAAGGACCAGGTCAGCCTCAACTCAGGACTTCTATTCACCCCAACTAATTCTCTCTTAACAGGTTCACACAGATACCTTGGACTAGGTGTGGGGGCATGGACAGGAGCACACTGGGTGCAGGGTAGATGACAACCACAGTTCCTGAAGGAACATGTCCGTCTGAAGGAAACAAGGGCTTTTCTATAAGGTCTTCAGACCTTCATGTACCTTTGGAAACCCGGTCCACTCCTAGTGTACACGGCCAGCACCAGTCATGAGGTACATAAATATGGATGCACCAGGTTTTACCAGGTGTGCAAGTTAGCATACGAGGCATGGAACTTAATCACCCAGATGGACAACACACACACACTCACAGCCATGTACATTCTTTCTCAGGACATTGTGCTGTCAGACTTCCTTAGCCGCTTCCTGGAGGTCCCCCATAAATAGACATTAAAGAGGCAGGTTTTCCAGACTGTCACCCTTCAGTTGGGCACTCCTTAGGTAGACCTCTTTGCATCACCAACCAACCATCCATAGACTTCCCCAGTTCTGCATCAGTGATCCTTGTTCCACAGCCTGGATGAAAGATGCCTTCTTTCAGTGGACTGGAAAGTTCCTCTAGGCCATTCCGCCATTGTCTTTTCTAAAAATTCTTCCGAAGGCTTAAAAAGAAGCACCCACACTCTTTTTACTGGCACCCTTGTGGCTGAGGCAACATTTGTTTCCCCGGCTACTTCACTTGACTAAAGGGAAATTACAGGAAAATACTTCACCAACCAGACATGATCACTCAACAAAAAGGATTGCTTTTACACCAGAATCTCTCATCTCTGTTTGACCCTATGGCTGATAATTCCTCAAATGCACCTCTTCTCTGAAGAGGTTGTCGAAATGTTACAAGAAGCCGGAAGACCCACTACTGGAAAATCTTAGCTAAATGGAAAGGTTTTCCTATTGGTGTCGCAAACATACTCAGGACCTACCCTTTATCACTGGTCTCTTTTCTACTACAGTTTCTTTAATTACTGTGGTCATGTTTTGCCTACTCTTCCATAAAAGCTAACCTGTCCGTTATCAGTGCCTGCCTGCCTCCCTCTTAATCCTGCAGTTATGACTGGAGCCGAAGTCCAGTTTTTCCTCAGGGGGGAGTCCTACATTTTAATCCCCACAAAAAACCCAATCTCTCCCCATTTGGGATCTCAGTTTTATGTTAGAAAAGCTCACCTTACCTCATTTTGAACCAGCATCATCCGCATCTCTAAAATTCTGTACTTGGAAAACTCTCCTGTTGTTTGTCACCTCTTCTAGTAGAGTTTCTGTGTTACAAGATCTCTTGGCCATTCCCCCTTTTCTTGTTTTTTGTAATGATAGGATGACTCTCTCAGGGCTAATCCTTCCTTCCTTCACCTGCCCACTTTCTTACCCGGTCCCCAAAACATGGAGGAAAGAATCTTGCACTCTATGGGCGTTTACAGGCAACGCAATTTTTATCTATACAAAATAAAATCTTTCAGAAAGACTGATCATCTGTTTATATCTTTTATGAGTCTTTTGCAACTTGGATTTCTAAGGCTATTTCATTCTTCTACTTGCACTATAGCAAGACCTTGTTTCCTGCCAGAAAGCTTACTCTACTAGGGCAGTGGCTTCCTCAGGGAGCTTTTCACAAGGTAGTAAATGCCAGGTTTATTTTTGAAGCTGCCCACTTACTCTTGTGTTCACACCTTTACCAAACACTACAAAATTGTTGCTTTTTCCAGGTCCAGACCAGCCTTTTCAAGGGCAGTCCTGTACAGACTGCTGACTATTCTGCTCAGTAGCCAACCACCTTTCCTACATCCTTCAATTCTGGGAAATCACCCATATGTCAGGAATATCAGGAGTACTGTAACAGTGATTTTGGTTAGGCTGTAGTCCATTTGTGTAAACACTCACCATAACAGTAGATGTCCTGATTTACTATTGAAGCATTCCATCACACTGTCCATCCTCTCTTCTCTACCTCTTCAACCTTCCTTTTCTTCTCTCCTTTGGCTTTAACATCTGCTCTGTTTCATGAGAACAGAGGATGTTTTTACCTGTTCAAACTACGCCACTATCAGCTGACCATTTTCCCCCTCTCTGTAGTTTTCAGTCCAGCCCCATTGTGCTTTTTGGTTCGTGGAGTTTGATTTTTGTGTGTTTTCGTAGTTTTCAGTCCACTGGCTTGGAGATAGTCTGAGGATCCACACTCACATGTCCATGTATGTATCCCTATGCTTACAAGCTGAGTTATTGCATTGGGTGTACTACCTCGGGAAGATAAAGATTTGGTACCCTGGCTGGACATCAGCGGTGCCAAACCTGTATGTTAGGGATACTGCAACAGTGATCATTAGCTCATCTACTGTTATGGTAAGTTCTTACACAACTGTACTTTCTTTATGAATAGTCAGAGTTTCCTATCAATAACTGCTGTTTGTAGGGCTGACTAATCTGGGGAATATTTTTGTGTGCATTTGTACTGCTTTTGTAAATTTTATTTTCTTGAAAAAGTGTAATATTGGGAAATGTTTTGAATGGGCAGAGTCATTACCAGGTATGTATCTGTCAGCTTCCTTCCTTGCATCAGTGTTGCAAAATTCCACAGTGATGGGATGTTCTTCATGTTTCACTGTTGCAGTCATTACATTTGGGGTAATCCTGCTGGCAGGTTGCCCTCAGTCGGCCTGAATTCCAAAGTCTTGGGTCCTGCGTCAGTTGCTGTCTCCCCTTCCCTGACGTCAGGTCGTCAGGGGTATAAAAGATGCAGCAGACGTCATTTTCTCCAGTCTTTCTTGCCGCGCGGTGCCCGAAGCAGAAGCAGTTCGCAAGTGCCGGTCGGCCGACTCCTGAGATTTTTGTGTTAGAGTTTCAGATCCGAAGTCTTCATTAAAAGCTAAGTACCCTGTTGGGGAAATTTTTTTCTTGCTCCAGACTGATGTCAAAAAAAGTTAATAATTGTATTTCTTGTGGGAAGCAAATACCTCATAAGGACTTTCATTCTTACTGTATTCCTTGCCTAGGCCCTGACCACAACGTTTCAAGTTGTCGGTTTTGTGCTAGATTTAACCAATGCACTATTAAGCGTCTGTACGATTTTTGCACTAAGCTATTTTGAGCGCAGATTTAATTATATAATGTTGTCTGATAGCCATCCGACTACCGGAGTTAACAAAAAGCACAAAGAAAAACAAAAGACAGGCAACCGAGGTCCAAAACAGACAAAGCTTCTCCTAAGCCAGTCGCAGGTTTGCCAGTTCTCAGTGAGGCACTTTCGCAGCCCCTGTCGCCTGCTACTTTAGAGTCGCAGGCCGCTACTGACTCCCACGTGGAGTCGGTCAGGCCACTGGAAACTCAAGGTATTGGAGCCTCGGAGGCTATTCCCTCAGATGGGTCTGGAGCCACTGAGCAGGCATCGGCTTCTGAGGGTGTATTCAGACCTGAACAATTATACATTAAACCGACTTCAGCTTCAAAGGCAAGGACTAAAGCACCTTTAAAAGCAAAAAAACAAGTTCACCAGCCACATGGACAGGCCTCCATGCCCAAAAAAACAGATGCTCAAAATGGCCGAAGACTTAATTACCTTGATCAGGGGTTCCCATCCCCCTCCTGATAAGAGGCCTAGGCAAGAGACAGACTATGAATCTTCAGATCAGGTTTCCATTTCCTCTGATTCCTCTTCTGATCAGGAATATTCTCTTCCCCCTATGAGGATTCTGATGCTGAAGAATCTGTTCCTTCAGCTTTTCCTCCTGAGGACTATTCCTTTAGGGAAACCTTGCATACCATGAGGGAGCATTTCCACTTGGAAAGCCAAGATTTTTTAGAATCTAAGAAGAGGCTCAGAGACTTCCTTCTACTACCACAACACAGGCCTCTAGCTATTCCACCTGTGTTAGACATTGTAGATTGTGTTTTCAGAGTCTAGTCTAACCCCCAACTCCTTACCTCCAGCTCCTGTTAAGCCTGACAGATACTAAAGTTCCTGACTCGCATAAACTCCTTTTCAAAAACCCTGCTGCAGACCTGGAAACTATTTCTCAGGGTCCCAAAGGGGTTAAGGCTTCCACTGCAAAAAACCCTACCCCCTCTGACGGAGATTCTAGAGCACTGGATATATGGGGAAAAAAGATTTAAACATCTGCTACCTTGGCTGTAAAGGCTTTAAACTGCCAGTTTCATATGCTCAAATATCAGCAATATGTCATGACACTGCTTAAACAGAAAATGTTGGTAAATTCTGAATGTGCAGATAACAAAGAAATGCAGGATTTATTGCATGCAGCTGAACATGTTGGAAAGCATACTTTGCAATGTGGTTTTGATTCTCTGAAGGCCTCCTGCAGGGCCGCTGTTACGGGTTCTTTAATTAGGAGGCATGCTTGGTTAAAGGAACAAAATCTGCCTGATCATGTCAAAGCTAAGTTATTAGATGCACCATTACAGCATGATACCTAGTTTGGTGTTAAGGCAGAAGAGGTGTTAAAGAAAATGGAGGACAAATCTAAATCTATGCAAACGGTCAAGATTTTTTACAAGTACAGCCACCTAGGTTTAGCAGACACTGGCCTACAAAGAATTGGTCCTTTCCAGTGTCAGACAGACCTCAAAGGGGGGCAGATCCAGATGCCCTAGAGGAAGATCCCAGCTGCAAGGTTCGTACAGGTCTAAGCAATGGGGTGCTTCTACCTCCAAAAGTGGAGAAGACAAATCACAACCATACAGGAAACCATCCCAATGACTTCCCCGTGCCTGCACCAAGCACTTATCTACTGGCAGCACCCTTAGGGGGAAAAATTGCACATTTTTCTCAAAATTGGCACATTATAACCCAGGACAAATGGGTTCTAGACAGTGTCACAAGGCTACAAGTTTCACTTCCATACCCTGCCAAGGGCAAACGGTTGGCCAGACCTGCCAAGATATCAGTGGGCAGAGGCTCAAAAACAAGTCTCATCTCTCATGGAAATGGGGGCTATTCAACAAGTGCCACAACAAGAGCAGGGACATGGATTTTACTCAAGACTGTTCTTGGTACCCAGACAGGACAAAGCATGGAGACCAATACTTGACCTGTCTATTCTAAACACTTTCCTGGATATACCAAAATTCAAGATGTTGACCTTACAGCAGCTTCTGCCCATGCTGGGCAGAAAGGCTTGGCTCATCACTTTAGACCTAAAAAGAGGCATACCTGCGTGTCCCAATCAGACAATCATGCAGAAGATACCTCAGATTCAAGGCTGGTTCAAAGCATTACCAATTCTCTGCACTGCCCTTTGGCTTATCTACTGTGTCCAGGGTCTTCACAAAGTGCCTGGCACCAGTAATTGCTTTCTGCAAACAGAGGAATACAAATATATCCTTACTTGGACGGCTGCCTCATTCAAGCAGAGAACAAGGACATTCTACTACAGCATCTGGCGTTTGTGAAAAGACTTTTAACATGCCTAGGGTTACACAGTCAACGAAAAGAAATCAAAACTAGTACCCTCTCAAGAGATAATATTCC
Source organism: Protopterus annectens (assembly GCF_019279795.1). Classification (NCBI taxonomy): domain Eukaryota; kingdom Metazoa; phylum Chordata; order Ceratodontiformes; family Protopteridae; genus Protopterus; species Protopterus annectens. Next base: position 1,173,074,744 of record NC_056743.1, on the reverse strand, counting down.
TGGGTGCAAGCTTAAATACAACTGCCCAGATGGCTTATCTCATGCCAGACAAACAAAGGCAACTGACTACCTATTTCAAGGAAATGGCAACAAAGGCCCAGTTATCTGCAAGAAAAATTCTGCAGGCTTTGGGCTTCATGGCATCCTGCATCCTACTAATTCCATATGCAAGACTGCATATGAGGAAACTTCAATGGTACCTAAAAAGTGTCTGGACACAATATTGCCACAGCCTGGAAACAATGATTACTCTCATTCCCTGCCTGCAACAGGAGATTCGATGGTGGGCAAAGGCTTGTCACCAAAACAAGGGACAGCCATTCTCACTTCCCCCAGCCAGACAGAACCTAACAACAGATGCATCAGATTATGCCTGGGGGCCCACGTGGCAGGAAGAGGCATTCAGGGCACCTTGTTCACAAATCAAATGCATCTGCATTTCAATGAAAAAGAGATGCTAGCTGTTCAAAATGCCCTGACAGCCTTCAAGGACCTAATTCATCCGGGACAACTACTGATAAAGACAGACAATACCACGGTCATGTGGTACATAAACAAGTGGGGGGGCACACAATTTACCCCCTTTGCAGACTAGCCATCGCTTTATGGGACACAGCACTGACTTACCAAGTTCATCTGCAGGCACAATTCTTGCTGGAAAAGGACAGTACTCTGGCAGATGAACTAAGCAGAAACCTCATGGATCCCCACGAGTGGCACCTGGATCCACAAGTCTTCAGCATGATAACAAAGAAATGGGGACACCCGGACATAGATCGATTTGCCTCCCCTCACAACTATCAACTAAAAAGATTCTGCACAAGGAGTTATCACAGACAAGCATGGAAAGTGGATGCCTTATCTTTCAAATGGAAAAACTTATCAGTATATGCCTTTCCTCCACTGCCTGTCCTCCCCAAGGTACTCCTAAAGGTGAGACAGGAGAAACCAAAAATGATTCTGATTGCCCCAGACTGGCCCTGCCAGTACTGTTATCCGATCTTAAGGAACTTGTCTCAATGCCCAGCCTGGACCTTACCTCAAATAACTCACCTACTGTCCCAACAAAACAATCAGATTCTGCACAGCCAACTCAGGACTCTAAACCTGGCAGCATGGCGGATAATGTAGCCATACAAAGCACACCTCTCAGTAAAGCTGTGATGGATGTCATTTTGGAAGCCAGAAGGCCTAGTACTAGAAAATCCTATGATGGAAAATGGAAGAGATTTTGTGCTTGGAACCAAGCTCAAGGAGCTGACAGAGCTGTACCAAATATTCCTCAGATTTTGCAATACTTAACTGAAATGCTGGACAAAGGCCTATCTTTTTCATCAATTATAATTCATGCCTCTGCCATTTCGGCTCATTACAATACAGAGCCACCACTCTTTTCTCAGCCTTTATTAAGGCAGTACCTCAGAGGAGCCAAAAATTTAAGGCCTTCAAGGAGACCGCCAGTGCCTCCATGGGACCTCAATTATGTCTTGGAAAAACTCACCCTACCTCCTTTTGAGCCAACTGCTACTGCGGATGTAAAGTTCTTATCTTGGAAAACAGCTCTGCTCCTAGCAATAACTTCTGCTAGACGAATGTCAGAGCTACAGGCTCTCATGGCTGTGGAACCTTTTATCATTTTTTTATCCAGCCAGGGTCTCTCTTAGGACAAACCCTACATTTATGCTTAAGGTGGTGTCCAGTGTAGCCCTTAACCAAACTATTAATTTGTCAACTTTTTATCCAAATCCACAGAACAAGGGGGAGAAAATTCTGCATTCTTTGGACGTACACAGACAACTTAGATTCTATTTGGACAAAACTAAAGTTTTCAGAAAGACAGAACAATTACTAGTGGAATATGCTGCAGGATCACAAGGAAAGGCGGTCTCCAAGCAGACTATTTCAAAGTGGATAGGTCACTGCATTAGTTTCTGCTACTCTCAGCATGGCAAGCCAGGCCACATTCAACCAGAGCTGCAGCCACGTCAGCAGCCTTTCTCGGGGGAGTACCAACCGAAGACATTTTAGAGGCTGCTACTTGGAGTTCAGTGCACACCTTTATAAAGAATTACAATCTGCCACTTTACTCTAAATCTGGAGCAGGCTTTGCCACTGCAGTTCTGCAGGGCCTCATAGCCGCTCCTAATGTTGTTTAGCTCCAGCCCCCCAACCATAGCTTTGGGACTCTACCCAAATGTAATGACTGCAACAGTGAAACACGAAGAACATAGTACAGTTGTGTACACTTACCATAAATGTAGATATTCGAGTGTGTTCACTGTTGCAGTCCAGGTTACCCACCCGCCATTCTCCTTATTTCTGCTGGAACTTCTCTTTACTTCTCTGATCTATACAACCTATGTGGTGTATTTGCTTGTAGATGAAGGTAAAGTTTATTTTGGTGCATGTATGTTTTATATGTATATATCTAGCCTACCCTTTTCGGGGCACCTGACATCTGGGGCAAGAAAAAACTGAAGAAAATGGCGTCGGCTGCATCTTTTATACCCCTGAAGACCTGACATCAGGGAAGGGGCGACAGCACCTGACACAGGACCCAAGACTTTGAAATTCAGGCCGACTAAGGGCAACCTGCCTGCAGGATTACCCCAAATGTAATGACTGCAACAGTGAATTTACTCGGACATCTACATTTATGGTAAGTGTACACAACTGTACTTTATCCTGCTTGAGGTAATCAAACATCTGGCTGGGTACCAAAGCCAAAATCTTCTTGACATACCATATGTCCAGCATATAACATCAGTCCATGGGCTGGAGGGTGCATAAGCAGACATATGAGCACAAGATCCTTAGACTGTCTTACCACTATTCAGAACGCAGGATCTTTGCTTCCACTGATCTGAACACCACTTTGTCATTGACACTACTAAACCATTGCACTTTGTTAGGTGAGCATCCCACCTAAGAAAATGCACCAAAAAAACAAAAAACAAAACCTGTTTCCCAACACTAAGACATCTCAAAAAAAGGAATGGCCTGAATTCTGAGAAGTCTTAGCCACGTCCATTTTGTCTTTGAATCTCCCTTCCTTCCTTGCCCCTCCTTCCCTTCAAGCCCCCCCCCCCCCAAAAGAGGCAGCATGAATCCTCATCTGAGGTGGAGGAGAAATCAGATTCAGACGAGGATTCTGTAGGATACTTCTCTAATTCATTCCCCTGGGAAACTTGCTTCAGATGATGATAGTCTTGTTTCCTAACTCCCCCATACATGAAATTTCCTTTTAGGGAGAATGTAACGAAGGTGATGCAACATTCTGAATGGAATCCAGACAAGTCAATGACGTACAAATTAGTTACTATGATTTGCTTGAGATAGGGGCTCCTAAAACGTACCATTGATTTCCCCCAGTTTTAGAAGCCTTCCTGGATGCTTTTGCATCCACTTCTCCCCTGATTCTCAGCCTCCATTTCCCAAAAAGCCTGACAGGTTTTATAAGGTCCCTGAGTATATCAAATTTCTCTACAAAAACTCTGTAGCTGACTTATCATTATTTTCTTTCTCCACTGACAGGCCCAGTAAGCTTTTACTTGCAGCTCAAGTGTTGCCATCAGACAGAGATAGTAGGGTCATGGACAAATATAGTAAAAAGGTCTACACCTCTGCCACCTTGGCTTTTAAGGCACTCAGTTATCAAACCAGATGACAAAATACCCTTTTGTCCATTTTAGATGAGTTAAGTTAAACTGTGGTGAATTTACAGAATTACGAGCATTAAGCACAAGCGGTGTCCTTTCTTAATCAGGATACACGAGTCACCAGACATTCCATTCAATTCAGTTCTGATGCTGCAAGGCTTCCTCCAGGACTGTAGCCACTGGCTGTGTTATCTGCAGATTTGCTTGGCTTTGCTTCAGTCCCTCCCTGATAACATCAAGGCCATGCTATTGGATTCCCACTTCCTAGAGACCATTTGTTTGGCACTAGAGTAGCCAAACTTTTCAAAGCTATGCAGGAGAAGAGAAAAATAATCCAGGATTTCAGACAGACTTTTCTCTCTCCAGCCGTAACCCACTTCCTTTGCCTGTAGGGAGCAGTAGCACCCCCCCCCCCCAAAGGGCAGAAAACAGTCCAAGAAAAAGATTTAAGGGGAGATCTACCAGAGACTTGAAATTTGGAAACATTTCTCCCTCCTTGATTCAAAAACCCACTTTGTCTAAGAGAGTCACTTTTTCTCTCCCAGTATGGGAATTCATCACTTGAGACAAATGGGTCTTGTCCATCATCTAGCATAGCTGCAAAAGCAGATTTGGATTTCTTTTTTAGGTTGTTGATGTGTTGCAGTTTAGAAGAGTTCGATTTTCTGCAGTTCGATTTGTGCGGTCAGTTTTAAAACTGATCCAATAGGCCACAACTAGCCATTTCATGCCATATTACTTCATGAGGCAGTTTGAGGAATAGTTGTCTAGAAAAGATCATCACAACATTTACATTTGTGGACAGTTTGTGACTTCTTCGCAGTGAGTGGTATACCCTGGCAGAAGGGATGGTATTGTATTGCTGCAGTCATTGTGCAGTAGCAGCTATAACCTTGTGTTTGCAGCATTGCAAGGACAGAGTAAAGACCTAGTCCATTTCTGGCTTTCTTGTTTTGGTAAAATTTCTAAACATTCTTATTGCAGATGTGTTTCGATTCTCATAGATTAGTCAGCAGTGTTCAAGCCCAAATTTTGTCAAGGAACACTGATTCATTAAAAGGATTCATTGTATTCTGCTGTACCCTTCCAGTCATCATATTTTCATCTTTAATGCAAAGCTAATTGGTTTTAACCCATTGTCTAATATTTTTTTCCAAATCCTAGAAATCCCGTGTTAGTAATTTACTTCTAATACTTTTGTTTTACTAAATTTGGCATTTTTTTCCAGAGACCTTTATTGAATTATTACTTGTGGCGTAGGCAAATTTGCATTCATATTAAAGTAATCAAATTATATTAACTTGGTAAATATCATACTTCACATATATTGCTGTATATCATATAATCTAAGCCACATTACAGACATTACTCAATTTCTGCCTATTTTTTAAAGCAGAAAACATCTTTATTAAACCATCCCTTACTACACAGGCAATTGTACAGTTATGTAAATGAAAACAAACCACACTGACGCACTCTGTAGTTGCATTTTACATCACTTATAATGTACCTAATCTTTCTTACTCAAACTTTACATAGGTCATTTAAGTCCTACTGCCTTTTGAACCTCATTCCTCCCTTGCATGTATTGTTCCCACAATTCCCATTTTTCCTATGTAGTTTGCTCCTACCCTTTTCTAAATATCTCCATTCCAGTTTTTTTATCTCTGTTACTGTATTTACCACTTCTAGTAATTGCTTTTTTGACAGCCACCGTTATTAGACACAGCAAGGCCTTACCGTGTCTGGCAATTCCAATTCTGTATCGTAGATCAGAAAAATCATCTCCATTGTCAGGCCAGTCTGCCCACCCAGCATCTCCACCAGGAATTCTTAAATTCTGCCAACTCACCCCACTCCCAGAAAATATGTCCCTAATTATAAATTAATTTACTTTGAGATTTGTTAACCAAGATAGTCCAGCTGAATAAAACCTCTTTTTCAGTGGAGGCCTGAGGAGAGAAGCTCTACAGCACAAGTAAGCAAGAAATTGTACAAAATTGAAGATGAATACAGTGAAACATTTACAATAAAACAGTTAAGCAAATGTAGATAAAGCTCCAAAGTACAATATAGTAAGAGGCATTATAAGACTGAAGAAAAAACATAGCAAAGAAATATGCAATAAAACATTTGAATTAATTTACATAATACATTGGTTATCTTCAGAGGGTAATTGTACAATACAGAGCAGTTAAGAGAGTTATGGAGAGAAGGGAGGAATAGAGAATATAGTGATAGAGAAAGGGGTGGGTTCATGTGGGATGATTACAGAGGCAACTCCATGTGCTATTAAGGTACCTTTTGAGAGTTTTTTTGAATTTGTGGATGTAGGAAATGTTTCCAAGGTTCATTAGGAGCTTGTTCCATGCAAGAGCAGGAAAGTAGCTGTAGAGATTCTGTCCAATAGATTTTTTAGGTTTATGAATTTGTAAGAGACATTGGCCAGAGCTTCTGCGGGATTGAGGGGGCTTATAGAGGGAGACAGGTGAGGAAATACTTTCTTCAATTTCACACTTCCAACATTTGCTGTCTGCCTGAGGAAAAATTCTCTGGAGTATACTTGGGGTATAGAAATATCTGTGTAAACATTTCCAGGCAAAAATCCTAACTCTTCTAGATGCTGTTGCATATGTATACATATATCCTCCCATTGTTTCTTTGTGAATTGCTTATTTAGTCTCTCTTATCAATCCTTTCTAACCTCCTCTGATTGATTCTTATAGTTATCATGCGATGGTTTATATGCTGTACTAATTATTCCTTTTTTTAATGGCAGCTTCTGTTCTAGATTCTGTTAAAAGCTCTACCAGTGCTGGTCTTTCATTTAGGATCCCCTGCTTCTTTCTCTTTTCCTGTACTCTGATATCAATCCCTGATAAGCAAGGGAATCTCTAACCTGCAGTCCAAATAAATTCTTGATTTCTTCACATTCTATCTTCCTTCTCTGTATAGATTATTGCTCTCAATACCTTGGTTCCTTTGCCAGTTTTCTCCAATAAATTCCAGCCCCCTGTTGTCTGTATCCTTAATTGGAGTCATCCCTATCGGCAGAATTTCCTTTCTCCATTCCCATGTTGGTTTAGTTCTTGGAATACTTTCTGTTACTTTATGAATATACTGTTCTGTACGATTATTGTTCTCCTGAAAGGCCTCCATCCAAAATCCCAGTCTCTCCTTGTCTCTTGAGCTTCCCTCCTGTTTCATCATCATCCCTTTCCCCTTTGAGTTATAATTGGGAAATCCCAATCCGCCCTGTTCTACTGGAAGAATTAAGTTATCACACTTGACTCTTGCCATTTTCCCCTCCCAGATAGTCCTTCAGCTCTTTAATTGCTATGCAGAACTTACCTTTTGGTTGATTAAAATATGCCTGACCTATGTATAAGATTAAAGGGACTAAAAATATTTTAATTGCTTATGTCTTGCTATTCGTATCCATATAGCAAAGCTTTAATTTTCTCAGTTCTTATGTTGGTCTCTTACCACTTACCCTTAGCTGCCACGCTATAATTATTTTTATTCCATACTCCTAAATACTTCATTTTATCATGTATCCGTAAATATGGATGTTCCTGAACCAGCTCATGTGTGGGTACACAATTTACCGCTATTGCCTTTGATTTAGCTTCATTAATTTTGTATCCTGAAAAGATGTGAAACTGCTTCAGAATGTTCCACAACACTGTAATGTCTTTTTCTGGTTTTGTCAGCTGTAAAATAATATCTGCAAATAAAGCCAGCTTCTCTTGACTCCCATACCAATTATATCCTTGAACTTCTGAATCCTTTATTTTCTTTACCAGTGGATCTAAATATAATGCAAATAATAAAGGGAAAAGAAGACACCCCTGCTGGTCCCTTTGCTCAAGCAGAAATTATCAGAGAGGCCCCGCTCACTTAAGTTTTTGCCTCAATTCCCTGATATATCCAGTAAGTCAGTGTTACAACTTTTTTTTCCGGAAATGCAAATACTTTCATTGACCAGCTCATAAATTCAGTTTACTCTGTCAAATGCTTTCTCTGCATCAAGACCCACCAACAACATTTTCTCACATTCTGCTTCCTTCTGGATCATCAATGTTAATGTTCTCAAATGTTTGCCTCCCCTCCCCAAAACCACATTGATCTGTATCAGTCAGTTTTGGGATTACTTTTGCCAATTTTCTACCCATTGTAGACATTAGCACTTTATAATCATGGTTTGGTGTTGAAATGGGCCTGTATGAAGCTGGATCTGATAGATCTTTACCCTCTTTAGGTATTACAGCTACCACTACTTTCTTCCAAGATGGTGGTACTTCTCTTCTTAAAATACTGTTAAAAGCTTCCAGATCTTTATCTGTTTTTTCCTCCTAGCTTCCAAACTTTTACAGGAATACCATCTATTCCTGGGGACTTTACTGTAGATTCATTATACATCACCATTTTTATCTTGTCTCCTCCTGTCCTGTTAGAACTTGTGCCTCATCTACCTCTAACATTGGCATATTTAATACTTCCATAAACATTTCTATTTGTATCTGTTCTTGATTTCCTTATTTCTCTGTTTTATATAGACTTTCGCAGAATGATCTCCTGTTACCTTCTTTGTTACCCTAAGCTTGGTGACAACTTTCTGTTCCCTGAGTCGTTGTGTTAAAACATTTTTGTGCTCTAGTGTTATAAAAAAAAAAACAGTTGTTTAACAGCACTCTTTCTAAGCTTGTGTATATTATTGAGGTAATCCCTTATTTTCTGCCTAGCATTCTGCAGCTCATCCTCTTATAGTTCTGTGAGAATTCCCCTACTCTGCAATACTTAAACATTTATCAGTCCCTCTAAATAATTCTTGTTACTTCTTAACCTAGCTCCCTTTCTTTTATTTCCACTCTGTTTTTAAACTCCAGCTAAATTTTATCCCACTCCCTAGGTATATTCCAGAAGAAGTTTGTCATCTCTAACAGCTTCTAAATAATCTCCACTACCCATCAGTTAAATTCCTCTTTTCAACAGATGGGTGGGAAAGCGCCAATGTCTCATTTTTATTTCATTACCCTGTGCTTTTATTTTAGCTGTTATTGACGCATGATCTGAAATAGTTATTGGGCGAGTATCAAGACCTTCAATTAAATGCACATGTTCCTGTGAAATGTAAATTCTGTCTAGCCTGGCCCAGTTTTTATATATTCAGGAATATGTAAATTCACTCTGAACTCCTTTTACTGAATTCACATTTTTCACGCTACATATTTTCATAAATTTCTTCAAAAATCTACCCTCCTTAGTCATTTTTTCCCTTCTGCCCCCCCCCCCAGACACACTTTCATTGCTGCAAATCAAATTCCATTCGCCAACTGTAAGTAATATTCCTTTGCTGAATACTGTTCTGTGTCTGTCTCTGTGTCTGTCCCTGTCTCTGTGTGCGATGTATACAGATATATGTTTGTGTCTTTCGGCTTTTCCCGGTTAGGGGTTGCCACAGCGGAACTCCAGTCCGCTAATGATTGGGCTTGCCGGGCTTAACGCACAACCTTCAACGAAGGAAAGTCCATTCACACATGTCGCCACACAGAAGACGCTCTAACTGAGAATCAAACGGGCAACGTTTAACTGTGAGGCGACAACACTACCGCAGCACCACCACTGCAGTCTTACATATGTATATATATATATATATATATATATGTATATATATATATATATATATATATGTATATATAGAGAGAGACACACACCCATATAACATTTTTTAAGAAATGTAGCTTGCTGTCCTTTATTGTCACAGTATCATTTTCATGAGGCTATATTAAATTGTTTTGAGCTTGCAGTCCTTGATATCATCATCAACCTCCTTTTTCACTTTTTTTCTCTGCATGAGGTCAATGTGTCACATTAGTAGTCAACAGCTCACTCAATTTGTTGCCAGTTCCTTGTGTTCCTCACTCATGCCCGAGTGTCATAATTCTCCACTCGCACAGTCAATGCATCTCTTTGCTGGATGCCCTCCTTTTCTCTTGCCTTCTTTTCTGTCGGTCTCAAATCATCTTCATCAAATTGTCTTCTGCTTTCTGGCACATGTGCCCAAAGCACCATAATCTGTTCTCCTTTAACTTCTATGCATTTGGAGGTACTTGGGCGTCTGTTCTGATGTTATTTCTTCAAATGTCCCACAGTGTGCTATCCTTTCACTCATCTCGGGCACTTCCTTTGTCACCTCTAGCTTCCTCAACTGCTTTGCCTACACTGCCCAGGTTTCTGTATTATTCGGTAGTACTGGTCGCACCACTGTTTTTGTACACCTTACTTATCTATGGCGTTGTTCTGTCACACGCTACCCCGACACTCCATGCCAGTTGGCTGAAGGCCTTCTAATTCATGCTTGTGTAGGCCACCATCAAGCCATTTCCTAGGCAGAAGTCTAAAATGGCCTCAGTTGTGTATATACTGCAAGCAAAAGTTGCTAGAAATTGTTAGTCTAGATATGGAAAGTAGTTAATACTGACAAATTGATAATTTCACCATAGTAATGTTTCATTGTTTTACTCTTCCTTTAACTTGTCTGTCTTCGTACTTGCTTGGCATTTCAAATCTCTTAACTTATTTGTCAAACTGTCAAGTCTGTGTATTTATCCACTTTTTGATTTCTCTTTCATTGTACTTGCTTTGCTTTTCCTGATGTTATTCATAGTCAGTGTTGCAGTACTAATTCTTGGGTCTTCCTAACATACAGAAGCCTGTAACAGACCCGATTTCCAGATCATTTGCATCATCCCTAGCTGATGGACGTCTGAAGACTGTCTAGATCTCAGGATATAAGCAGGTCATCTGTGTGCGCCATCTTCACTTCTTTCTAGCTGTGCAGTCCAATGAGCTTCACTTTTGCTCTGTACGTTCGCAGTCCATCGATTGGCTCTTTTTTTTTTTTTTTTTTCAGAGAACCGTCTTTCAGTCAGATAAGTACCTTGTTGGGGGAATCTGTACTAATTTTATGTTCAAAAAAGTCAGCAATTATTTGAAATGTGGAAAGCAAATCCCACATAAAGATTTTCAGTCTTTTTTGTCTGTTCTGCTTGGGGCTATAGCATGATGACTCTTAACTGTCCTGACTGTGCAAAGCTCTGTGTGAAAACTGTAAAACATAGGACTGAGGTACTAGCTGCCCATATGGAGTCTTCTTCTTTGACTTCCTTGGTGACGTCAAAAGGCCTTTGCAGACTGTGCCATTTGTTAGCTTCATTCCAAAAAAAAAAAAAATGGAAAGACAAAAAGGCCAAGGACCCTGACGTTAGCGAAAAAGCTCCAACTATATAGGTCTTAGGTCAACTGATGACCCAGATTAGGTGGGTTTGCAGCTCTGTGGTCAGGTGACTCCTAGGCCCAAACTCTCTGGCATGACCCCTCGGGAGGTCACCATGGTTTCCGTCCTGCCTACGAATGCTGCATTGTGCATAAGTCTGTTGGGTCTGAAGTTGTTGTGCATGCCTCCGCTTCCATCTTCTCTGTGGGTCTCGAGGGAGACTCCCTGACCTCCTTGACTATTGACTCTACAACCGAAGTCGAAGCTGGAGAACCCCATCCTCCAGTCACTTCCGTAAAACAGACATCCAAACTGAAATGAACCTCCTCTTTTTCTTCACCACTGATTTCTGACCACCACCTCTCAGACTAAAGCCCAAACCAAATTGAACACAGGAGTTCATGACCTTCATGAAATCTAGAGTCACCTTATTCTACCACCTCTGAGGTGTCCCTCTTCTGCTTCTTGACAGGCTACTTTCCTGCTGCTTTTAGATGAGAACATTCCACTAGCTCTGAGGATGAGGAGGAAGTTTCTTACTCTGGCCACTTGCCACCTCAGACTTAACCAGGCACAATCTGAAATGCCACCTTTTTTTCCACCTCTCCCCTGAGGGACTTTTCTTAGGGGATACCCTGCATAGAATGAAGGCTTTCATTTGGGAAAGTAAGCAGTTCTGTGAGGCCCAGACCTACTACAGAGCCCTGCCTTCACCCAGACCACTTGCTGTTCTTCCTGTACCCACTGAATCTGATGATGTCTTGAAGACATTGCTTTATACCCTGGTTCCCTACCCCATGCTCCTAGAAAGCCAGAGAGGTTTTGCAGAGTGGTTGAATCTCACAAGCATCTCTACAAAAACCTTAAATCTAACCCTTCTGCAGTTTCCACTGAATCCACAAAAGTGTACCTAAGAGGAGACCAACAAGAAATCCCTTGCCTAATGACAGGTAAAGTAGATTAGACAAGTTTAGGGCGAAAGTTTGTACCTCTTCCACCCTGGCACTGAGAGCTTTGAATTTTCAGTTTCATATGCTAAAGTACCTTGAATCTTTTCAAGACAAAATGCTAGCTAATGCAGATAGAACCTTATTTATGGAAGTCTAGGATATAGCCAGAGAAGCTTTACAAGTCTCCAAACACTCCCTAAAATAAGGTTGTGACACCTTAGATGCTTCTTGCAAAGCAGCTGCAACAGGTTCTGTCATCCACAGACATGCATGCTCAGAATCCAGCTCCTGGCAGCTCAGGTAATGGCTGAAATATTGGATGCTCCATTAGACAATGGATTTCTTTTTTGTCCTCTAGCTGAACAAGATTTTGAGAAAATGGATTAAAAAGGGAAACAAATTAAAACTGTGGAAGAGTTTTACCTGTCTCTAACAACCAAAATATAGTAGGACTTATCCTTCTAAACCTTGGCCTGTTCAACCTAGGAAAGACAGGGAGGCCTCCCCATAGCAAAAGACTAAGACAGTCTAGGAGATGGTAATCAGAACAATCACACAGATCAGGGGGCTTTAAAAGGCTCACCTAGCACAACTGTGAATATGTTGTACCTCACCCTCCTCTCCAGGCCTCTAGCAGGAAGACTGTCTTCTAAAGTAAACACAAAACACGAAAAAGCAGCACCAACTGATAAAGAACACTACCACTGTGGGTAAAAGGAACACTGAATTTAGTACCAATGACAGATTTAGTGCTTTCGTCCGCACAATGTTGGACTTCTTCAGAAAATCCAGTAAAGCATGCAGCCGACACCATTAGATCAGTCTTTCTTGCCTTGTGGTGCACGAAGCAGAAGCAGTTTGCAAGTGCCAGTCGGCCGACTCCTGAAATTTTCATTTTCGAGTTCCAGAACCAAAGTGTTCAACTAAAGCTAAGTACCCCATTGGGGAAACTTTTTCTTGCTCCTTACCGATGTCAGTAAAAGTTAATAATTGCATTTATTGTGGAAAGCAAATACCTCACAAAAATTTTAATTCGTACTGTATTTCTTGCATAAGCCCTGACCACGACGTACCTTGCTGTCGGTTTTGTGCCTTATTTAATCAACACACTATCTGTCGAAGGTATATTTTCGCTTCTAAGTATTTTGGTTCTCGGTTCAATTATCCAGAAATGTCGTCTGTAAGCCATCCGATTACCGGAATTATGAAAAAAACGCAAAGATAAAGACAGATACAGGCCGCCTAGGTCCATAGCTGCCGATGACACTTCTAAGCCAGTCGCCAGTTGACTGGTACTCAGTGAGGCGCTTTCATAGACCCACAATTTTTGATTCGTAGGCCTCTACTGAGACCCATTCGGAGTCTAGTATGCTGCAAGATGCTTCAACTATGGAACCTGCAGATGTCTCTACCTTGGATGGGTCCGGAGCAGCTGTGCGGGCACCGGCTTGTGAGGGGTGTATTCAGGCCTACAGATTTGCATATTAAACCAACGCCTTCTTCTTCTTTAAGGCCTAAACCTCGAACCATGCCTAGAAAACCGATGCCCAGGCCACATGCTTAGGCCTCTGCCTAAAAAACAAATGATAAGAATGGCTGAAGGTCTTATATCTTTAATCAGGGGAAGGTCCACCACCCTCTTCTAAGAGACCTAGGACTGAAATTGTTTATGAATCTTCTGACCAGGATTCTGATTGTTCTGATCCTTCTGATGATTTGGATTTGCCTTTATCTACTTATGAGGATTCTGATGCAGAGAACTCTATTCCCTCTGCTTCCCCTCCTGAGGATTTTTCTTTTGGTGAAACCTTGCACACACTAAGGGAGCATTTCCACTGGGTAAGCCAGGATTTTTCTGATTCAAAAAAGAGACTTGGGGATTTCTTACTCTTGCCTCAGCATAGGCCTTTAGCTATTCCTCCTGTACTAGACATTGTTGATGATGCCTTTTCAGAATCTAGTTTGCCCCCTGATTCTTTGCCTCCTGCTCCCAGAAAACCTGACAGATATTACAGGGGTCCTGATTCTCACAAGTTCCTTTTTAAAAATCCTATTGCGGATGCAGAGACTATTTCACAGGGACCCAAGGGCATTAAGGTTTCTACTGCCAAAACCCCTACCCCTTCTGATAGAGACTCCAGGGCACTGGATAGATGGGGTAGGAAGGTTTACACTTCTACAGCCTTGGCCATTAGGGCCTTAAACTGTCAGTTTCATATGTTAAAGTATCAGCAACATATTATTGGATTACTTAAACAGAAAATGTTGATTCCCGATTGTGCTGAAAATAAGGAATTACAGGATTTAATGCATTCTGCTGAACAGGTTGGAAAACATACTTTGCAATGTGGGTTTGATTCTTTAGAGGCTTCTTGCAGGGCTTTTGTCACTGGGTCTGTACTCAGAAGGCATGCTTGGCTTAAGGAGCAATCTTTTCCTGATCATGTTAAAGATAAACTGTGGGATGTTCCCTTAAATCAGTACTGCCTGTTTGGCAACAAAGCTGAGGAAGTTCTTAAAAAGATTGAAGATAAAGCTAAATCTATGCAGATTATTAAAGATTTCTTACAAGTTCAGCCACCAAGATTTAGTAGGCATTGGCCCTCTAAGAATTGGTCCTTTCCGGCTCCTTCCAGGCCTTCTCAGTCCAAACACAGACAAAGCAGAAACCTCAGGTTTCAGTCCCAGGGTATGCAGAAGACTAAGCAGTGGGGGGCTTCCACTTCCAAATCTTGGAGTAGTAAGACTCCCCCCCCCCCCCCCATGGAAAACTGTCTCAATGACTTGATTTTAAAACTTCCAAGCACTTCTTAACTGAATGCTCCTTTAGGAGGAAAAATTGTTCTGCAGGCCAAAAACTGGGAACTCATTACCCAGGACAAATGGGTTTTAAATATAGTGTCCCAAGGATACAGATTTCACTTCTACATATTACCAATGCCAAAAGGTTGGCCAGACCTACCCCCAAGTCAGTGGGCAGAGGCTCAAAAGCAAACACTCTCTCTTTTAAACATAAAGGCTATTCAAACTGTACCAGAAGAGGAAAAAAGGCAAGATTTCTACTCAAGACTTTTCCTTGTACCCAGAAAAGACAATACATAGCATCCTGTTCTGGACCTGTCTAAACACCTTTTTGGTGATTCCAAAATTCAAGATGCTGACTCTTCACCAGTTGCTTCCTATGTTAGGAAAAGAGGCCTGGATATTAACACTCGATTTAAAAGGAAGCATACCTGCACATCTCAATCAGAGAATTTAGCAGAAGATACCTATGCTTCAAAGTAGGCTACAATCACTACCAGTTCTCTGCACTGCCCTTTGGCTTATCTACTGTGCCCAGGATATCCACAAAGTGCCTAGCCCCAGTCATTGCATTTTGCAGGCAAAGAAATATTCAAATATACCCATACCTGGACGATTGTTTAATTCAGGCAGAAAGCCAGGACATACTTTTGAATCATCTGACCTTTGTACAAAGGGTGCTAACTTGTCTGGGGTACACAATAAATGAAAATAAATCACACCTGGTACCTTGTCAACAAATCATATTCCTGGGAGCAAGCTTGAATACAACTTCCCAGATGGCATTCCTCACGCCAGAGAAACAATTTTATTTAACAGCCTACTTTCAAACAAGTGGCCACAAAAACCCTACTATCTGCAAGGCAAATACTACAAGCCTTGGGGTTCATGACCTCCTGCATTCTTCTAATTCCATATGCAAGACTGCATATGAGGAAACTACAATGGTATCTAAAAAGCTTATGGTGTCAACATTATCAGGATCTAGAAGCAATGATTCCTATCATACCTTGCCTACTCCTAGAGTTTCTTTGGCGGGCAGAGGCCTGCCACCAGAACAAGATACTACCATTCACACCACCCCCTGCCGCCCAAACCCTAATGACAGACGCATCAGATTATGCATGGGGGGGGCTCACCTGGCAGGGAAATGCATTCAGGGAAAATGGAACCCAAGTCATATGCACTTGAATATCAATCAAAAAGAAATGTTGGTTGTACAGAATGCTCTGACAGCCTTCAAGGACCACATTCTTCCAGGACATTTAATGGCAAAGACGGACAACACCACTGTTATGTGGTACATGAACAAGCAGGGGGGGGGTGACCCATTCTTACCCTCTCTGCAGACTAGCCATGGCATTGTGGAACACAGCCCTGAACTGCCAAGTGCATCTACAAGCTGCAATCCTGCCAGGACAACTAAATACACTGGCAGACGAACTAAGCAGAAACCTCATGGACCCACACAAGTGGAAACTGGAACCAAGGATTTTCAATATGTTGACAAGCTAATGGGGGAGCCCAGATATAGACCTGTTTGCCTCCCCCCAGAACTATTATTTGGACAAATTTTGAACAATGACTCCAAGCCTGGAAAGTGGATGCTCTGTCCTTCAGTTTATGCCTTTCCTCCTCTGCCTCTGCTCTCCAAAGTACTACTAAAGATCAAACAAGACAAACTAAGGACGATTTTGATTGCACCAGACTGGCCTTGCCAACACTGGTACCCCCTCTTGCGCAGTATGTCACTGTTGGCCCCATCACACCTGTCTCCGACTCCTACCCTATTGTCTCAGTAGGAGAACCAGATTCTGCACCCTCAGCTTCATACACTGAACCTAGCAGCCTGGCTGATTATTTAATCTCTCCTTTACCATCCCTCAGTAAACCAGTGATGGATATAATTTAGAGGCAAGGAGGCCTAGTACTAGAAAATCTTATGCTGAAAAATGGAAAAGATTCTGTGCCTGGACCCAATCTCAAGGGATGAGTACATCAGTGTCCAATTTACCTCAGATTTTACAATACTTAACTGAGATGCTTCACAAGGGCCTGTCTTTCTCCTCCATCACAATTTACACCTCAGCCATTTCAGCTCATTATAACACAGAACCTCCCCTCTTCTCTCATCCTCAAAGGGGCAAAAAATCTATGACCACCCAGGAGAGCCCCATCTCCAGCCTGGGACCTTAACTTTGTATTGGAAAAGCTCACACTTCCTCCTTTCAAATCAGCTGCCACTGCAGTTTTAAAATTCCTCTCTTGGAAAAAAGTGTTTCTTTTAGCCATCACTTCAGCAAGAAGGGTATCTGAATTACAGGCCCTCATGGCAGTGGAGCTTTTCATTATCTTTCATGCGGACAGGGCGTCCGTCAGGAACAATCCCTCCTTCATGCCCAAGGTGGTATCCAGTTTGGCCCTTAATCAGTCCATTCATTTGCCAACCTTCTTTCCTAATCCACAGAACAAAGCGGACTGGATACTGCACTCCTTAGACGTGCACAGACAACTTAGATTGTACTTGAACAGGACTAAACCACAAAGGAAAACTGACCAACTACTGGTGGCATTTGCTGCAGGGGCAGAGGGGAAGGCTATTTCGAAGCAAACCATTTCCAAATGGATAGGCCATTGCAATCATTTCTGCTACAAGCACAGTGGAAAACCTATTCCACAGGGGATCAGACCCCACTCAACCAGGGCTGCATCTACCTCTACAGCCTTTCTCAGAGGCGTCTCTACCAGGGACATCCTAGAAGCTGCTACTTGGAGTTTTGGACATACTTTCACCAAGCATTACCATCTGCCAATTTTCTCTAAATCCAGAGCTGGTTTTGCCACTGCAATCTTGTAGGGCCTTTTAGCTGGTCCTAATGCTATCTAAATTCCTCCTCCCATCCTTAGCTTTGGGAATCTACCCAAATGTGAAACGCAAAGAACATAGTACATTTGTGTACACTTACCATAAATGTAGATGTTAGAGTGTATTCACTGTTGCAGTCCTGGTTACCCTCCCTTCAGCCCCCTTTCTTCTTTTGACTATACCTCAACTCTCCTTTACTATGCTCAAAAGCTTTTTGGTGTATTTGCTTTTTTTTGGAGGTATAACCTTGTAGATTTATAGAGTTAATCGCTTCCCATTAGGGGGGGCACCTGACATCTGGGGCAAGAAAAACTGTTGTAATGGCGTCGGGTGCATGTTTTATACCCCTGACGACCTGACGTCATGGAAGAAGGGACAGCAACAGATGCAGGACCCAAGACTTTGTTAATCAGGCCAACTGCTAGCAGATAACCCAAATGTGACGACTGCAACAGTGAATACACTCTAACATCTACATTTATTAAGTGTACAGAACTGTACTTGTCCTCAGCATCATAGAGAGGGGGTACTTTATTCAGTTTAGAGAAATACCCCACTCCTTGGGCTTTGTAAAACCACCAAAAGATCAAGAAAGCCTCTTGCCACCTTTCCTTATGGAGCTTCTTCACCAGGGATCCATGAAGCCTGTCCCTGCAGGACAAGAGACAAAGGGCTTCTACTCACAGATATTTCTGTTTAACAAGAAAAGAGGATACCGGAGCTAAACAAGTTCCTCAGCATCCCAAAATTCAAAATGCTTACGTAGAGGAAATTACTGCCCATGATTTTTCAAGATGCCTGTGTAGTCACTCCAGACCTAAAAGGTGCTTACCTCTGCTTCCTCGTAAAACAGTGAAACCACCTACGATTTGCACTAAAAGGTTCCCACTTCCAGTTCTCTGCTGTACTATTTAAGCTATCTATCTACTGCTTGCAGATTTTTCACAATATGTCTAGCTCCTCTAATGGCACATAACAGAACTGTAGGTGTTGATATTTACCCCTATGTAGGTGATTGTCTTATTCAGGGAGGATCCAAATCAGAGAACCTAGACTCCTTACAGATCACTCTAGAGTACTTTCAGAAGGTAGATCTCACCTTAAACCCTAAACTATTCCTCAAACAAGGGTCCTCTTTCTGTCTAAACAGAAAGACTTCCACAAGACAAGATTGCTTTCTTGATGCGCTATTTGATCTGTTTTCAAAGCAGCTCATCACTGCAAGAAAATTTCTGAAGATACTGGGGTGCATGGTATCTTGTGTTTTCATGATCCACTTTGCACAGTTGCATATGAGGAAACTCCAGTGGTTCTTGAAAAATGTTCAGGAACAACACTTCTAACTTCTGGAAACCCTACTGCCTCTCCTTCCATGCCTAAAAAAGAAACTCTTGTTGTGGAACAATGTCATACAAAAGAAACCAGGGGCAAATTTCACTTTACCAGAAGCAGATAAGACCGTCACCACCAACAGTTCAGACATAGTTTGAAGACCTCACTTAGGTTCCCTAAAAGTGCATGGTATTTAGTCCCCACAGCAGAGAAAGGTCTGTTTAAATCAGGAGGAGTTACTACCAGTCCACCTGGCCATAAGTGTTTCAGAAGTTTGTCTTGCTGTTCTGTGCAGCCTTTCCAGGAAAACTTGGATACTGACTCAAGGAAAAAAAAAAAACAAATGGTGCTGAGCCTCATGGCCTGTTATATTCTGGGTCAGAACAATACCTTGGCATATTCTCTAAGCAGGGACCTTCTAGATTCTAGCAATTGGATGCTCCAAAGAAAGGTTTTCCTAGATCTCTGACCACACAGTGGGGGATCCCCTCAATAGACCTGTTCATCTCTCACCAGAACAGACTACAGAAGTTCTGATGCAGAACAGACAGGAGCTTGGAAAATAGATGCATTCTCTTTAACATAGGCAGACTGGTTCTTAAATGCATTCCTGCCCTTATCCCAAGGGTATTGTTAAAAATAGGGTGGGCAGACTCAGCAAGGTCCTATTGCTTCCCTTCTGATCAAGACAACACTGGTTCTCTCTCGTCCTGACACTCTATGTAAGATTTCAGACCCTACCGCTGGAACTAGATGATCTCATTCACATGAAATGATCTGCCTTCCACCCCCACCTAGCTGCCCTCAGTTTAACTGCCTGGAGGATTGGGTTTTAACACCAAGGACTGCATCCTATTCAAATAATGTCCTTTTCATTCTAGGGGAAGCAAGGAAATCCAATACCAGGAAATCTAACTTGGCAAAATGGAAAAAGGTTTCTGTGTAATGTCACACCAAAAACGCTAGCCCTTCTTAGGTCGACATTAACTTAGTCTTGCAGTACCTTTCTGGCCTCTTTAGACAAGTACTTTCCTATTCCAGTGTTAAGATACATGAATTTGCTACATCATCTTTCTTGCACAGTGCTCCACCTATTTTCTTGCAACCTCCCTCATGAAACTTTTTCTAAAAGGGGTGATTAATTTGATACCACCCAGAAAGAACCCTATTCCAACATGGGATCTAAATTGTGTTAGAAAAACTAACCTTGCCCCACATTGAATCTCTTCTGCTTCTCTGATGCTCACATGGAAGTCCACCTTTCTTATAGCTGTTACATTAGATAGGAGAGTTTCTGAGCTACAAGCCGTCAGATGTAAAGAATCTTTTACCATCTTCCACAGGGATAGGGTCACTGTCAGTACAATCCGTCCTTTGCCTAAAGTGGTGTCAGAACTTACTTTAAACCAGGCTATTCACCTACCAGTCTTCTACCCAAATCCTCAGAACAGGGCAGAGCAAGTCCTTCATTCCCTGGATGTGTGCAGGCAGATCTGGTACCATCTAGACAGGACAGAAAACCCTAATAGAGCAGAGCAATTGCTGGTGGCTTTCGCAGAGAGTAAACACGACAAACCAGTTTTCACACAAACCATTTAAAAATGTTTAGCTAACTGTATGAAGTTCTGTTAACCACACCATGGAAAGGATTTGCCTGGGCATATTAAAGGCCACGCCGCCAGACATAGTTCAAATACCACTGCTTTTCTGAAAGGAGTCCCCACCAGGCCAGCCTAGTGGCAGCCACATGCAACTTTTTGCACACTTCTACAAAACACTATGACTGAGGCAATGCCTCCTGGACTTCAGAGTAGGTTTCACTGTTGCCATTCTGCAAAATTATATTTCCTAAAGTCATACAGATGACCCACCACCCAACTTTTAGCTTTGGGAGTTTTCCTAGGAATCATTATTGCAACATGGACAATGAAGGACATAGTACAGTTGTCTCGCATATTATAATTGTTGATTTTCAAGTAGATCAATGTTGCAGTACATACTTCCACCTTCCAAACCCTTTATGTGCTAATCACTTGTTGCCCCCTTGCTAGGTGCGAGGTGTACAGGAGTTTTTCCTGCAGAAAGTACTCTCATTTCCATCATCCCCTCCCTGCCTCCTGTGTTTTTTTTCCTCCTTCCCACTTAAATTCAGTCAACTCGGGGGGGGGGGTTGTGCTGTTGTCGGGCATCAGATTACTCATGCATTGCTTAGAAAGTCCTAAAGATGGTGCAGATAGACACCCTTCTTTTACCCTGACATTCAGACATCAGTCTTCAGACATTCATATAAGGATGATATTATACAGGCTCTGGAAATCTGGCTGGTTACAAGATTCTGCACAGCAGGAAGACCCATAAATCAGTGCTGCAGTATTGATATATTTGAATATCTACAGATGTGATAGTGTTCAATCTCGCCGTTTGTTCTTACACATGGGTTCGGAGCCGATCCTCGGCTCCGTGCCGGCCTCTTGCAAGCTCTGCATCGAGAAGAAGCTCGAGACAATCTAATACCCACAATCCCCTCTGCCTTTACCTCAGATCTAGTTTGCCGCTGCTGCGTTCGCATCGCTGGGAGCTAGCTCGAGCGTCTAAAGCTAAGATATAACTTTATTTGTTATATTTTATTGGATTTTCTAATTCTATTTGATATTTCATTGATATTCTGTGTGATTGTGTTGTTGACTGGTTAAATTCTCGGTACCGTTAAGCTATTTTATCGGTTAGAATTTTTCGGGGCCTACAACCCTTCTTAAATTTAATAGGATTTGACTTTTATATTCCCATTTCCTCGGAACCGGGAGATTCTTCGTTGCGGGACCCAGGGGCGTTCGACCTAATGAGGAAGGTGTTGTCTACCCAGACAACCACATCAGTCGAAGCAACCTCTCCTCCCCATAAAGGGCCGTTAACCTCCTCTGCACCCACTGCCACATCCAAGCGTCGGGCACCAGTGTCTCAGCCACCCCTGGAGGGTGCCCCCTCTTCCTCGGAGGCTTCTTCGGATGCTCCCCACGAAGAAGTCCCTAGGAAAAGATTGTGTAAGAGGAGACACTTGGATTCTCCACAAGAATCCTTGACATCTGATACTGACTTAGATGAGTCAGAAGGGTCCCCTAAGTCACCTTCAGAAGATGTCTCTTTTTCGGACATATTGGAGATCCTGAAACAGAGAGGTGACTGGCAGTCCCTTCCCCCTTCTGAGGATGAGTCAGTTTTGCTGAAGGCATTTGGTGCTCGCCCTTCCTCCTCCTGGGTCACTCCGCCCTTCGATGAATTAATGGAACTAATTGCTCGAAGGGCGTGGGAGGCTCCTGACACAGTGGAACCAGTCCCAAGGAAACCCAATAAATACATCACGGCACCTCAGGACAAGTCCTACCTGACAAAAGGAGTTCCAGTGGACGCTATGGTGGTGGCAGCGGCCACGAAAAAGGAGAGGTCAGAGTCTTCCTCACCTGTCCATCCCCCTAATAAAGATTCTAGGACGATGGATAGGTACGGGAAGCGCATTTTTAGTTCAGCGGCTTTTTCCATGTGATCCCTGAACTATTTGACCCATTTTACACGTCTACAGAGGGATCTAGTCAAAGAGTTGGGAGATACCCTCCAGGGTACTACAGATGCTGCTGTCTCGGAGAAAGTGACAGCACAACTTAATACCCTTACATCCATTGTGAACTCGTCCATGAGGCTGATTTCCTCGCAGCGAAGGTTCGAGTAGGGCAGCAGCTTCAGCGATTGCTCTTCGCAGACAATCCTGGATGCGGTTATGTTCCTTTGCGGAAGCCTTCAAGTCTTCCTTTACTAACGCCCCATTTGTTGGTGCCACTCTCTTTGGCCCCAAAGTAAAGGAGACCCTTACCCGGTGTGAACAGGAGGGAAAGACTCTGTCTGCTGTCGGAGTCCGTTTTTCCACCCCAACCAGACCGTACCCCAAAGGGCAACGTGGCGGAAAAATGTGGTTTCGAAAACCCCAAGGAGCTTTCTCAGGCACACAGGGTGATGCCCCCTCTAGAGGCAGAGGAGGGGGCAGAGGTGGAAGACGCCTCCCAGGCGGCAGAGGGGGTCCGCAACATCAAGGTGACAGGGATACACTCCCTGGTAAACCTTTCCAGCACTCCTGAGAGGAGGCCCGACTGTCCTGCTCTGGAGGCAGTCGGGGGTCGCTTAGCTTTATACCCTCAGGCCTGGCAAAATATAACTACAGACAAGTGGGTAAAAAGCGTGGTTACCAGAGGTTACAATATACCCTTTCTATCCCATCCCATTCCAAAGAAAAGACTCCCAGATGTACCGCCCCATCTGCGAGAGCCAGCAGCTATAGAGATTTCAAAGCTGCTAGAGAAAAGAGTCATCCAACCAGTCCCAGCGGACCAGCAAGGATTCGGGACTTACTCAAGGTTCTTTTTAGTTCCAAAGAAAACAGGGGACTGGAGGCCCATCCTGGACCTAAGCTACCTCAATACCTTCGTCAGGAAAGAAAAGTTCCGAATGGTCACGCTTCAATCGATCCTTCCATTCTTACAGAAGGACGACTGGATGTGCTCAATAGATCTAGAGGATGCATACTACCACATCAAAATGGCCAGGGCATCCAGAGATCATTTGCGCTTCCGGCTGGGGGCCCGTCACTTTCAATTTCGAGCCCTGCCCTTTGGTCTGACCTCAGCCCCCAGGGTCTTCACCAAGTGCATGGCAGTGGTAGCGTCTCACTTGAGACACCAAGGATTCCAGGTGTTTCCGTATCTGGACGACTGGTTCCTTTCTGCCACCACCCAGCGTCAACTATTACAGGCCAGAGACTTTACTCTTCAACTGTGTGTTCACCTAGGAATTTCCGTGAACTTCGGAAAATCCTTACTTCAGCCATCACAAAATATTTTGTTCATAGGAGCAGAATTAAACACACGTCAGTTAATTCTAAGACTTCCCCCGGAAAGGATACTATCACTTCAGACTCACATACGTCTTCTACTTTTGTCAAGGAAATCTCCAGCAAAACTGGTGCTGAAGGTTTTGGGACTCATGTCAGCTTCCCTTATTGCAATACCCTTGGGAAGGCTGCACATGAGAGTCCTTCAATGGCTACTGTTTGCACAATGGTCGTTTCAACAACTACCTCTAACACACGAGATTCTTATAACGAAAACATGCAAGACACATCTAAACTGGTGGCTTCAAACGTGCAACCTTTCCAAGGGGAGACCATTTGTGCTACCCACGCCTACAGTTACGGTGACCACGGACGCTTCCCTGATAGGGTGGGGGGGCATCTTTCAGGGACAGACCGTCCAAGGCGAATGGACCAATTTGGAGTACAATCTGCACATCAATGTTCTAGAGTTGAGGGCAGTGTTTCTAGCGTTGCAACACTTTGCTCCCCTTCTTCCTCTAGGAGCTATTGCAGTTCAGATGGACAACATGTCGGTAGTCTGGTACATAAACAAGCAAGGGGGAACCAAGTCCTATCAGTTATGCAGAGAGGCCATGAGAATCTGGCAGTGGGCGGAGTCCACGGGTCGCTTTCTAATAGCAACGCACATCCCGGGGTCATCCAACGTCATAGCCGACAGGCTGAGCAGAGCAATTCTGTTACCGCACGAGTGGTCCCTAAAACAGTCAGTGGCGAAAAGGATTTTTCGCATGTGGGGCCAGCCTTCCTGCGATCTGTTTGCGTCTCCAATGAACGCCAAATGCAGGAGCTACTTTGCCCTATTACCCCCTCCAGGGGAAGTCCCCAGGGACGCACTGATTCACGATTGGCCCCCGGGACTCCTTTACGCATTTCCTCCATTTCCCCTGATATCAAAGTTTCTCCAGAAAGCCAGAAACCTTCACAGGACAATAATCCTCATTGCCCCATTCTGGCCTCGTCAAATTTGGTTTCCCTTCCTGAAGACACACTGCATTCGGGAACCCTGGATTCTGGACCCAGAGCCAGATCTATTGACTCACTCGTCAGGGGTTCCCCATCCCGCATTCAGGTCACTCCATCTAGCAGCTTGGCTGCTCCAGTTCCCAACTTAGCCAGGTCTGATCTTCTTTCGCCAGCAGTTCAGAATATATTGGTGGCTTCTCATAAAGCTTCCACTACTAAAACATATTCTAGTAAATGGAAGCGATTTGTATTCTGGGCGAATACACAGCAAGTGGATCCTTTTATAGCTCCTTTGAATAAAATATTAGAGTTTTTAACGGACTTATTCCATCAGGGTGCTTCTCCTGCTACACTAAGGGTTCAATTGGCTGCCATTTCAAATTTCCATGTGGAAGAATGTGGGGCTCCTGTTATGGCCCACAGACTTTGCAAAGCCTTTTTAAAAGGGGTTTTTCACATTAGACCACCAGTCAGATCTCCTACGTCACCTTGGAGTCTAAACTTGTTGTTATCTAAATTAATGTTGCCCCCCTTTGAACCTGCCTCTTCTTGCCCATTAAAATTTTTGTCCTGGAAGACTCTCTTTTTGGTAGCCATTACTTCCGCTAGGCGAGTATCTGAACTTCAGGCTCTCTCCAAGCACCCTTATTTGATCTTTCACTCTGACAGAGTTTCTCTTCGAACCAATTCATCCTTCCTCCCTAAAGTGTGTTCTATTAACAATATTAATCAGTCCACTGAATTACCCACTTTCTTCAAAAATCACTCCAACAAAATGGAGTATATGTTGCACAAATTAGATGTTCACAGACAACTGAGATTTTACTTGGATAGAGCAAAAGATCACAGAAAAACTGATCAACTCTTTGTGGCTTTTGCTGATAGCAGGAAAGGACTAGCAGTTACCAAAAGAACTCTTTCTAAGTGGTTAACAGATTGTATAATCTATGTCTACGATTCTTCAAATCAAACTCTTTTGCACAAACCCAAAGGACATTCCACAAGGTCAGTGTCTACATCTTTGGCTCATGCAGCCCGCCTACCACTGGACGCTATTTGTGCGGCTGCTACTTGGTCTAAGCCACATACATTCATTTCTCATTATAAGGTAGACAAGGCTTCTAGGGACAGGGCAACCTTTGGTTCCACTGTGCTCAAGAACGTCCTTCCGTGAGTTCCTCAGGAACAAGGAGCTAGGGGCGCTACCCATGTGTAAGAACAAGCGGCGAGATTGAACACTATCACATATAGAAGTTATGTCCTTACCATAACGTTCCATGTGGAGTGTTCATCTCGCCTTTGTTCTTACATTCCCACCCTCCCGCCCTTAAGAAGAACGTTCTTTGATGCCTGGCCAGGAGCATCCTGCTGCTGCTGCAAATATTGTGTACATAGTTGGCATATATATATATATATATATATATATATATATATATATATATATATATATATATGTCTATTTGTCTTTCTATATATAGTTATGTATAGATTCTTTTCTGTGCATATGTGATGTAAGCATGAATGTGCTCTCTCTGGAGATTGGTTTGCTTGCAAACTAGATCTGAGGTAAAGGCAGAGGGGGATTGTGGGTATTAGATTGTCTCGAGCTTCTTCTCGATGCAGAGCTTGCAAGAGGCCGGCACGGAGCCGAGGATCGGCTCCGAACCCATGTGTAAGAACAAAGGCGAGATGAACACTCCACATGGAACGTTATGGTAAGGACATAACTTCTATTTACGGTAAGTGGGACACACCTGTATTTTATTTTCCCAGTTTCTTCCAAAGTTCTATTGAAGCAGATTTTTGATCTGTACCTTCAGGTTGCAGTACAAAATTGGTTAAACTTCAGAAGCATAGTTATTTTTGTGAAAAGTATCAATCTGATCTGGGTTCATTTAAATCAGTTTTGTTCTGCCAGTGGGGAGCAAGTCTCCTCCATGCCCATTTTTCATATTGACTATCTCCAAGTTAAGCACCTGAGACAAGGTTAATCTACCACTGAATGGTTTTAGTTTCAAGCATGGTGTAGTGGCAGTCTTAGTGAAGCTTTTGTGTTTTTAAGTTTGGTGTAATATTTAAATGTATGTTGTCCTTGCTTTAGGCATCCCCAGACTTGATAGGTCTGCTTCTCTTGTCTGTTTTGGATTGGGTGGTTTTCTGGTGCAAGAGTTGTCTGTCACCAATAAGTTTGTAAAATGATCAGTAGCTGATACTTTTTTCTTCACCACTGGGTAATGTGTACTGCTGGACTAAATGTGTGTGAACCTGTATGCTTTATTTACAAGCTTTACTGTATTGACATTACAGAATTATACTGAAGACAGCTCCCTTTTCAAAGCTATCTAATCTTTGGCTGTCTGTAATAAATGTTGAGAGGGATTTTACTGTTTGTTATGTTATGCCAGCTAATGATTTACTTAAAAAGTGTGAAGCACTGCATACTTTTTAATACTTGCAAGGTTTTTGAGAAAGTCACTGTTAATAATGAGGTTTATGATTTTTGATTCCCATAGTAGTTTTTCCAAACCACACATTTTGTGTGAGTATACTTAATGTAAAAACATTTTTTGTATATATTCAGGAAGGGAATTATTTTAAAAGTATTTAGAAAAGAAAAAAACTGTATCTAAACAGTTTGGAGTATAACTTTTGAAATATTTGTTTTAATCTCCATCTCTCTGTGATTTAAGTCCTACGTGCCCTTTTCATTCAGTCATTCCCCCAAAAATCCTAGGACACTGGGAGAGGGAGATGAGAATCTGGGATCGCAGCCATCATCTGGTAGAAATTAAAAGGTATTTAGCTGCTCTTGGCACTCCTCAACAGAATTTGCATTGACTGTGGTTACCTGTTAGGACCAAAACAAGCTCTTCTTCAAGGAAGAGCAAACATGCCTGGTGGAACACGAGGAAGAAATTACTAAGAGTAAGAGGGAGCGAGCCCTATACTGAAAACACTCTCTCCTCAGCGTAAACAAGCAAATAAGACTAGTGAAGTTTTCCAAAGCAAACTACAAACTCAAATTAGCTTCCTCAACTAAGGACAACCATAAGACTTTCTTTAGTTACATCCGTAACCGAAAAGGAAAGGCCCATATTTGTGCCGAACTGGTAGTTAATGATACCGCATATACTGAGTTTGTGGACATAGTTAACCTGCTGGCCGACAGGTTCTGTGAAAACTTCACTCCCCTGTCCCTGCCATACTTACCTCATGACATCCCTAACACCCGTCCCCTACCTTGTATCTCTAAAGATCAGATCATAAATGCCTTAAGGCCAAAAACGTAGCATGTACAGAACCTGGTAACATCCCAAGCTGCATTCTACATAGGTTCCAACAAGAATTAGCAACACCATTGAGTACTGTTTTCAGTCATAGTCTAAGCACTGGCTTTGTCCCAGCTGAACGGAGAACTACCATTGTTACTCCCTTGCACAAAGGTGGCGTTTCAACTGACCCTGGGAACTGTAGATCTGTTAGCCTAACTAGTCTTATCTGCAAGGCCATGGAGCAAATCATCATGGACGTTATCAGCAAAGATTAGGTAATCTCCAGACACTTGACCATGCTCAGTTTGGATTTGTCAAAGGGAGATCATGCCTGTTAAACCTGGTGGACTTCTTTGAGACTGTCACTAAGGCCCTGGATGAGGTGAAATCTGTACATACAGCCTACCTAGATTTAACCAAGGCTTTTGACACTATCCCCCACTCGGGCATCACTGACAAACTCACCCACCTAGGTAGCAACCCTTACATCGTTAGATGGGTTGCTTACTGACTCACTGATGGAACACATATAGTCAGAATATGGGAATCCACCTCCAACAGCAGACCTGTAACCAGTGGTGTTCCACAGGGATCAGTCCTGGGACCTCTACTTTTTGGAATCTATTTCTCCAAAGTACAAGCAAAAACTAAGGGTCTGTGACTGACAAAGTGTGCTGATAACTGCAAACTCGGAGTGGTCATAGAATCTCCAAATGTCAACAAGAGGGTCTTGCACAAACAAATGATTGGTGCCAAAGGTGTGGCCTTAAATTCAGTGCAAAAAATGTATTATCCTTTTCGGTAAGAGCGATGTTCCTACTAACTACCATTATCAATAACAACACCTTAAGTACACGCGCGGTGGTGTGAGACCTGGGCACACAGGTTGACAGCAGTCTTACCACAGTAGTAAGAAAGGTGTTCTGTATTGCTCATGTCATAAGTAAGGGCATTGCCTCCAGAAAAAAAGAAGTTATAACCTCCCTGTATTCGTCCCTAATCAGGCCAATAATTGAGTACAGTGCCCCTTTTGGTATGTACCTTTCCAAGCACCTGCAGCAGTTGGAGAAACCACAAAGGTTCCTCACAAGGAAAATTCAAGCTCTTCAGCATCTGTCATATACGGCTTGTCTGAATTCACTGTCACTTTATTCTGTTTCATATAGACTACTCAGAGACTATCTCTGCCTTGCATATAAGGCAATCTCTGACCCTGCTTTACTGGAAATGCATATCCGCAAGTCGAGCGGTACACGGGTTACTCGCTCTAAAGACCTTAATCTGGTATGTGACATTAATAGTACCTGCTGGAGGGACAGATTTGTCTCCAAAAGGTTACCACACCTTTGGAATAGACTCCCACTTCATGTTCAAAAGAGCACCTTATTGGCCCTCTTCAAACGCACTCTGGACGATTGGATAGGTAGCTGTAAATTCACCCTGGCGGTTCCACCCGTGTCCCTCTTGGACACTGGCATTAAGTGTTGATCGTGGAAATAAGGGTAGAACTTGGCTAGGTTTGAAATGCTGTAGGGCCATTAGCCTAGTAACTTACTATGATCCTGTGATCTGGTAAATTACCCATTATGCTTAGTCATTGCAGTTGTACAGTTCTGGACACTTAATGCTCAGCTGAAGTGTACACTCCTTTCTGAGTACATGCTCTCTGTTCATCCTTGTTGCAGGAGCTGCACTTCTTTCATTCTGTAAATGTCAGTACTAGGGTAGAGCTTCATCTCTCTCTCCTGCGAGATGGGTGAGCTGGCATTAGACATTCATTCCCATCCGTCCTCCTCCAGTGTCCAAGCAGCTAGTCAAACCTGGATCATCTGGGATATAATCGGGGCCAAATCTCTTTAGACTTGGAGACAACACTAGTCTGAAAATTAATTTGATTAATTTTCTAGGTTGTGACTGATAGAAGTTATATCTTTTAGCAAAGCTATAGCAAGAGCAGGGAGAAGGGATCTGCTGCCCTGGACGCAAGCTGCAGTTGAAGTACCGTTTAGTCAGTTCAAGCACTGTTAACAATTGCAGCTGCTTAAATAAGCCAGCCTGTTTGTTAGGAAGTGTAGCAGAGAGTTAGTGTAGCTGCTTGCTAAAGTTTTGGAGAGGTGTTTGAAACAGTATAGCAGAGAGTTTTATGATACATAATAAATAATGAAGAGTAGTCAGTAGTGAGTTGTTGTAATTAACAGCCATTTACTTAGCTGAAAATTTTATATCTGAAGTTAGAACTTCATTTGTCAGCAACCTTTGGGATACTGATCCGATCTCTGATCCGAGCCGGCAACTTCTATCACAGCATAGATCCGAGCTCCTAGCTCCACCCTTTACCCATAATCCCCTACCAACCCTGACTGACCTCAGATCTAGTTTGCCGCTCTTCAAGCAACAGCTAGATTCCAGAGCTCTTGGTCAGATTCTGTGAGAAAAGAAGTTTTTCAATTTTTTCTTGTATTCCCTTTGAGCGAGTGTCTGTGTGTATGTTTAGGTTTCCCTTAATGCTAATTTCTCTCTTTTTAGCTTAAACTAGCTTAATTTTTATTTTTATTTCTCCTCCCTGCCCTCGCTGGTTGCAGTGTGTGTAGTGTGTAGGGGTCTAGCGAGTGTGTTTCCTTTCAGTGATAGTCGGAGGCCCCTAAAGCCATTTTTTTCAAAATGCACCGAGTGTGGTCACAAGTTTTCACTGGCTGATGACCACACTCGGTGCGTTAGGTGCCTTGGGGTTGAACACCTCTCCTCGGGTTGTGCGATTTGCGCTGTGTTCAACCCCAGGGCACTTAAGGATCGGAGGTCGACGCTGGTTCTGGCAGGTCTTTTGCCCCCAGACCCGGCTCCGGCCTCCGGTACTTCTGTGACCGTTACCCAGTCTTCGGTAGCGGCCACTCCTGCCCCCCTCCCTCCGACCAGGACTCAACCTCCCATTGTGGCTTCGGAGGTGAGGGAGGCCAGTAAAGAGAAGCGGAGGGAGAAGCACCTTAAGCGGCGGGCTGAAGACTCCTCCTCGGCCCTGACTGCCAAACGGGCTTCTCCCTCCAGGGTTTCTGGTTCGCCTCCTCCTCTGATCCGATCCCCTTGCTTCTCACCGGGACCCGAAGAGGAGGTTACCCGGTCCCCGTCGAGGTCATCGAGGCGGCACTCCAAGCCTGCCTCGGTGGCCTCGTCGAGGTCCACCTTCAGTATGTCGGATGCGGACATGGACCGGATGATGAGGAAGTTCATCCAGGCCCAGATGCAGATGGGAGTGCTCTTGCCCCCCCCCCGCCCTCCGGGGGGGAGCTCGACCCCCTTTTTTGCTCCTATCGCTCCTTCTCTGACCCGCCTTCCGTGTTAGGAGCTGTCGGAGCAGAGCCGCGTTGGATCCGGGGGTGGGTCGGAGCCAACAGTGCTAGGCACTTCAGCTCCGACGATTCCCTTGAGTTTGTCGGATCCGACCTCTCGGAGCCGTGGGCCGAGCTTCGGATCTGAGGGACTCTGTGCTTTCGGCCCCATCCCGGTCGGAGCACGCAGGTCCTTCGGATCCGATAGTCTCGGCTCCGGGTTCGATCCCTGCCTCGGATCCGAGTGGGAGTCGGGTCTCGGATCTGTCAGAGAGCGGCACCCCCTCTGCTTTCGCAGTGGTGGAGAGGGTATTGTTGAGCACATCCAGGCCTCTGGTCCTGGCTTCGGCTCCCCCCTGCACTCCCTCTCAACTGGCCCTGGCTCCCCTCACCCGGCCTTCGGGGCAGCCTGCTTCAGCGCCTATAGGTATTCCATTGGAACAGGATTTTGCTGGGGAGAACTCCTCGGACAGCCCCCCCGAGGAGGTTCCTCGCAAGTCGAAGTGAAAAAGGAGGCACGTGGACTCCCCAGAGTCCCTCACTGAAGATACAGACTTGGATGAAGGGGAAGGCTCCCCAAGGTCACCCCCCGAGGATGTCTCCTTTGGAGACATCATGGAAATGCTCAGAATCGGGCGGGGGTGGTCTGCCCCCAAGGCTTCTTCCGATGAGTCCGTATTCCTAGAGGCGTTCGAGGCAGGGCCATCTACCTCTTGGGTGTCCCCTCCCCCGACCCCTTGGTGGATCTTGTAGCCACTAGGGCTTGGAGGGAGCCAGACACTGTAGAGCCTGTTCCCAAGCGCCCGGAAAAAAAACTTGAGCCCCCCCGTCAGAAAGAACCCATTGGAGCAGAGGTCCCCCTGTGGATGCCATGTTGGTGGTGGCAGCCACCAAGAGAGAGTTGGCTCAGGAGAGCCCCACGGTTCATCCGCCGAGCAAGGAGTCTCGCATGATGGACCGCCTTGGGAAGCGGGCCTTCAGTTCAGCGACCTTGTCCATGAGGGCCCTGAACTATACGGCACACTTCATTCGGATGCAGCGGGATCTAATTAAAGAATATGCTGCTTCCCCCCCAGGGTCCATGTAGGAAGGGGACAAGCAACTGTACTTCTCCCGAATGTCCACCCTACGTTCTATTTCCAACACCTCTATGCAGCTTTTGTCTCACGCCACTGAGGGAGCCGCTAGAGCAGGCGGAGTCAGGCTGGTCATGAGAAGGCAAGCCTGGCTCCAACATTGTGACTTCTCGGAACCCTTTAAGGCGTCATTTGCGAATGCCCCTTTTGATGGTTCTGCATTGTTTGGCAAAACCGTTCGACACCCTTGTCCAGAGCGAGAAAGATGGGAAGACATTGTCTGCCATCGGAGTCCGCTTCACTGCTCCCCAGAGGTCCTTTGCCAAGAACCAAAAGGGTCAGAAGAAGATGTGGTTCCGGAAATCGCATCAGTCCCAGTCTGCTCTGGACAACCAGTCCTCTCGTGGCAGAGGAGGACAGGGAGGACACCGCCCTAGAGGCAGAGGGGGTCCCAGGAATTTTGGGTCCAGAGAACCCTCCTCTGAGAGGCCCGTGCAGAACCCCTGAGGGGTTACCCGGCTGCTCCACTCTGGAGGCAGTCGGGTGACGTTTTTCGAGGCACCTAGCAATGTGGGAGTCCATAACAACGGATCGCTGGGTGCTTCGTGTTATATCCAGAGGCTACCAAATTCCCTTTCTTGTAACCCCCAGAACCAGAAGCCTCCCCGATGTACCACCCAATCAGAGGGAGGCGGCTGCTACAGAAATTCAGCAGGTCTTACAAAAAAGAGCCATTCAGCCTGTCCCCCCAGATCAGCTCGGATCAGGGTTTTACTCCAGGTTCTTTCTGGTGCCAAAAAAGACGGGGGACACGAGGCCCATCCTGGACCTCTCTCTCTTGAACCTGGCAGTACCAAAAGTAAAGATGTGATAGTGTTCAATCTCGCCGTTTGTTCTTACACATGGGTTCGGAGCCGATCCTCGGCTCCGTGTCGGCCGCTTGCAAGCTCTGCATCGAGAAGAAGCTCGAGACAACCTAATACCCACAATCCCCCTCTGCCTTTACCTCAGATCTAGTTTGCCGCTGCTGCGTTCGCATCACTGGGATCTAGCTCGAGCGACTTCAGATAAGATATAACTTATTTTGTTATATGTGAAGTAGAATTTGTTCTAAAAGTACTTTTTGGTAAGCATTGTGTATGTGTGTGTGGTAAGGTTAATTCTCGGTACCGTTAAGTTTACTTAAACTGGTTAAGGTTTTCGGGGCCTTCCACCCCTTACTTAAAATTTGACAACTGGACTGACTTTATATCGGATTCGACTTTGTTTCTACTGGATTTGTCTCTCTACTGGACTTGACTTTTTCTCTTACCTGTAAGATGTCTGAGAAAATTAAATCAGGCTTTAAACGTTGCCAGTGTGGCCAAAAAATGTCAGTTACTGACAACCATAGTTCCTGTGTCTACTGCCTTGGCCCTCTCCACTTACAAGAGGACTGTTCAATTTGTCACTCTTTTAGTGGGAGGGTCATGACAGATAGGCGCAGGAAACTCATGGACAGGGGGTTATTAAAACCTTCCTTTCAGGAGGCTCTGGATGCTTCAGACCAGGCATCCAAATCCTCGAAGGAATCGAAGACGTCGGAGCCCAAGTCATCGGCTCCGAGCTCTTCGAGTAAAATTAGATCACCGGTTCCACAGACTTCGGGGCCAAGTGTTCAACTGGTATCAGTTCCTGAGCCTCGAGTCTTGGAACCGGTGATGGAGCTCCCTCCCTCGACTCTATTGAGGTCGGCTCCATCTTCGGTTCCTTCGACCCGTTCTTCTTCTAAGCTCTCCGATGTCGATGTGGATCGTGTGGTGCAGAAGTTATTGGAGCATTCGGCCCTATCCAAACTTATTTCGGTTTCCACCCAGTTGGTGTCTAAACTTGAAGGCCTTCCATTGTCTCCATCCATTCCTCCTCCGAGACCTGTCCAGTCTTTGGAGCCGGAAGAGGTTGATCTTCTGATTGTGGAGCCCTCGGGTCCAGAACCGTCCTTTTCTCGGTCTGTTCCCCTCACCTCGACTCCGTCGGACCCGGTACCGGAGTCTCGGAGCCGACGATCTGTCCTTGGTTCCGGGGCTGAGAGTTGAACCGACGTTTCGGTTCCGACTCTTCCCCTCGGGGCCTCGGCGCGGATCGATTCGGCTCCGTCCTCGGGGTCGATGCCTTTGGTGCCTGTCTCGGGGATTCTTCCCATTTCTTCGGAACTGGGAGATTCTTCGACTCGGGACCCGGGGGCTTTTGATCTCATGAGGAAGGTGTTGTCTACCCAGACAACCACATCAGTAGAAGCAACCTCTCCTCCCCATAAAGGGCCGTTATCCTCCTCTGCACCCACAGCCACAACCAAGCGTCGAGCACCGGTGTCTCAGCCACCCCTGGAGGGTGCCCCCTCTTCCTCGGAGGCTTCTTCAGATGCTCCCCACGAAGAAGTCCCTAGGAAAAGGTTGTGTAAGAGGAGACACTTAGATTCTCCACAAGAATCTTTGACATCCGATACTGACTTGGATGAGTCAGAAGGGTCCACTAAGTCACCTTCAGAAGATGTCTCTTTTTCTGACATATTGGAGATCCTGAAACAGAGAGGTGACTGGCAGTCCCTTCCCCCTTCTGAGGACGAGTCAGTCTTGCTGAAGGCATTCGGTGCTCGCCCTTCCTCCTCCTGGGTCACTCCGCCCTTCGATGAATTAATGGAACTTATTGCTCGAAGGGCGTGGGCTCCTGACACAGTGGAACCAGTCCCTAGGAAGCCCAATAAGTATATCACTGCACCCCAGGACAAAACTTACTTGACAAAAGGAGTTCCAGTTGACGCTATGGTGGTGGCAGCGGCCACGAAAAAGGAGATGTCGGAATCTTCCTCATCTGTCCATCCCCCTAATAAAGATTCTAGGACTATGGACAGGTATGGGAAGCGCATTTTTAGTTCAGCGGCTTTTTCCATGCGATCCCTGAACTATTTGACCCACTTTACACGACTACAGAGGGATCTAGTCAAAGAGTTGGGAGATACCCTCCAGGGTACTACAGATGCTGCTGTCTCAGAGAAAGTGACAGCGCAGCTTAATACCCTTACATCCATTGTGAACTCGTCCATGAGGCTGATCTCTTACGCAGCCGAAGGTTCGAGTAGGGCAGCAGCTTCAGCGATTGCTCTTCGCAGGCAATCCTGGATGCGCTTATGTTCATTTGCGGAAGCCTTCAAGTCTTCCTTTACTAACGCCCCATTTGACGGTGCCACTCTTTTTGGCCCCAAAGTAAAGGAGACCCTTACCCGGTGTGAACAGGAGGGAAAGACTCTGTCTGCTGTCGGAGTCCGTTTTTCCACCCCAACCAGACCGTACCCCAAAGGGCAACGTGGTGGAAAAATGTGGTTTGGAAAACCCCAAGGATCTTTCCCAGGCACACAGGGTGATGCCCCTTCTAGAGGCAGAGGAGGGGGCAGAGGTGGAAGACGCCGCCCTGGCGGCAGAGGGGGTCTGCAGAATCAAGGTGACACGGATACACTCCCTGGTAAACCTTTCCAGCACTCCTGAGAGGAGGCCCGACTGTCCTGCTCTGGAGGCAGTCGGGGGTCGCTTAGCTTTATACCCTCAGGCCTGGCAAAACATAACTACAGACAAGTGGGTAAAAAGCGTGGTTACCAGAGGTTACAATATACCATTTCTTTCCCATCCCATTCCAAAGAAAAGTCTCCCAGATGTACCGCCCCATCTGCGAGAGCCAGCAGCTATAGAAATTTCAAAGCTGCTAGAAAAAAGAGTCATCCAACCAGTCCCAGTGGACCAGAAAGGATTCGGGACTTACTCAAGGTTCTTTTTAGTTCCAAAGAAAACAGGGGACTGGAGGCCCATTCTGGACCTAAGCGACCTCAATACCTTCGTCAAGAAAGATAAGTTCCGAATGGTCACGCTTCAATCGATCCTTCCATTCTTACAGAAGGACGACTGGATGTGCTCAATAGATCTGAAGGATGCATACTACCACATCAAAATGGCCAGGGCATCCAGAGATCATTTGCGCTTCCGGCTGGGTGCCAGTCACTTTCAGTTTCGAGCCCTGCCCTTTGGTCTGACCTCAGCCCCAGGGTCTTCACCAAATGCATGGCAGTGGTAGCGTCACACTTGAGGCGCCAAGGATTCCAGGTGTTTCCGTATCTGGACGACTGGCTCCTTTCTGCCACCACCCAGCGTCAACTAGTACAGGCCAGAGACTATACTCTTCAACTGTGTATTCACCTAGGAATTTCCGTAAACTTGGAAAATCCTTACTACAGCCATCACAGAGTATCTTATTCATAGGAGCGGAATTAAATACACATCAGTTAATTCTAAGACTTCCTCCAGAAAGGATACTTTCACTTCAGACTCACATACGTCTTCTTCTCTTGTCCAGGAAATCCCCAGCAAAACTAGTACTGAAGGTTTTGGGACTCATGTCAGCTTCTCTTATTGCAATACCCTTGGGAAGACTGCACATGAGAGTCCTACAATGGCTACTGTTTGCACAATGGTCGTTCCAACAAATACCTCTAACACACGAGATTCTTATAACGAACACATGCAAAACACACCTAAACTGGTGGCTTCAGACGTGCAACCTTTCCAAGGGGAGACCATTTGTACTACCCACGCCTACAGTTACGGTGACCACGGACGCTTCCCTGATAGGGTGGGGGGGCATCTTTCAGGGACAGACAGTCCAAGGCGAATGGACCAATTTAGAGTACAATCTGCACATCAATGTTCTAGAGTTGAGGGCAGTGTTTCTAGCGTTGCAACACTTTTCTCCCCTTCTTCCTCTGGGAACTATTGCAGTTCAGACGGACAACATGTCGGTAGTCTGGTACATAAACAAGCAAGGGGGAACCAAATCCTATCAGCTATGCAGAGAGGCCATGAGAATCTGGCAATGGGCGGAGTCCACGGGTAGCTTTCTGATAGCAACGCACATCCCGGGGTCATCCAACGTCATAGCCGACAGACTGAGCAGAGCAATACTGTTACCGCACGAGTGGTCCCTAAAACAGTTGCGAAAAAGATTTTTCGCACGTGGGGCCAGCCTTCCTGCGATCTGTTTGCGTCTCCAATGAACGCCAAATGCAGGAGCTACTTTGCCCTATTACCCCCTCCAGGGGAAGTCCCCAGGGACGCACTGATTCACGATTGGCCCCCGGGACTCCTGTACGCATTTCCTCCCTTCCCCCTGATATCAAAGTTTCTCCAGAAAGCCAAAAACCTACACAGGACAATAATCCTCATTGCCCCATTCTGGCCTCGTCAAATTTGGTTTCCCTTCCTCATGACACACTGCATTCGGGGACCCTGGATCCTGGACCCAGAGCCAGATCTATTGACTCACTCGTCAGGGCTCCCCACCCTCGCTCTTCTCCCTCCATCTAGCAGCTTGGCTGCTCCAATTCCCAACTTAGCCAGGTCTGATCTTCTTTGCCTGCAGTTCAGAATATTTTAGTGGCTTCTCATAAAGCTTCCACTACTAAAACATATACTAGTAAATGGAAGCGCTTTGTATTCTGGGCGAATACACAGCAAGTGGACCCTGTCATAGCTCCTTTGAATAAAATATTAGAGTTTTTAACAGAATTGTTCCATCAGGGTGCTTCTCCTGCCACATTAAGAGTTCAATTGGCTGCCATTTCTAATTTCCATGTGGAAGAATGTGGGGCTCCTGTTATGGCCCACAGACTTTGTAAAGCCTTTTAAAGGGGCTTTTCATATTAGACCACCAATTAGATCTCCTCGTCACCTTGGAGTCTAAACTTATTGTTATCTAAGTTAATGCTGCCCCTTTGAACCAGCCTCCTCTTGCCCATTGAAATTTTTGTCATGGAAGACTCTTTTTGGTAGCCATTACATCCGCTAGGCGAGTATCTGAACTTCAAGCTCTCTCCATTAAGCACCCTTATTTGATCTTTCACTCTGACAGAGTTTCTCTTGCACTAATTCATCCTTCCTTCCTAAAGTCTGTTCTATTAATAATATTAATCAGTCCATTGAATTACCCACTTTCTTCAAGAATCACTCCAATAAAATGGAGTATATGTTGCACAAATTAGATGTTCACAGACAGCTAAGGTTTTACTTGGATAGAACAAAAGATCACAGAAAATCTGATCAACTTTTTGTAGCCTTTGCTGATAACAGGAAAGGAGTACCGGTTACCAAAAGAACTCTTTCTAAGTGGTTAACTGATTGTATCATCTATGTCTATGATTCTTCAAATCAAACTCAAAGGACATTCCACAAGGTCAGTGTCTACATCCCTGGCTCATGCAGCCCGCCTACCACTAGACGCTATTTGTGCGGCTGCTACTTGGTCTAAGCCACATACATTCATTTCTCATTATAAGGTAGACAAAGTTTCTAGGGACAGGGCAACCTTTGGTTCCACTGTGCTCAAGAACGTCCTTCCGTGAGTTCCTCAGGAACAAGGAGCTAGGGACGCTACCCATGTGTAA
This sequence comes from Protopterus annectens, assembly GCF_019279795.1. Taxonomy (NCBI): domain Eukaryota; kingdom Metazoa; phylum Chordata; order Ceratodontiformes; family Protopteridae; genus Protopterus; species Protopterus annectens. Next base: position 1,173,035,841 of record NC_056743.1, on the reverse strand, counting down.
GAACAAACGGCGAGATTGAACACTATCACATATAGAAGTTATGTCCTTACCATAACGTTCCATGTGGAGTGTTCATCTCGCCTTTGTTCTTACATTCCCACCCTCCCGCCCTTAGGAAGAACGTTCAGTTTGGTGCCTGGTCTGGGGCATTATGCTTCTGCATTGCAGTTGTTGTGTATATAGTTGACATGTTTATATATGTGTGTATATGTATATATATATATATATATATAGACTCTTAGTTTCTGTGCATATGGGATATTGGCATGAGTGTGCTCTCTCTGACTACTGGTTTGCTTGCAAACTAGATCTGAGGTAAAGGCAGAGGGGGATTGTGGGTATTAGGTTGTCTCGAGCTTCTTCTCGATGCAGAGCTTGCAAGCGGCCGACACGGAGCCGAGGATCGGCTCCGAACCCATGTGTAAGAACAAAGGCGAGATGAACACTCCACATGGAACGTTATGGTAAGGACATAACTTCTATTTCCAGATGGTCACATTGCAATCTATTCTCCCACTACTGAGGGAGAACGAGTGGATGTGCTCAATAGACCTCAATTACGCATACTATCATATTCTCGTAGACAGACGCTCCAGGAGGTTTCTCCGCTTCCAGCTGGGAGCCAGCCATTTCCAGTTCAGGGCCCTTCCCTTCGGTCTCACCTCAGCCCCCAGGGTGTTCACCAAGGTCTTGGCAGCGATAGCGGCCCACCTGAGACTCCAGGGAATTCAGGTCTTTCCGTACCTGGATGACTGGCTCCTTACCGCCCCAACAAGGCATCTTCTTTGCTCATGCAGGGATTACTTCCTCAATCTAGCTCCACTCTTAGGGTTGACCATCAACATGGCCAAATCCTCCCTGGCTCCTACACAAGTATTGGATTTCATAGGGGTGAGGTTGGACTCCAGACTGATGCTTGCTTTCTTGACTCCAGATCTGCTTCAGAACCTGAGGTTTCACGTGCAGGCCATCCTTCAACTTCAAGCTCCTTCGGCGGAATTGGTCTTGAGGGCTCTAGGGTCCATGGCGGCAGCAATTCCGCTGCTGCCATTGGCCCGGCTGAATATGAGGGTCATACAGTGGACCCTCCAGATACAATGGTCCCTATATCGCAATCCCCTGTCTTATCCCATTCCCTTAAGCAGGGTTTGCAGAAGGTCACTCGTGTGGTGGCTCCAGTCATCCAATCTCCACACGGGACGCCCCTTCTCGCTGCCTCCGCCAGTTGCCACAGTGACCACGGACGCTTCTCGCCTGGGGTGGGGGGGGCACTATTCGGGCAGAACAGTCCAAGGCACGTGGAACGACATAGAGACCTCATTGCATATCAACGTCCTGGAGATGAGGGCGGTGCTTTTGACGTTGAAAGCACTTCACAACCCTCTTCCAGTGGGGACGATTGCGGTACAGACGGACAACATGTCAGTTGTCTGGTACATCAACAAACAGGGGGGAACCAGGTCTTACCCTCTCTGCCGCGAGGCCATGAGAGTGTGGGAATGGGTGATAGCCACCAACCGCTTTCTCATCACAACGCACATTCTGGGACGGTCCAACATTTTAGCGGACAGGCTCAGTCATACTATCCTGACTCCTTACGAGTGGTGTCTCAATCCTCTAGTGGCAGAGCAAGTATTTGCCCAATGGGGGCGACCTTGTTGCGATCTTTTTGCCTCTCCCTCAAATACCAAATGCAACGATTACTTCGCTCTGATCCCCCCTCCGGGGGAGTCCCCGAGAGACTCTCTAGTTCATGCTTGGCCTCCCGGTCTGCTTTATGCCTCCCCGCCTCTGCCCCTGATGTTAAAACTATTGCAGAAAGCCAGTCAGGTGGGGAGCAAGATGATCCTCATTGCCCCATTCTGGCCTCGTCAGACGTGGTTCCCTTAACTATGGTCTCACCTGATTCATCCGCCCTGGATTCTGGATCCCCTCCCGGATCTCATTTCACACCCCCTGGGTCTCCCGACTCCGATCCTGGCCAACCTAAAGCTGACGGCTTGGTTGCTCCAGTTCCACACCTGATTAGGACTCCCGGAATCTCATCACCAGTCAAAGCCTTTCTAGTAGCAGCTCACAAGCCTTCCACCAGAAGGGGCTATCGGAGTAAATGGAAACGTTTTTCCATTTGGGCAGAGCACCATCATTTAGATCCTTTTACGGCGCCGGTAGCGTCGGTTCTAGATTTTCTAACTTCTCTTTTTCACCAGGGGGCTAGTTCTTCCATGGTCAAGGTGCAACTTGCAGCAATTTCACACGGTCTTGTAGTGCAGGAGTCAGGACCGCTTATTACTTCCAAACTGTGTAAGACCTTCCTTAAGGGTACCTTCCTCCTCAGGCCCCCGGTCAAAGAGGTGGTACCTCCATGGGATTTATCCCTAGTTTTACAGGCCTTGACTAGCCCCCCTTTCGAGCTGACGGCCACTGTTGATCTTAAATACCTCTCTTGGAAAACGGCCTTTTTGGGTGGCCATAACTTCAGCCAAGAGGGTCTTGGAACTCCAGGCTCTCTGTGTCAAACCACCGTATTTGGTCTTCCACCCAGACAGAGTTCACCTCAGGATCAATCCGTCTTTTCTACCTAAGGTATCTTCGGAAGCTAACATTAATCAATCTATTAATCTTCCAGTATTCTTCCCCAACTTTCAAAACAAAGGAGAGTATAAGCTGCACTCTTTAGACGTGCACAGACAACTACGTTTTTTTATTCATCAAACTACTGGTCATAGGCAATCCGATCAGTTGTTTGTCTCCTTTGCCAAAAACAACTTCGGCAAGTCGGTTTCTAAAGTTATCCTCTCCCGATGGATATCTAGTTGTATTCTCTTAGCATATCAGAGCTCGGGAAGGCCTGCACCTCAGGGAGTCCGTACTCATTCTACTAGGGTCGTTGCTACATCGGCTGCTTTCAAGGCTAGGGTTTCTCTAGATGACATTTGTTCCGCAGCCACTTGGGCTTCATCTCATACCTTTATCAGCCACTACAAAGTAGATATTGTCTCCCGAGGTAGGGCGTCTTTTGGCTCTGCAGTGCTCCGGAATATTCTTCCATGAAGGCCACCCAAGATTTAGGTAGCTGGGGACTCTGTCCCAAAGGTTGCTGACAAATGAAGTTCCTACTTCAGATTAAGAAGTTATGTACTCACCATAACGTTCCATCTGAGTAGGTATCTTCATTTGTCTGCAGCCATCCCCCCCTCCTTCCCCCTGACCAATATGATCCTACTTGGGGTTCTTTAGATTAGTTCCCTCTGGGACACAGTATTTGCTGTGCTATGGGGCAAACTTGATCTGAGGTCAGTCAGGGTTGGTAGGGGCTTATGGGTAAAGGGTGGAGCTAGGAGCTCGGATCTATGCTGTGATAGAAGTTGCCGGCTCGGATCCGAGATCGGATCCGTATCCCAAAGGTTGCAGACAAATGAAGATACCTACTCAGATGGAACGTTATGGTGTGTACATAACTTCTTATTTTCACTCTGGAAAATATTTTTGTTTTTTAAATTTTGAAGTAAGGGGACATTACCCAGGGCACCAGCAGCCTAGCTACAGCTCTGAGCCCGAGGCTCTTGGAGTTTCCATGTAATGTAGCTTTGTTGTGCTTGCCGTTTCTGGTTGGGCATGCTTTTTTAATGCTGACTTTTAAAAAGCCTGTTTTTGGAGATTAGCTCATATTTGGTTATAATTGACTCAGACTGCTTTTGAGGTCTTTATTGTGGGACTTTGGCTGCTCCATTTTATGTCATGGGAGTCTTTAGTGTGGCAAAGACCTACCTTTTGCATGTGTATCTGTGTGTTTTGTAATGTGCTCTTTCTTAATAGGTTCTGGAAAATGTTTTGATAGTTTCAGTTGATCTTAAAATTATATTTTTGTGTGTGTGAATTCAGATTAATTAAAAAGCTGTTAATTTGCTTTGTGAAAATGTGAGTAAAAGTAAGTATCTCCATAACGACCCTATATGTACCTGCAACCACCCTACTTAACCACTCCCTCTCCCTGTACCCACTTTACTACCAAGTCTGATCTATCAGACCTTTCCTATTTCTATAACTTACTATATTTATATGTTCCCCCTTCTACACCCTCCCTCTAGATAAATACATCCCTCCTCTACTACTTTTTTCTTCTGCACCATCTCTTCCTCTGATCTGAAGCCCCTTATTACATACACGTTTCTCTATTTTTTACTCCTGCACTAGTTTCATCCTCAGATCTGAGGCCCCCTGCACATACACAATTTCTCCTTCTAGCCAGTAATCTAATAATGCCATATTTTAAACTTAATTCCCTTACTGCATACCTCTTGGATTTATTATCGTAGTTTTACCTTTTACAACCATATTATATTTTTGTATATAGCTATGTTTAATTCCATGGAGTACATTTTTTTTTCTTATCCATTCTTTTCATGACATTTTTGCTCTGTATTGTAAACTTGTCTCTATTTGTATGTCTGTTTGGGACTTTTCCCCTCGGGTCTCCACTGAGAAAAGGTGAATTCTTACCCAACTGGACCATCCCTCTTAACAAATGCAAAATAAGTAAATAAATGACACTATAGATCTGATGTTGTCTCTTCCGTCCTTCAACTGATAGGTCATTGGATCTGACTTTGGCCACTCTATAAAGGCTTTTAAGTCCTAGGCTCAGATTCCTCCTTTTACCCATAATCCCTCTCCATGCACCGAATTACCCACTATCTCATTTGCTGCTTGAACACTTCAGAAGCAAATCTCTTGGCTCAGTGCGATAGTGAGCAGATAAGTGCTTCACCTCTTTAGGAACCTCTTGTTTCTTGACTTAGAAGAGTTGTTCTTTGTTTTTGTTTCCCTCCACTGCTTTTATATATTTAAAAAAAAAAAACTTTGATAGTGTTAAACTTTGCCCCCCCCCCCCCATGTCTGTTTGTTAGTCTAAACATAGCTTTAGGGTTATGCGTGTGTTATTTATCTTTTTTTGTCATGGTTATAGTGTTGACTATTTTTACTTCTGTTTGCATCATGTAGTTGTACTTTTGTGGGATATCTGACAAGGTGTTTGGATTTAAGAAATGTACCTCCTGTGGGTATAAGAACTGGAACCCCCCCGAAGATGCCCACTGCAAGTGTGTTTATAGTTTAGGGGCCATTAACCTGGAGAAGGGTTGCTTGCCTCATGCAGCCTTCGGGGCCGCGCGCTCTCAGAAAGGGATCTAAACTCATCCTTAAGGAGCTTTTCCCTTTTTCAGCAGCGGAAGTTAACCTCTCCTTTCCTTCTACTACTACTCCTGCATCGAAGAACATAGCTGATAAACCCAGGGAGAAACCCAAGGAGAAAGAGAAGGGTAGAGAGAAAGAGAAACTGAGAGAGGCGTCCTCAGTGAAACACTGTCTGGATCCAGCAGCCCTTCGGAACCAGCTTAAAAAGTGTCCAGACCATCTAACCGGCCCTTAATTTTGGATCCTGTTTAAATCGGGTCTCATACTCCTCCTTTGCAACCAATGCTTTCCCCTGAACCTGTTAGCCCCAAGCTCAGATCTGCTGTTCTTCAGGAGAGATCCTTCCAGAGTTTGTCAAGGCCCCCCTTTTCAGCCTCGTTTGAGATTATCTTGATCTTCCAGGAGCTTGTCCAAGGTGGGCATTGACAGAAATATGAGGAAATTTGTGAAGACACAGATCCAGCTGGAGTCCTCCTGGTACTGACATCTGTCAACAGGATGCTGCTCCTCCCTCACCTTTAATTGTGACTCCATCCCTGATTTAACTATCAGATTCGATGGCCCTTGATCTGAGTGGGGAATCCAAGGTTGGTCTGTGTTGCATCCAGAAGACTTTACTGTAACCCAGTAGACTCTGTCCATTTCATACATCAGTGAGTTTTGGAACTGCAAGTTAGGATCAACTCCAAAGTTTTTAGATCCATCCCTTCCTGTCAGTGCTTCAGCTCTTCACAATTCTGCTGTAGCATCTGCTTTAGCTGTTGCAGTTTACCCTTGTTTGGTTCCTTGGAGCCAGCAGGGGTGGTTTTATGGCCAGTCTGGCTCCAAGGCCTTGGAGAAGGTGCTCTCATAATCCAGATGCTTTTAGCGATAGCTCCTCCAGAGGCAGAAGGGGATAATTATAACAAGCTTCATTCTCATGGCAGAAGTGGACTGCTGAATTAAGGCTTTTGAGGTCCTTTCTCTGATGGGCCTTTTCAGTGCTCCTGAATGGTTGCCAGACAGCAGCTCTATGGAGGCCATCAGGGGTGTGCTTGTCTCTGCATTCGTCAGCCTGGATGTCCATCATGCAAGATTTATGGGTGCAGTAAATCGTAAAGGGGAGGCTATGTGATTCTTTTTCTCTATCAGCCTCCTTACTCAGAGAATTCCTGATGCCTCACTCACTCAACAGAAGGGGCAGCACAAGAAATAAAAAAAAAAACAAACCGCTAGACATGTAAGTCATCCAGGACGCCCCACCAGACAAGCTAGGATCCGGAGTCTACGCAGGATTGCTTTCGGTGCTTAAAAAAAAAAACAGACCTCAGGGTCATCCTGGACCTCAGTCATCTAAACCAGTATATGAAACAATGTTCTAGATGGTCGTGGTTTAGTCTAGTCTCACACTTTTAAGGAATGATGATTTGATGTGCTTGATAGACCTCCAGGATGTGTACTGTCGCATAAAAATGAACAGGCACTCCAGGAGATTCCTGTGCTTTTGGCTAGTAAGAGCCAGTTGTTTTTAGTTCAGAGCCCTGCCCCTTGGGTGTTCATCATGTGTATGACAGTGGTTGAAACTCCTTTCAAGCTGCTAGGGTTCTAGGTGTTCCCATATCTAGATGACTGGCTCTTAACCACTCCCACCAGGACTCTCCTCCTTCAAGCCACGGATTTGCTGGTCCACCTCTGTTCCCACCTGGGTTTAACTGTCAACATAATGTCAAAACTATATCCATTTCAGATTTTAGGGTTCATCGGAGCTCATCTGGATACCACATAGCAAGATTGCCAGGCTTCCAGAATTGAGGATTCTCATTTTCCGAGAACTGGCATCAAAACTTCTCTCCTTTCAACCCCCCCCCCCCACTATCACCAACACCAGGTGCATTCTGTGTCATCTTTGGTTTGTGGCAGCCTCTGTCACCTTGGCCTTCTCTATCCATATTTTACATGAGTTTTGCAGTGGACTGTTACTGTCCAGTGGTTCATGTGCTGGCATTTCCAGTGTGCCTCACAAACATATGCATACAACATATTCAGTGGTGGATAGAATCTCCAGTAGTCTCACAAAGTCACCCCTTCATTCTGTTTTTCCCCAAGACACAGTGACCACAGACACCTTCCAGTTGGGGGGACATTTTATGGGAAAAAACTCTGCAAGGTAGTGGTCTCCTACAGAAGCCAATCTTCATTTCAACATTTGGAGATGAAGGCAGTCTTCCTAGTGTTGCAGGATTTCCAGGACCTTCTCAAGGGTGTAATTTCCATCCAAACAGACACTATGTTGGCGGTTTGGAAGATCAATAGTAAGGGTGAACACCTTACTTATTGTGTTGTGAGGACATGGGGGTTTGGCAGTGGACTATGTCCTCTCACCATTTTTTGATAGCAGTGCACATCCCAGGAAAGTCCATTGTTTTGGCAGACAAGTTCAGCACATCATTTTTCTACATCAGGTATGGTTCATCAATCCAACAATGGCAGAGCAGAATTTCTACCACTGAGGCCAACCTTTCTGAAATCTATTTGACATCCGCGCTGACACCAAATGCGGCATTTACTTTGCCCTGATCCCCAAAGAGGAGAGAGTCCCCGGGGGATGCAGTAGTATACAGTTGACCCCTGAGTCTCCTCTACATGTGCACGGTTATGAAGTTTTTGCAGAAAGCAATGTGGAGTAAGGCTACAGTAATCCTCATCTCCCCGTTTTGGTCTCAACAGGTGTGTGTTCCCTGTTTTTAACTTCATCTGATTCACCATCTGTGGATACTGCACCAAAGTCTGCTTTTCTCTCACCCATCCACAATGCTTCTCCTGGACGTTGCAGCTCTCAAGTTAGCCACCTTGGTGTCTCCACTTCTTATGGTGGTTAGACAGTCCAGGCTTTCATTACATATTTTACCATCTTCACAGAAACCTTCTACTAGAAAAGTATCTAAAAACAATTAAAAGAGATTCTCTCCTTGGGCATCTAGCTGCTCCTGTCCCTGCTGTTCTAGAGTTTGTCTGGTTTTATTCATAACTGAATGAGCTATTCCACAGTAAAAGTCCAGTTAGCTCCCATTTTCCAGTTTTCTCATAGAAGCCATTCAGACTCGTATTGCTTCCTTGAAGTTACTTTAAAGCCTTCTTGAGAGGCACCTGTGAAGGTTGCCAGCCTAGCCAGATAGAATTGTGCAGATAATTGTATCATTTGTAAATATGAATGTTGAATTTCAGACTTGAGCTGAAGTAGTTAACTTCATATCTGACGTAGTTAACTTTATTTTATGTGCAACTTGTGGGTATTCAGATCCGTATCTGATCTGAGCTGGCAACTTTTTTTTTAGCATCTGCTCCAAGCTCCGAGCTCCTCCCCTACCCATAATACACTACCATCTCCTACCTTCCCCCAGATCTCGTTTGCCACCCCCAATAGTGTGCATCGTGGTCTCCTTCGCTCTGAGCTCAGGGATAGTAAGTTTTATTAATACTTAGTCTCTTTGTGTCTTTGAGTTATTTCCCTTCCTCCCCCACTAGTATATCGCTTGTTCGTCGGTTAGTCAAAAAAAAAAGTTTTTGTTGTAAAACTCGGTAGAGTAGTTGTTAGGCCTGCCCTTCCCCTACGTGTGTTTTGTGTGTGGTGATTTAGTAGATAGTGGTTTTTGGTGCAGGACCATGGTTGATCAGCCAAAATCTGTGTTTAAGAAATGCACAGAATGTGGCCATAGGCTCTCCCTGGCTGATGGTCACACTCTGTGTGTTATTTGTTTGGGAGTGTCACATTTGTCAACACAATGTGCTATCTACACTGGGTTCAGTCCTAGAGCCCTCAGGGATCGGAAGGCCAAATTAGTAGCTAAAGGCCTTCTCCCCACATCTATGCTGGAATGTGCCACGGCCTTCATACCTAGTACTCAACCTCCCACCCAGACAGGGACTCAAACTCCCTCTTCTTCTGGTGCTGGGTCAAGTAAGGAAAAAGTTAGTCAGTGTAGCTGACAAGGAGAAGGACAGAGAAAGACACAAGGAGGATAGAGACAAGAAAAAGGACAGACTTCGCTAGAGATCCCCCAGACAGGGAGCTCTTCCTTAGTCCCCCTTCTAAGTCCGTGAGACTAGTTTCTCCACAGCTCTGGTCTCCTCGTTTTTCACCGGAACCGTTGGAACGTTCAGATCTGAGGCCTTCCTCCCCTTCATTGTGCAGACCAGCCAGATCCGAGTCGGTGGCTTCTTCGTGATTGACTCGGAGCTCATCAGACTTAGACATGGACAGGATGATGTGGAGATTCATTCAGACCCAAATACAGATGGGAGTTTTGCCAGGCCCCTCTCCCTCTGGAGGGGGGACCTCCATGCCCTTTTTCTGCCCTATCTCTCCTTCCCCGATTCGTGCTTCGGGGCTCTTGGATCCGAGGATTTTTGGAGCTGGTAGCTCTGCGCCGATGGGTCCCCAACCTCGACTCCGGCTGTTACCTCGAGTTCCTTGGATCCGAGTGACTCTCAGAGCTGCGGACAGGGAGTCGGACCCGAGGGAATGGATTCTTCGGCTCCGCCTTTTTCGGATCCGACCCGTTTCCTCTGACCTCAGGCTACCCTTGCTTTGACTCCTGTCCCTACTTCGGATCCGGGGAGGGCGTCTACCTTGCTGGGTGCCAAGGAGGTGCGCTCTCCTTCGGCCTTCAAAGTGGTGGAGAGGGTCATCTCCCAGGGATTGAGACCCCAGCCCATCCCCTTGGATTCCACCCAGACACCCCTGGATTTGGCGACGACTCCTTCATCCTGTCTTGGGGACAGCCTGTGTCAGAGAATCCCCAAGTTATTTCCCCTGAGGAACCCCCTGCGGCTCACGAGTCCTCTTCTGAGAGTCCCACTGTAGAGGGTCACCGTAAGCGCAAGTGCAAAAGAAGGCACTTGGACTCCCCCGAGTCCCTCACTACGGACACTGACTTAGATGAAGGAGAAGGTTTCCCCAGGTTACCTCCCGAAGATGTCTCCTTCAGAGAAATCATGGAGATCTTCTGCCAGAGGGGAGGTTGGTCAGCCCCAAAACCTTCTGGGGGTGAGTCAGTGTTCCTGGAGGCCTTTGGCATGGGCCCATCTACTTCCTGGGTGTCCCCACCAGCGGACCCCTTGGTGGACCTTATCACCACGCGGGCATGGAAGGAGCCTGACACCATAGAGCCCATCCCCAAATGCCCCGACAAAATTTTATCTCCCCCTTCCGACACTAGACTGGATATTGCACCTCAGGTGCCACATAGCTCAGTTAGCGAACTTCAAGTCTCCAAAGGCGAGCGAGGATGTCCTTCAAGAATGCAACTGCAGTCATAACATGTGGGTTGTCCTGCCTCAGGCAGCCCTCGGTCGGCCGGATTCCAAAGTCTGGGTCCGACGTCGGCTGATGTCGCATTTCTCTCCGACGTCAGAGCGGCTGGAGTACATAAGCATCAGCCAACGCCATTTTCTTCAGTCTTTCTTGCCGCGGTGCCCGAAGCAGAAGCAGTTCGCAAGTGCCGGTCGGTCAGCTCCTGTATTCTACGATACTGAAGTCATCGAAAAAGGCTAAGTACCCCGTTGGGGACCTTTTCTTGCCTCAGCCGATGTCAGAAATTACTGAAAAAGTTAACAATTGTCTTTTTTGTGGTAAACAAATACCTCATAAGGATTTACACTCTTACTGCCTCCCTTGCCTGGGCCCAGACCACGACGTCTCGGCCTGTGTAGCCTGTGCTCGCTTCAACAAGCGCACTCTCAGGCGCTGGGCGGAGTTCGCTGAAGTTTTTTTCGGCGATAAATTTGCCTACACCATGCCGTCGGATCTTCCGACATTGCAAACACCCAAAAAGCGAAAAGACCGGGACCGACATCCTCGGCCCGCGTCTACCACCGACTCCACTCCAAAACCTAGCGCGAGTGCTCCGGGTCCCTCTGAGATGGTCTCTCCACCGCTCCGAACCGAAGACACCGCATTACCGACTACTCCGATTCCAGACATTACTCCGACGCCAGTTATAGACTTTCCTCCGGATACCGAAACCGAGGAAATGCCCGAGACCATTGCTGTAGACAAGGTCACTCCTGCACATGGAGCTGCCAGGCCTCCTATGGCCATGTCTATTAAGGCCTACTCTAGGGCTAAGACAGCCAGCAAAACAAAGCATATTACTTCTAAATCCTTACCTCAGCCGACTCCGGAGACACAAATTATGTCCATGGCGGCTGATTTAATTTCCATGATTAGAGGTTCACAGGCCCATCCTGAGAGAGCATCCCAGCCTCCTCCTGATAAAAGGCCCCGGGTTGAACCCTCTGACCCTACTCCTTCAGATGAAGACTCTGAGGGCTCTGTCCACTCTGATAGCCAGGAAGAGCTCTTCCAGACTTGAGGACTCGGATGCAGAAGTTTTCATCCCTTCGGCCTCCCCTCCTGAGGATATTTCTTTTGGGGAAGTTCTGCACACCATGAGGGAACATTTCAAGTGGCAGGGTCAGGAATATTCTGATTCTAGGAAACGCCTTAGGACTTTCCTTAAGAAGCCTCAGCACAGGCCCTTAGCTATTCCTCCTGTACTTGATGTTCTGGATGATTTGTATTCTGACTCTAGTGCTACCCCTGATTCTCTTCCTCCTGCTCCAGCCAAGCCAGGCAGGTATTACAGGGTCCCAGAAACTCATTCCCATTTATTCAGGGCCCATTCTGCTGATTTGGAAACTATTTCACAGGGGCCTAAAGGAGTTTAAGCCTCCACCTCAAAAAATCCTTTGCCCTCCAACAGGGAAGCAAGGTCATTAGAGAGATGGGGCAAAAAGGTTTACACATCCACTACCTTATCTATGAGAGCGTTAAATTGCCTTTTTCATATGTTACAATATCAGGATTATCTCTTAGAAGCTTTACAAAAAACATTAGCTTCTCCTGATCCTTTAGACAGGAAGACTTTGCAGGAAGCTGTACATAACACTCAGCAAGTAAGCAATCACTTCCTGCAGTGTGGATATGATGCACTGGAAGCTTCATGTAGGGCAGCTATGACAGGGGCAGTGATTCGTAGACATGCTTGGTTAAAAGATCAACCTCTACCAGATCATGTAAAAGCAAAACTTTTGGATGCACCTTTGGAAAAGAACAAGCTTTTTGGTGCAAATGCTAAGGATGTGTTAAAGACCATCGAAGAAAAAGCAAAATCAGTTCAGACTGTGAAAGATTTCCTCCAGGTTCAACCCCTCAGATTCAGTAGGAATTGGCCTTCAAAAAACTGGTCCTTTCCTAATCCAGAAAAGTTTCAAAGGGGTAAGAACAGACGTGGCGAGGAAGAGGCCAATACAGAGGCCCTTACAGGGGCGACAATGGCAGCCAGGAAACCAAAGAAGTGACGAGGGGTTTCACCTGCCCAACAACCACAAACTCAATGACTTTCCTCTACTACCGCCTACCAGGGAACAACTAGAAGCTCCCTTGGGGAAATTATCTCTGTTTGCAGAAAACTGGCACAGACTGACAAAGGACAAATGGATTTTGGACATTATAGACCAAGGGTACAGGTTTCATTTTCATACCTTACCAAGAAAACAAGGCATGCCAAACCTACCACAAAATCAAAGGGCAGAGGCTATCAAACAAATCACTCTGCTGACTCGAATGAAAGCAATAGAAAGAGTTCCACAACAAGAACAAGAACAGGGGTTTTACTCAAGACTGTTCCTTGTTCCAAGAAAAGAATCTCAATGGAGACCAATACTGGACTTGTCCACATTAAACACCTTTCTCATAGTACCAAAGTTCAAAATGCTGACTCTACAGCAACTCCTTCCCATGCTGGGCAAGGAGTCGTGGCTGATTACTCTGGACCTCAAGGAGGCATACCTGCATGTCCCTATCAGACACAGCTGCAGAAGATACCTCAGATTTCTTGCAGGGCCAGAGCATTATCAATTCTCAGCATTGCCATTTGGCTTATCTACTGCCCAGAGTATTTACAAAATGCCTGGCTTCAGTAATTGCTCATTGCAGGCTCCAGGGTATACAAATTTACCCGCACCTGGACGACTGCCTCATACAAGCGGACGACAAATTGATGTTGACAAGAAACCTGGATTATGTCATACGATTACTTCAAGCTCTGGGATACACAGTCAACTTCCAAAAGTCAAGACTGCAGCCATCCCAGCAAATAATCTTCTTAGGAGCCAAACTAGACACAGCCTCTCAGATGGCTTACCTGACAGAAGACAAGCAAGAGAAGTTAACTCATTACTTCAAAGGTTTAGCAAAACTCACCCAGATGACTGCAAGGAGATTCCTACAGGCCCTGGGTTACATGGCATCCTGCATTCTACTGGTTCCATTAGCAAAACTACACATGAGAAAGCTTCAATGGTACCTAAAAAGCGTTTGGTCTCAACACAGCAACAACTTGGAGACAATCATACCACTCATTCCATGCCTACAAAAGGAATTCCTATGGTGGGCCTCGGTGAGCCAGGAAAACACAGGTATGTCATTCAAAAAACCACAGATAACACGGACCATGACTACAGACGCCTCATACCTTGGATGGGGGGCGCACATGGAAGGCAGGTGTATACAAGGACAATGGTCTCCAAAGGAAACAAATCTGCATATCAACCAAAAGGAAATGCTGGCAGTAATGCATGCCATCGAGGCTTTTCAACACCAACTCCAGCAAGGCCATTTAATGATACGGACAGACAACACCACTGTGATGTGGTACATAAACAAGCAGGGGGGGCACCCACTCTTACCCACTTTGCAGACTGACAATGCAGCTTTGGGAGAAATCACTGAGCCTAAACATCCAGTTACAATCCCAGTTTGTTCCAGGAAAAGACAATGTGTTGGCGGACAGCCTAAGCAGGAATTTCACAGATCCACACGAGTGGAGGTTACATCCGAAGGCCTTCAGACGACTCACTTCAACATGGGGCAAGCCAGAAGTGGACCTATTTGCCTCTCACCTCAACCATCTTCTACCAAAATTTTGCACAAGGACATACCATCCAAAAGCTTGGAAAATCGATGCCCTCTCATTCAACTGGAACTCACTAGCAATCTATGCATTCCCACCTCTGCCACTGATGACCTCAGTATTACTAAAGATCAAAGCAGAGAAGCCCAAGGGAATCATAATAGCTCCGGATTGGCCAAGACAACACTGGTACCTACTACTACGGAGCATATGTCACACCAGGAGGTGGGCCCTCCCTCAGTGGCCTCTACTTTTGACTCAACACAATTTCGAAACACTGCATCCAAACCTTCAGACACTGCAGCTAACAGCTTGGGAGATCCCATAAATAACTTCAGCTTATCTCTCTCTAAGGAAGTTCAGCGGATACTAACAGAGGCTCAAGACCATCCACCAGAAAGGTTTACTTAGCAAAGTGGAAAAGATACAGCAATTGGAATACCAGCAAGGGACATGATGCTTCATTGCTGAACATCCCACTTATCTTGGAATATTTGGCAGATATGTTAAAGAACGGCCTCTCATATTCTTCCATAAAGATACATGCATCTGCTATTTCAGCTAGATACAACACTGATCCTCCTGTTTTCTCTCACCCCTTACTAAGACAATTCCTCAGGGGAATCAAGAACATTAAGCCACCAAGAAAGGCCCCAGTGCCAGCCTGGGACCTCAATTTTGTCTTAGAAAAACTGACTCTACCTCCTTTTGAGCCAGCAGCTTCAGTTGACTTGCAATTTCTCTCATGGAAGACAGCTTTCCTGTTGGCAATTACCTCAGCAAGAAGGGTTTCGGAGCTACAGGCCCTAATGGCAATACCACCCTTTATTATTTTCCACAGAGACAGGGTTTCATTAAGGACCAACCCTACTTTTATGCCAAATCTAGGGTTTCTCTAAATCAAGCCATTCATCTGCCTGCTTTTTTCCCCAGTCCTGAGAATAAGGGGGAAAGACTTCTGCATACCTTGGACATTCACAGACAACTTCGATACTACCTGGACAGAACCAAGGCCAGTAGGAAGTCTGAACAACTTTTTGTAGCTTACGCCCCTGCAGTCCAGGGAAAAGCAATTTCAAAACGGACTATTTCTAAATGGATTGGACATTGCATCAGATTCTGTTATTCCTTTCATGGAAAGACTGTTCCAGCCAATGTCAGATCACATTCCACCAGAGCTACAGCCACCTCTACAGCATTTTTAAGAGGGGTGCCTACCAAGGACATTCTAGAAGCTGCTACATGGAGCTCCGTGCATACATTCTCCAAACACTACAATCTCCCTCTATATTCCAGATCCAGAGCAGGCTTTGCTTTGGCAGTCCTGCAGGGTTTGATTGCCACACCATCTCTTTCCTAGTGCATACCTCCTCCCCCAGCTAAGCTATGGTATTCTACCCACATGTTATGACTGCAGTTGCATTCTTGAAGGACATAGTACAGTTTTGTACCTACCATAAATGTAGATGTCCGATAGACATGCAACTGCAGTCGTATTTTCCCTCCCTCCATACCCCTCTATGCCTAGGGTCCACTCCTATCCCTGTTACTCTTAGCTGGGGATATCTGTTATGGTGTATTTGTTTTATTGCTCATTTATTTGTTTGGAATCCTGTCTTCCAATTTGATTACAGCCTTCCTTGGAGGGCACCTGGCATCTGGGGCAAGAAACATTGAAGAAAATGGCGTCGGCTGATGCTTATGTACTCCAGCCGCTCTGACGTCGGAGAGAAATGCGACATCAGCCGACGTCGGACCCAGACTTTGGAATCCGGCTGACCGAGGGCTGCCTGAGGCAGGACAACCCACATGTTATGACTGCAGTTGCATGTCTATCGGACATCTACATTTATGGTAGGTACAAAACTGTACTTTCTCCAGGCACTGGGCTCCATGGCTGCCTCCATATCGATTCTCCCTTGTGCGCGCTTTCATATGCGAGTTCTTCAATGGACTCTAGGCTGTTCAATGGTCTTGGCTAGACCTGCCCATGGAATTTCCAGTCAGGATCAGTCACGTCTGCAGGACGTCCCTTCTTTGATGGCTAAATTCACTGGAGATATTAGGACGGACATCCTTGGTCAAAAGGAGCCCCAGTTGACGCTATGTTGGTCGCAGCAGCCACTAAGAAGGAACTAGCACAGGAGAGTTCCTCAGTCCACCCTTCAGGCAAGGAGTCCAGGTTGGTGGATAGGTTTGGGAAACGCGTTTATTCCTCATCGACCTTTTCAGTCCATGCGCTGAACTGTTTGGCACATGTGATCTGGCTTCAGCGAGACCTTGCATCGGAATTCGCTGAGTCGCCCCCACAGTCTTTATCGCCGCAGGACAAACAGTTGTTCTCTGTGAAAATGTCTATTCTGAAGTCAGTCTCAAACACGTCTATGCGGCTCCTTTCCCATGCCACAGAAGGAGCAGTTAGGGTGGCTAGGACAGGCATAGCCATGAGGCATCATGCCTGGCTCAGGTTGTGTCAATTTGTGGACCCTTTCAAGGTGGTGTTTATTAATGCTCCCTACGACGGTTCTTCCCTTTTCAGGAAGACAGTACGTGACGCACTTGACCAAAGCGAAAAGGACAGGAAGGACTTTGCAGTCGGGATCTGCTTCTCTAACCCTCAGTGGTCCTTCTCTAGGAATCAAAGAGGGCAAAAGAAGATGTGGTTCCGAAAATCTGTTTTCCCGGGATTCTTAGGACTATTCCCACAGAGGCAGAGGGGAACAGGATCGACGCCGACCCAGAGGTAGAGGAGGTCCCAGGAATTTTGGGTCTAGGGAACCTTTTTCTGATGGACCTGGTCAGCAGCCCTAAGGGGTTGCCCGGCTGTCCTACTCTGGAGGCAGTCGGGGGAAGTTTGTCCTTACACCCAGCGGCATGGGAGTCCATTACAACAGATCGCTGGGTGTTACAGATTATATCCAGAGGTTACTCTATCCCATTTGTTGCCCCTTCAAATATTCCAAAACACCTCCCGGATGTTCCACCCGCTCACAGGGAGGCCACAGCTCTAGAGGTTTCAAAGCTGCTCCTCAAACGAGCCATCGAACAGGTCCCCCCCGACCAGTCCGGATCAGGTGTCTAGTCAAGGTTCTTTTTAGTGCCAAAAAAGACGGGGGATCTCAGACCCATTCTAGACCTGTCAATTTTGAACCTGTCTGTAGCCAAACAGAAATTCTGGATGGTCACCCTACAGTCCATTCTACCTCATCTCCAAGAGTGCGACTGGATGTGCTCGTTAGACCTCCAGGATGCTTACTACCACATCAAGATCCACAGAAGCTCCAGGAGGTTTTTGCGCTTCCGGCTGGGAGCCAGTAATTTTCATTTCAGAGCCCTACCCATCAGTCTCAATACAGCCCCCAGGGTGTTCACCAAGGTAATGGCAGTTGTAGCGGCTCAACTGAGTTCGGGGTTTTCAGGTATTTCCTTGCCTGGACGACTGGCTCTTCTCTGCGCCCAATAAGCGTCTGCTTTTTCTGACCCGAGACTACTTCATTCGGTTTTCAGATCTATTGGGGATTACAGTCAATGTTCAGAAATCCCACTTGCAACCAGTACAAGTTTTAGACTTCATTGGGGCATGGCTAGACACTTTGCAGATGAAAGTATTCTTAACTCCCCTTCGCTTCATCTCCAGTCCAAGCCACAGTGACCATGACGCCTCTCAACTCAGTTGGGGGGTACACTGTTCGGAAGGACAGTCCAAGGCACGTGGTCCCAGACAGAGACTAATTTGCACATAAATGTTCTAGAGAGGAGGGCAATGCTTTTAGCGTTGGAAGCCTTTCACACTGTCCTTCCTCTCGGATTGATTGCAATTCAGTCAGACAACATGTCGGTTGTCTGGTATGTCACCAAGCCGGGGGGAACCAGATCCTATCCCCTATGTCACGAGGCCATGAGAGTTTGGGAATGGGCGATCTCCACCGGTTGGTTTCTGAAAGCAACACACATTCCGGGGCACTCCAACATATTAGTGGACAGATTGAGTTGGGCTATTCTGATGCCGTACGACTGGTCTCTGAAACAGTCAGTAGCAGAGGAGATATTCCTTGCATGGGGTCAACCTTGCTGCGATCTCTTCGTATCTCCTTCCAACGCGAAGTGCAGTGAGTTCTTCTCTCTGATTCTCTCACCAGGAATAGCCCCCCAGAGACGGTGTAGTCCATGCTTGCCCCCCCCCCGGGCTTCTGTATGCTTACCCACCATTGCCACTCATTCTGAAGTTTCTTCAGAAAGCTTGCCGACTGCGGTGCAGAGTTATCCTCATTGTCCCGTTCTGGCCTCATCAGGTTTGGTTCCCATTTCTTTGGTCTCATCTCTTAGCTCCTCCGTGGGTTCTGGATCCCTGCTCATATCTAATCTTCCCATCCTTCGGGTGCCTGTCTGCCCGACCTGGGCAGCCTCAAGCTGACAGCTTGGTTGCTCCAGTTCCGTTGATTACCAGGACTCCCGGTCTTTCATCCCAGGTAAAAACCATTCTGGTGGCTTCTCTTAAAGATTCCACTAGGAAACTTTATCGCAGTAAATGGAAGTGTTTTTCCAGTTGGGTCTCACAGAGAAACCTAGATCCCTGTACAGCCCCTGTTCCAGCAGTGTTGGATTTCTTGTCTGGCATTTTTCAGCAAGGAGCTAGCTCTTCCACAGTGAAAGTACAATTGGCAGCCATTTCTAATTTTCATGTTTGTGAAGACAACATTGCCTTAGCCTCTTCTAGGCATTGTAAGACCTTTCTTAAAGGCACTTTTCTGTTTTGTCCTCCTGTCAAGGATTCACTGCCTCCTTGGGACCCTTACCTTTGTCCTACAGACATTGGTGGCTCCTCCGTTCGAACCTGCAGCTTCGGTGGATTTAAAATTTTTATCCTGGAAGACAGCTTTCCTAGTCGCTATTACATCTGCTAGGAGGGTTTCTGAGCTTCAAGCTCTGTCTGCCGTGCCTCCTTATTTGGCCTTCCATAAGGATAGGGTCTCTCTCCGTACTAATCCTTCCTTCTTACCCAAAGTGGCATCTGAAGGAAACATAAACCAGTCCATTAATCTGCCTGTTTTCTTTCCTAACTTCCAAAATAAGGGTGAATACAAACTTCATTTGTTAGATGTTCATAGACAACTTTGCTTCTGTCTTTATAGAACAAAATCATTCCGCAAGACTGACCAGTTGTTTGTTTCCTTTTCCAAAGCCTTTTTGGGAAGGGCTATTTCTAAGGTTTCTTTGGCCATATGGATCACTCTTTGCATTTTGCTTGTCTACAAAGCAAAATGTTTATCTCCTCCTGGTATTGTTAAAGCTCACTCTACCAGGTCCATGGTGACTTCTGCTTCTTTTTGGTCTAGGGTTCCTTTGGACGACATTTGCACAGCAGCGAACTGGGCCAATTCACATACCTTCATTTCCCATTACAAATTAGATCTGATTTCTAGGGGTAGAGCATCCTTTGGCTCTGCGGTGCTGAGGAATATCCTTCCATAGGGACCTCCCAGGATTGGAGTAGCTGGGGACTCTGTCCCACAGGTTGCAGATAAAATGAAGTTAACTACTTCAGATAAAGAAGCTATGTACTCACCATAACGTTCCATCTGAGTAGTTATACTTCATTTTTCTGCAACCTTCCCTCCCTCCGTCCCTGGATCTTGTCCTGTCTTTACAGGTTTGGTTCATTGGGCTGAGTTGCTTATGTATTTAGTTGCAGCAAACTCTATCTGAGGGAAGGTAGGAGATGGTAGTGCATTGTGGGTAGGGGGAGGAGCTCGGAGCTTGGAGCAGATGCTAGAAAAAAAGTTGCCGTCTCGGATCCGATACGGATCCGAATACCCATAGGTTGCAGAAAAATGAAGTATAACTACTCAGATGGAACGTTATGGTGAGTACATAACTTCTTTTTTTCTTAATTGAAAGAATATGCTGTCAAATGTTGAACTTAAAACAATGTTTCAACATTGCCCTCTGCTGTAAAGAAAGCTTAGTCAAGCATTTCATGTTTGTCTTTTGAAGTTACAGTTATTTCATGACTGTCTTTGTTTACAATTCGGCTCCGGATGGGCTAAATGAAGGCTTCCTGGCTAGTGTTTTAAGGCTAAAGTTAATGACCAGAATTTGCATACATAAATGTCCTTTATTGCTCTGGTTTCTGCCTAGTGTAAAAGAAAGTAGATGCAGTTTGTTGGCCTGGGAACCCCAGTAAGGGTGAATAATTATGTAATGTTTATCATAACTGCAATTTCAATTTAAACAGAGAACCAGAGATCATTGAGCATTTTTGTCTTGACTATCCAACTCACAGCACTGCCTTGCTCTATAAGTAAGTTATCTTAGGCTTGTGTTTTCTTTTAGAAATAGCTAGGAACTAGAAAAATTAGACTGTTTTTCTGTGATGTCAGAACTGTACTATTTCTATGTGATCTCTGAACTCTTGACTAGAACTGTGTAGTAGAAAGTATTGTTTTGTGGTTTTAATTATTATTAAATATTTTAAAACCTTTTAACTGTGTCTGGTTTGTGTAGAGATAATTTAAGCTCTTTTGGAGTACTTATATGCCTTTGGTAAAATTGTACAAAGCCACTCCTATAGCTTTAGCCGTGAGCTATACTACCAGTTGGATAATATTTCACAGTAATAATTGGACACCCTTTTAAGGGCCTTTGAGTAGCTGATTATTATTAGTGGGTGGTGCAGTATAGTCTGGGGAAAAGGGGGCACAGCTGGAGAACCTGTGCCAGCCTTCCCCAGAAGTGTCTGTGTAGTTGTATAAACTCTTCTCAAAATTGTGTGTGTCAGCTACTTGGGCAGAGACACGAAGCACTGGCTGGACAGAGAGGGTGTTAGAGGTTTTAGCTTGCCCACTAGGCTGAGATCTGGACCCTATAGCTGTGCCAGTAGGGGAGTCTTTTTGGGGATCTGGAGACCAAGGGAGCGACCAGCCCCAGACTGACTGTGATCTCTGTGTGCTCTTAAGGGTAATTGCACTTTACTCTGTGTATTTATTATCCTTTCCTCATATATGAAATGCCCTCTCTTGTGTTAGTGGTGAGGATTGAGGCTCCTTGATTGCTGAGCCAGGGCACGGGCATCACAGCACCTTCCGCATCCGGCCTGCCCTTAGAGATCCTGTCCCCCAGTGGGACATTACTATCCTCCTTCAAGCTTTGACAAAACCTCATTTTGAATCGCCAGCTACAGCTGATTTGAAATATCTTTGTTGAAAAACACTTTTTCTGGTGCCAGTTGCTTCCATTCAAAGGATATTGGAACTTCATGCTTTCTTTTCACTCATTCACTCCAGCGGAGCTCAGGATGTAGGCAGTATAACTTCCAGTGGGCGGAGTTTAAGCCTTTTGACAGAATCAAATTATATCCTCAAATTTCAAACAAATGTTCATATCTCTGGAACCATAGAAGCTATGAAAGCAGTATGAATGGCAAACTCTTAAGCACAAACTATGTTTGTAGTGGTAATATTCTTTAGGTTCTAGGTTGTAAACATAATTTTATAAATCGCATTAAACACAGTAACAGTTACATCTGTAGTGTTTTGTAAGCAATTTACAGTATCTCAGCAATCTCATATTGTCAGCAGCATTTTATTAATCTAGCTGAGTGCTTTCATATGAGATGGAGGAGTTCTGTCTGTGTTAATTGGTTGCTGAGATATTTAGAAAAATGTGAAAATTATATCTATATAAATTAATATCATAAAAACAGTTAATATATGTTAACCTGCACTAGACAGAGGTCAAATATTATTGCAGTTGAGTTTGCCGTTGTGTAAGCTTTAAGATGAAATCTTTTAAAACCTTGTACATAGCATTGTTTTGGAATTATTGATGCAAATATGAGCAAGCAATACTTGACACCCACAGGCATCAGTAGGAGTTAACTGCAGATGCACCTGAAGGCATCACTCAGTTGTAATGAGTTAAGTCCCCTATATTTCGTTTTCCACAAGTACAGAGTATTGCTTAGGACCAGTCCCTCTTTTTTTGCTCAAGATAGCTTTGGAAGTTTCACTGAACCAATCCATTAATCTTCCCATTTTCTTTTCTCGATTTTCCAGTTGGGGTACATAATGCATCTTTTGGATGTAAGCCAACAAGTCAGATTCTGTTTACACCATGCTGGAAATATTAGGAAAACTGACCAGTTCTTTGATTCTCCTCTTCTGTCAGATTGAGTAAAGGAATCTTGAAAGTGACTCTTTCAAGATGGTTGTCTGACTGCATTTCTCATGTATGTCAGGAGAAAGGTCTGACTCTACCTGACACTCCCAAGAGTTATTGTACTAAGGCATTAGCTACTTACTCTGCTCATTTTTCTGGAGTACAAATTTATGACATTTGTGCTGCTGCCACTTGGTCTATTGTACATGTACCTGCATTTCTCACTACAAACTGAAATTGCGATCTAGGCCCTGAGCATCTTTTGGTTCAGCTATTCTTCAGAATATATTTCCATGAGACTACCCAAGGTTTGGAGTAGCTGGGAACACTGTACCATCAGTTGTGAACAGACAGAAGAGAAAGCATCAGTTTTGAAAGTTATGCACTTAACATGATAATAGATTCATGTTGTCTGCTTTCTTTCTCCCCAACTTTCCCTCCCTGTGTTCCCCTACCAGGTTTCATGTTCATAATTCCCTGATTCTGGAGTGACCGGGCTAACCTCGCCGAAGCCTTGTCATGTTACAGCAGTGGCATGTATGCCAGGGAGCCTTTTTGCATTGTTGTGGATTGTTTTATTTATTTATTTTTCCTTTATAGAGGCATAATTGTCCTTTCTTTACAAGATGAACAAACTTGATCTGAGGTAATTTCATGCACATAAAGGATTATGGGTAATGGGAGGAACCTGAGCCTTTGCTCCAAAAGTCTATAGAGTGGCTGAAGTTGGAGCCAGTTTAATCCGAAGACCTGTCAGTTGAAGAGTACAGAAGCAGACAACACAGATCTATCATTAAGGTAAGTACATAACTTTCAGTTGCTTACTATTCAAGTCTTCCTGTTCCCTTTTCAGTACTGGCTGCTTATTCCAAATTGGAAAACCCTTTTTGCATAGCCCTTTTTTATACATGCCACTTCCAGATATAACTCTACCCTTTTTGTGCAAGCATTCTGGATAAAGCCAAAAATAATGGAGAGACAAAAGCCTAAAATCAAGCTGGTTTTAAATACTGGTCTTAACTTTGAAACCTGCTAGAATAACAGGTCTCACATTGGAATGCATTTTCTGAAAGCTATGAAGTCTGTAGTCTCCCTTTCTCTCTCTCTCTCTCTCTCTCTCTGTAGTGACTTCAGTCATTAGTGGTTTTCTAGAAACCACAATTTTTATGAGGCACGCACAAAAAATGTGAGGCAAAAATCTGGACATTTTCATGAAATTCTGGACAGTTGACAGGCATTCTTCCAGCATTTATTAGCACCAGATATTATCTCAATAGTGCAGTTTTGTTAACCTTGGTGTTTATAAAGTGCTTGCATTTCACTTGTGTATTTGGCATAGAATAAGATCCAGATCTGATGTTGTCTGTCTTTATCCCATTTAACCTTTGGGTCATTGAATCTGATCGGATCCGACCTTGGCACATTATTCTAAAGCTGTGGATCCAAGACTTTCGCTCCTCCCCTACTCATAATTCCCCCCTCTCCAGTAAGTTACCTCTGCTCTCATTTGCTGCCTTAAGTATTCAGTCATGTATCCAAGGCTCTTCTTAGGATAAGATTCTTATTATACAGTCTATTATTGTTATCATTGTTATTATTATTATCATAATTATTATTTTTGTTAGAGATGTTGATCCTGCCTTACCCAGTTAGACAATTACTTAGTTTTCACTGTGTTAATCTTTGTATAGTGTTTTTAGCATTTATAGGGTGCACATGTGTTTTCAGTAGTTGAGGATAATAATTTATATCATAATTAGAAGTATTTCTGATTTATAGTGCATTGTTGGTGGTTGGGCGGCCACGGTGGTGCAGTGGTTAGCATTGCTGCCTCACAGCAAGAGGTTCTCCGGTTCGATTCTCGGCTGGGGTGCCTTCTGTGCGGAGTCTGCATGTCCTCCCTGTGGTCGCGTGGGTTTCCTCCGGGTGCTCCGGTTTCCTCCCACATCCCAAAGACATGCTGTAGGTGGATTGGACACTCTAAATTGGCCCTAGGTGTGCGTGTGAGTGTGCCTTCTGTGGAAGGTTGGGCGCCGGGCTGGCAACTCGACACCGTAAAACTCCACTGCCATTCAATGTGCGGACAAGGTGATCCGCTGTGGCGACCCCTAACCGGGAAAAGCCGAAAGAAGAAGAAGAAGAAGTGCATTGTTGGTGGTGGTGTTATTGCTAGTTCCTTAGTGTTTATAGCAGGGTCTCTACTAATAGTCTTGGTCTTAGTATGTCAAAGTAAAAGGGTTTAAAGTGTACAGCCTGTGGGCATAAGATCCTGTTACATTACCCACAATGTGAGTGTATATTGCTTGGGCCCTGCCCTTTTGAGGGTGGATTGTGCTTCTTTCAACTCTAGAGCTGTCCTGACTAGGAAAGAAAAACTTATTTTAAAAGGTTGTCTTCTCCCTCAGACAGGATCTTCTCTTCCATCAGCCTCTGCTCCCTCAGAGTCTGCAGCTAAGGAAAACTGATAGGCCGAAGCTGAAGGCGAGAGATAGAGAGACAAGTCAAAGGATAAAACAGATGATAAGTCAGACAGAGCACAAAAACTGTCCCTAGATCTGACGATGTCCTTGGGTCTAGATCTGAAGACACTTCTGAAGTCGGATTCACCGACCCCTTGGGAATGACCTTCCCTCACCTAGGCTGCATTTCTCACCTGAACTGATAAACCATAGGTTGTATTTGCCTGTCTTACAGGAAAAGGTTTTCTCTCTACTAGCTTCAGTGGTATCTTCCTCAATTCAACTCGGTCATCTAGAAGCCTTGCAGAGTTCAGCTTGACCATCTAGAAGCCTTACAGAGTTTAAAGTCAACAAAATGATGAGGTAATTTCTGATAACAATGATTCAGCTTGGGGGTTCTTTCAGTGCCATCAGTTTTCAATGCATTGAGTACAGGTCAAACAGCCCCTCCCATGTTATCTCCAGTACTGGCTTGCACTTCAGCACTGGTTTTCATGGATCATGGATCCAAGATCTACTACCATGACTTTGCTGGAGCCAACAGTTCAAGTAACTTTGACTTCAACTACATCCCTGACTCAACTCAGAGGATCTCAGACCAAGAAGAGTCTGTGAGCTGAAGCATCGGCATTGGGGTTCCAGGGCAAGGGTTGACTCCGAAGCTGTTAGAACTATCCCTTCTTGGAGCCTTTGCACATGACAGGTCAGTTCTTGAGGTTAGCTTTGAGATCAAGGCCAACAAGTTTCCTTCTTTACCATTGAATGGGGGAAGGCTTCCGTTGGTACTAATTGCGGCTTCGGCCTTCAAAGCCGTCGAACAGGTTTTGGCTGGACCAAAGGAAAAGGCATTCTTCTTGAGCTCAGCTCCATCTCAGCCTCAAGGGGGGTACTGCTTTTCTTTCCTGTCATTGCTGTTGACAAGGGATAGTTAGTACGGGTGACTTAAGAGGCTGCTCACCATGTAAGTTTCCATTCCGATCCAGATCCTTCTAATCATCCCCCAACAGAAGGCCATAGAAAATGGGCAGGCCAATGGAAGCAGTTGGGTTCTTGTGTAGAATCTGTCACCAAAGTCTACTGATGACCCATCACTGGATGACTCTGTATTCCTCAAAGCTTTTGGTACCAGCTCATTTGCATCCTGGGTTAAACTGCCTGTCAATCCTTTGACAAACCTGGTAACTCAGTGAAGTGGTGGCACCTATCCCAAAGAAATTTGATAGGATATTGGTAGCCACCACGGACAGGAAAGAGTGATCAAGGGTCCACCAGTGGATGCCATGGGCATGACACTGACCACAAATAAGGATCTTTCTGAAGAAAGTTCATCTGCCCCCCCCCCCCCCCAAGAGAATCTAGGGCATTGGACAGGGTGGGGAAATGGACAATACACTTCGATATTTGCACTCAGACTGCTGAATTATTTAGCCCACATTACATTTTTCCAGACGGACCTGACTAAAGAGCTCAAGTCACTGTCTGGCAATGTGTCTGCAGATGTTCAAAAGACTGTGGACGCAAAGCTGTCTACCCTTCAGTCTACTTTGAGTGACTTCATGCGTCTGCTATCCAGTGCAGCCAATGGTACAGAAAGGGCAGTGGTGGCCAGCATCGCCATGTGCCAGCGCGGCTGAGTATGCCTTTGCAATTTTGCAGAAGGCTTCAAGATGTCTTTTATTAATACCCCTTTTGATGGTTCTATTCTTTTTGGACTAAAAGTGGAAGATATGCTAACCAGGAGTCAACAGGGTGGCAAAACCCTCTCTGCCGTGGAAATCCATATTTCCATTCCTTAAAGGATCTTTTCCAGGAATCCAAGGGAATGACAAGAAGATGTGGTTCAGGGAATCGCAGTGTTGTTAACATGAATCTCCTGCGAATAGATCTCTCTGTGGCAGAGGTAAGGTAATTTGAATGGACGTCGCCCAGAGGCTGATACAACCCGCATAGTCAGGGTTTTCGCAGTCTGTTTACCAAAACTCCAGAAAGGTTGCCAGACTGTCATTCTTTGGAGGCAGCTGGGGGTGTTTATCCCTGCACCTGCAAGCCTGGCAGGACATAACAGATGCATGGGTGCTAAAGATACTGACCAGAGGCTATTGGATTCCCTTTTTTTTACCCACCAGCAAAAAAGGTTCCCAGCATTCCACCCAGTCAGTGGGGAGTAGACAGCAGCAGAAATCTCCAAGCTGCCTGGAAAGTCATCCAACAGGTTCCCCCAAGACTAGTTGGTCTGGAATCTACTCTAGGTTCATTTTAGTACCCAAAAAAACAAGGGACCTCAGATCAGTTTTGGACCCAGTCGTCTCTATTAGTTTGTGAAATAGACAGAATTCCAGATGTTCGTGGCACAGTTGATACTACGTCTTTTGAGGAGGGACGATTGAATGTGCTGTATAGATCTCCAGGTTGCCTGTTATCACATGAAAATAAAGCGACAATCCAGAGATTCTCCATTTCCGTTTGGGAGCCATTTGCCATCAGTTCAGAGAACTGCCCCTTGGTCTCACTACATCCCCAGGGCATTTACCAAAGTTATGACAGTATTGGCAATGCACATTCGCCTGTTAGGGATCTAGGTTTTCTTTTATCTATGCAACTGGCTCCTTACGGCTTCAATCAGGGATCCACTTCCACAACACTGTACCAGTTAATGCTGAACTTGTGAATTATGGTCAGCCAGTCCGAGTCAGCTTCATCCAACCTAGCAGATCTAATTCATAGGGTGTAACTTAAAACACGTCATTATAATTAGTTAAGGTACCAACTTCCAGGATGTTTTCCCTCTGACTAGTTGCTACCCAAGTAATATAACATCCATTCCCACAAACAAGACCAGTTCTCTGACTACTAGGTTTAATGTCTTCAACCGTTATGCTAGTCTGTCTAGCTAGATGCCACATGATGGTATTTCAGTAGACCCCCTCCATACAGTGAGTCTCAAACATTAATCTTTTCCATGCCAAAATTTGTATCGCCCAGTTTTGCAAGAAACAAGTAAGGTGGTGACTAACCTCTCCATTGGTTAAGGAGAGGACTGTCCTTTTTACCCGACATAGCCATTAGTGACAATAACTGTGGATGCCTCCCTTCCGGAGGGTGGGGACAGTCCAAGGCTCCTGGTCACATATAGAGGGGAATCTTCACATCACTGTCTTGGAGATGAGAGCAGTCCTAGTGTTGCAGGCTTTTCAGGGCTTTCTCACGAGCAGTGTGATTTTGTTCAGACAGGCAGCATGGCAGTAGTCTGGTATGTCAACAAAAAAGGGGAAACCTGATCATCTTTGTCAGGAAGTCACGAGAGTGTGGCGGTGGGATATGTTTTCTCATTAGTTTATGATAGCAGTGCATATCCTGGGGGCAAAACTGTATTAGCAGACAAACTGAGCAGAACCCTTATGATGCCTCATGAGTGGTCCCTCAACCAATGAGTGGCAACCCAGATTTTCACCCGCTGGGGCCATCCTTGCTGCAACTTGTTCACTTCATATCTAAACAATAAATGCAGCAACAGGGACAGTCACCAAGCATGATATAGTCTACAATTGGCTCCCAGGTCTCATATATGCCTTTCCTCCTATTCCCTTTATAACCAAGTTTATTCAGAAAGTGAGAAAATACAAGGCCAAAGTGATCCTCGTTGCTCCTTTTTAAACTCTGGTAATTATTATTCCTGTTCCTATCGCCTCATCTAGTACATCCTGCATGGATGTTGGATCAGTATCCAAATCATTTGAGTCACCCATCCATACTGCCTCCACTGGACCAGAAGTCCATAAAATTGACCACTTGATTTCTCCAGTTTTGACCACAGCTGGACATGCCAGGCTTCCTGCACTTGACTGTTCGTTATTTTCAGCTTCTCTGAAATAATCCACTAAGAAGATTTACCATAGTAAATGGAAAAGGTTTTCCATGGGCTTTATCAAAGGGTTTAGAGCTCTCCTCAGTACATATTCCTTCTATTTTGGAATTTTTATCAGAATTCTTTCACAGTGGTTCTAGACTTCAACTATGAAAGTGCAAATGGCTGCTACTGCTATCTCTAATTTTCACATTGGGCAAACTGATACTATTATAGCATCCTTAGACATTTCAGAAGTCTTTGACTATGTTAGGTATTGCAACTATGCCAGGAGAAATAAGGCAGTGGATGTGTAACATATGCCAGCACAGCTAACTGAAATTTTGTAAAGAATTTTGTAATTTGTATATCAAACTGGTTTGTACAAATGCCTGTGTTAAAAATGTATTTGTATATTTGTTTGTGTTAAAAATGTACCAACAGTGAGTCCTGACTGTATTGTAATTGATTCAATAGGTATGTTTTAACAGAGGGTTCTGGAAGAGAAGATGGTAAGAAATTAAATCATCTAATTTAGGCCATAAAAATTGTATCTTACAATTCTCAATGCAGCCAGAGACAAAAAGTCTGTACTAAGAAGCTTTCTGCATTGTCTTTGGGGAGAACTAATTGCTTTCTTGGAAGGGTAGAAGTTTGAAATTGTTTTACGTCTTCCAGTAGCTGCAACAGATCTGAGCAAAACTTTGTGTGTGTGTATTGCCATATGTGCTAAATCCTGGCATTTTCTAGCAGTGGAGGGTTGCATAGGAACCAGAAGTCAGATTATCAGATGTATGTGATGTCCTTCTGTAATCCATCACTAAAATTATATTTTAATACTAGGCGAGACTAAAGTCTCATGGCAGTCTTTTTGTAACCTGACAAGGAAGGACCCCTCACCTACTTCATCTTGCCTTGGTCTAGTAATTTATCAGGGAATATTTTTTAGATCAGTTGGGAAAGTATAAATAGTTTAGTTAAATATTGTTTTTCTGTAACTGTGTGAACATCTCCACCTGTATTGTTTGTAATATTTCCTGTGGTTAAAGCTCTTCTGTTTATTGTAAATAGATATTTAGTATTTTTATGTTCTTTTATTAATTATTATTAAATATATTTAAACGTTTCATTGTGGCTGGTCTTTCAGAGAATATTTTACTCTGAGAGTGCTTGTATATATTTGGTGACAGCTCTAGCCAGTCCTGAAAGGCTTACCGCATTGGCCAAACACTACCATTTGTATTAATATTAAATCTGAAGTAGGAGCTTCATTTGTCAGCAACCTTTGGGATTCGGATCCGAGCCGGCAACTTCTATCACAGCATAGATCCGAGCTCCTAGCTCCACCCTTTACCCATAATCCCCTACCAACCCTGACTGACCTCAGATCTAGTTTGCCGCTCTTCAAGCAACAGCTAGATTCCAGAGCTCTTGGTCAGATTCTGTGAGAAAAGAAGTTTTTCAATTTTTTCTTGTATTCCCTTTGAGCGAGTGTCTGTGTGTGTGTTTAGGTTTCCCTTAATGCTAATTTATTTCTTTTTAGCTTAAACTAGCTTAATTTTATTTTTATTTCTCCTCCCTGCCCTTGCTGGTTGCAGTGTGGTGTGTGTGTAGTGTGTAGGGGCCTAGCGAGTGTGTTTCCTTTCAGTGATGTCGGAGGCCCCTAAAGCCATTTTTTTTCGAAATGCACCGAGTGTGGTCACAAGCTTTCACCGGCTGATGGCCGCACTCGGTGCGTTAGGTGCCTTGGGGTTGAACACCTCTCCTCGGGTTGTGCGATTTGCGCTGCGTTCAACCCCAGGGCACTTAAGGATCAGAGGTCGAAGCTGGTTCTGGCGGGCCTTTTGCCCCCAGACCCGGCTCCGGTCTCCAGTACTTCTGTGTCCGTTACCCAGTCTTAGGTAGCGGCCACTCCTGCCTCCCTCCCTCCGACCGGGACTCAACCTCCCACTTTGTCTTCGGAGGTGAGGGAGGCCAGGAAAGAGAAGCGGAGGGAGAAGCACCTTAAGCGGCGGGCCGAAGACTCCTCCTCGGCCCCGCCTGCCAAACGGGCTTCTCCCTCCAGGGTTTCTGGTTCGCCTCCTCCTCGGATCTGATCCTCTTGCTTCTCACTGGGACCGAGGAGGAGGTTACCTGGTCCCCATCGAAGAGGCACTCCAGGCCTGCCTCGGTGGCCTCCTCGAGGTCCACCTTCAGTATGTCGGATGCGGACATGGACCGGATGATGAGGTTCATCCAGGCCCAGATGCAGATGCGAGTGCTCTTCCCCCCCCCCCCTCCGGGGGGGAGCTCGACCCCCTTTTTTGCTCTTATCGCTCCTTCTCTGACCCGCCTTCCTGTTTCGGAGCTGTCTGAGCCGAGCCGCGTTGGATCCGGGGGTGGGTCGGAGCCGGCAGTGCTAGGCACTTCGGCTCCGACGATTCCCTCGAGTTTGTCGGATCCGATCTCTCGGAGCCGTGGGCCGAGCTTCATATCCAAGGGACTCTGTGTGCTTTCAGCTCCATCCCGGTCGGAGCGCGCGGGTCCTTCGGATCTGATAGTCTCGGCTCCGGGTCCAATCCCCACCTCGGATCCGAGTGGGAGTCTATCTCGGATCCGTCCGAGAGCGGCTCCCCCTCGGCTTTTGCGGTGGTGGAGAGGGTACTGTTGAGAGCATCTAGGCCTCCGGTCCTGGCTTCGGCTCCCCCCTGCACTCCCTCTCAGCTGGTCCTGGCTCCCCTCACCCGGCCTTCGAGGCAGCCTGCTTCAGCGCCTCTAGGTGTTCCATTGGAACAGGATTTTGCTGGTGAGGACTCCTCGGACAGCCCCCCCCCGAGGAGGTTCCTCGCAAGTCGAAGTGCAAAAGGAGGGACGTGGACACCACTGAGTCCCTCACTGAAGATACGGACTTGGATGAAGGGGAAGGCTCCCCAAGGTCACCCCCCCGAGGATGTCTCCTTTGGAGACATCATGGAAATGCTCAGAATCAGGGGGGGGTGGTCTGCCCCCAAGGCTTCTTCCAACGAGTCTGTATTCCTAGAGGCATTCGAGGCAGGGCCATCTACCTCTTGGGTGCCCTCTCCCCCCGACCCCTTGGTGAATCTTATAGCCACTAGGGCTTGGAGGGAGCCAGACACTGTAGAGCCTGTTCCCAAGCGCCCAGACGAAATCTTGAGCCCCCCGTCAGAGGGAACCCATTGGAGCAGAGGTCCCCCTGTGGATGCCATGTTGGTGGCGTCAGCCACCAAGAGAGAGTTGGCTCAGGAGAGCCCCACAATTCATCCGCCGAGCAAGGAGTCTCGCACGATGGACCGCCTTGGGAAGCGGGCCTTCAGTTCAGCGACCTTCTCCATGAGGGCCCTGAACTATATGGCACACGTCATTCGTATGCAGCGGGATCTAATTAAAGAATACGCTGCTTCCCCCCCCCCAGGGTCCATGTCGGAAGGGGACAAGCAACTGTACTCCTCCCGAATGTCCACCCTACATTCTATTTCCAACACCTCTATGCGGTTTTTGTCTCATGCCACTGAGGGAGCCGCTAGAGCAGGCGGAGTCGGGCTGGTCATGAGAAGGCAAGCCTGGCTCCGACATTGTGACTTCTCGGAACCCTTTAAGGCATCATTTGTGAATGCCCTTTTTGATGGTTCTGCATTGTTTGGCAAAACCGTTCGTGACACCATTGTCCAGAGCGAGAAAGACGGGAAGACATTGTCTGCTGTCTGAGTCCGCTTCTCTGTTCCCCAGAGGTCCTTTGCCAAGAACCAAAAGGGTCAGAAGAAGATGTGGTTCCGGAAATCGCATCAATCCAAGTCTGCTCCGGACAACCAGTCCTCTCGTGGCAGAGGAGGACAGGCAGGATGCCGCCCTAGAGGCAGAGGGGGTCCCAGGAATTTTGGGTCCAGAGAACCCTTCTCTGAGAGGCCCGCGCAGAACCCCTGAGGGG
This sequence comes from Protopterus annectens, assembly GCF_019279795.1. Lineage (NCBI taxonomy): Eukaryota > Metazoa > Chordata > Ceratodontiformes > Protopteridae > Protopterus > Protopterus annectens. The sequence goes on along the minus strand of NC_056743.1, from coordinate 1,173,003,306 downwards.
TTACCCGGCTGCTCCACTCTGGAGGGAGTCGGGGGACGTTTTTTGAGGCACCTAGCAATGTGGGAGTCCATAACAACGGATCACTGGGTGCTTCGTGTTGTATCCAGAGGCTACCAAATTCCCTTTCTTGTAACCCCCAGAACCAGAAGCCTCCCCGATGTACCACCCAATCAGAGGGAGGTGGCTGCTACAGAAATTCAGCAGCTCTTACAAAAAAGAGCCATCCAGCCCATCCCCCCAGATCAGCTCGGATCAGGGTTTTACTCCAGGTTCTTTCTGGTGCCAAAAAAGACGGGGGAAGCGAGGCCCATCCTGGACCTCTCTCTTGAACCTGGCAGTACCAAAAGTAAAGTGGTCACATTGCAATCTATTCTCCCACTACTGAGGGAGAACGACTGGATGTGCTCAATAGACCTCAAGGACGCGTACTATCATATTCTTGTAGACAGACGCTCTAGGAGGTTTCTCCGCTTCCGGCTGGGAGCCAGCCATTTCCAGTTCAGGGCCCTTCCCTTCGGTCTCACCTCAGCCCCCAGGGTGTTCACCAAGGTCTTGGCAGCGATAGCGGCTCATCTGAGACTACAGGGAATTCAGGTCTTTCTGTACCTGGACGACTGGCTCCTTACCGCCCAACAAGGCATCTTCTTTGCTCATGCAGGGATTACTTCCTCAATCTAGCTCCACTCTTAGGGTTGACCATCAACATGGCCAAATCCTCCCTGGCTCCTACACAAGTATTGAATTTCATAGGGTCGAGGTTGGACTCCAAACTGATACTTGCTTTCTTGACTCCAGATCGGCTTCAGAACCTGCGGTTGCACATGGAGGCCATCCTTCAACTTCTAGCTCCTTCGGCGGAATTGGTCCCGAGGGCTCTAGGGTCCATGGCGGCGGCAATTCCGCTGCTGCCATTGGCCCGGCTGAACATGAGGGTCATACAGTGGACCCTCCAAGTACAATGGTCCCTATATCGCAATCCCCTGACTTATCCCATTCCCTTAAGCAGGGTTTGCAGAAGGTCACTCGTATGGTGGCTCCAGTCCTCCAATCTCCACATGGGACGCCCCTTCTCGTTGCCTCCGCCAGTCGCCACAGTGACCACGGACGCTTCTCGCTTGGGGTGAGGGGGGGCACTATTCGGGCAGAGCAGTCCAAGGCGCGTGGAACGACAGAGACCTCATTGCATATCAACATCCTAGAGATGAGGGCGGTGCTTTTGACGTTGCAAGCACTTCACAACCCTCTTCTGGGGGGGACGATTGCGGTACAGACGGACAACATGTCAGTCGTCTGGTATATCAACAAACAGGGGGGAACCAGGTCTTTACTCTCTCTGCCGCGAGGCCATGAGAGTGTGGGAATGGGTGATATCCACCAACCGCTTTCTCATCGCAACGCACATTCCGGGACGGTCCAACATTTTAGCAGACAGGCTCAGTCGTACTATCCTGACTCCTTACGAGTGGTGTCTCAGTCCTCTAGTGGCAGAGCAAGTATTTGCCCGATGGGGGCGACCTTGTTGCGATCTTTTTGCCTCTCCCTCAAATACCAAATGCAACGATTACTTCGCTCTGATCCCCCCTCCGGGGGAGTCCCCGAGAGACTCTCTAGTTCATGCTTGGCCTCCCGGTCTGCTTTATGCCTACCCGCCTCTGCCCCTGATGTTAAAACTATTGCAGAAAGCCAGTCAGTTGGGGAGCAAGATGATCCTCATTGCCCCATTCTGGCCTCGTCAGACGTGGTTCCCTTACCTATGGTCTCACCTGATTCATCCGCCCTGGATTCTGGATCCCCTCCCGGATCTCATTTCACACCCCCTGGGTCTCCTGACTCCGAACCTGGCCAGCCTAAAGCTGACGGCTTTGTTGCTCCAGTTCCACTCCTGATTAGGACTCCCGGAATCTCATCACCAGTCAAAGCCATTCTAGTAGCAGCTCACAAGCCTTTCACCAGAAGGGTCTATCGGAGTAAATGGAAACGTTTTTCCATTTGGGCAGAGCACCGTCATTTAGATCCTTTTACGGAGCCGGTAGCGTCAGTTCTAGATTTTCTAACTTCTCTTTTTCACCAGGGGGCTAGTTTTTCCACGGTCAAGGTGCAACTTGCAGCAATTTCACACTATCATGTAGGGCAGGAGTCAGGCCCGCTTATTACTTCAAAACTGTGTAAGACCTTCCTTAAGGGTACCTTCCTCCTCAGAACCCTGGTCAAAGAGGTGGTACCTCCATGGGATTTATCCTTAGTTTTACAGGCCTTGACTAGCCCCACTTTCAAGCCGGCGGCTACTGTTGATCTTAAATACCTCTCTTGGAAAACGGCCTTTTTGGTGGCCATAACTTCAGCCAAGAGGGTCTCGGAACTCCAGGCTCTCTGTGTCAAACCACCATATTTGGTCTTCCACCCAGAGTTCACCTCAGGATCAATCCGTCTTTTCTACCTAAGGTATCTTCGGAAGCTAACATTAATCGATCTATTAATCTTCCAGTATTCTTCCCCATCTTTCAAAACAAAGGAGAGTATAAGCTGCACTCTTTAGACGTGCACAGACAACTAAGTTTTTATGTTCATCGAACTACTGGTCATAGGCAATCCGATCAGTTGTTTGTCTTCTTTGCCAAAAACAACTTCGGCAAGTCGGTTTCTAAAGTTACCCTCTCCCGATGGATATCTAGTTGTATTCTCTTAGCATATCAGAGCTCGGGAAGGCCTGCACCTCAGGGAGTCCGTGCTCATTCTACTAGGGCCATTGCTACATCGGCTGCTTTCAAGGCTAGGGTTTCTCTGGATGACATTTGTTCCGCAGCCACTTGGGCTTCATCTCATACCTTTATCAGCCACTACAAAGTAGATATTGTCTCCCGAGGTAGGGCGTCTTTGGCTCTGCGGTGCTCCGGAATATTCTTCCATGAAGGCCACCCAAGATTTAGGTAGCTGGGGACTCTGTCCCAAAGGTTGCTGACAAATGAAGTTCCTACTTCAGATTAAGAAGTTATGTATTCACCATAACGTTCCATCTGAGTAGGTATCTTCATTTGTCTGCAACCATCCCCCCGACCAATATGATCCTACTTGGTTCTTTAGATTAGTTCCCTCTGGGACACAGTATTAGCTGTGCTATGGGGAAAACTTGATCTGAGGTCAGTCAGGGTTGGAAGGGGATTATGGGTAAAGGGAGGAGCTAGGAGCTCGGATCTATGCTGTGAAAGAAGTTGCCGGCTCGGATCCGAGATCGGATCCGTATCCCTAAGGTTGCAGACAAATGAAGATACCTACTCAGATGGAACGTTATGGTGAGTACATAACTTCTTATTTCACTCAGAACAATTGGGTACCCTTGTAAGAGACTTGGAGTTGGCTTTGGACTGTCTGGTTACTGTGTAACTACTTTATATTCTGGGCAGAAGGTGACATAGCTAGTAAATCAGTGCCAGCCTTTCCCAGGTGTGTGTTTGTGCGCAAATCAAATCCCATAGTGTGTGCATGTCAACTACTTGGAGCAGGGACACAAAGCACTGGTTTCATAGAGAGGGTGCTGGAGGACTTGGCTTGGACACTCAGCTGTGGACTCAACCCTACAGCTGTGCCAGTGGAGAATCTTATTGGGGATCTGGAGGGAGGACGACAGAGAAACATGGACCCAGGACCGAGTTTTCCCTTTATGTGCTCTTAAGGGAAATAGTGCTTGATGCAGAGAACTGCATATGGAAGCACTGGGTGTATCCATTTTTCTTTCAAGTGAATGTCTCTCTCCAGTGTCAGTGTTGAGGATTCAGGCTCCTTGATTGCTGGCCCAGAGTGAGGACGTCACAGCCTTTAAGGGAACCTTTCTTTTAAGGCCACCATTCAGGGACCTGGTGCCTCCTTGGGATATTACTTTCCTTCTCCTCCAAGCCTTTTCTCAACCCCCTTTCGAACTGGCATCTTCAGTGGTTTTGAAATTTCTTTTGTGGAAGAGAGTTTTTGGTTGCAGTCACTTCAGCCAGATGGATCTCAGAACTACATGCTCTTTCCTTTAAACCCCCTTACTTGGTTTTCCACAAAGTTAGGGTGTTGTCGAGACCTATCTTATATTTCCTTCCCATGGTGACATCCAAAGCAAATCTGAGTCAATATGTTGATCTCCCAGTGTTTTTTTTTTCCCCTCACATTTTCAAGTAAAGGAGAATGTTTTACACATGTTAGCATCTGAGCTGACGATGGACATCTGTCTTCACAGAACAAAAGACTTCAGGAAGTCTGATCACCTATTTGTGGATTTTTTGAGAGTGAAAGTGGGTATAGGGTCTCTAATGTGACTCTTGAGAGAGTTATCAGTGTGTGTCATTCGTATATACATAAAGACGCCTTACCCTTCCAAGCAAAACCCAAAGCTCATTCCACAAGAGCAGTAGCTGCCTCTACTGCCTTTATGAATAGGCTTGCCCATCAGTGACTATTGTGCAGCAGCAACTTGGTCAACTACGCATACCTTTTTGGCTCTTCACAAATTGGATGAGCATGTTCTTCATTTGGTTCCACCATTCTCAAGAAAGTCCTTGCTTGATACCACCCAGGTAATAAGCAGTTTTTGGTATCTGTCCCAGAGGTTGAATCCGATAAAAGCCGACATCTGATGCGAAAGTTATGTACTTACCATAAAAATAGATCTGTGTTCTCTGTTCTCTGTCTTGTTCAACTTCCCTCTCTCCTCCCCTCTTGCACTATTGTCACTGACTGTTTCTAGTGGCTGAACAGTCCTCACCTAGACCCTGTCTGCTAAAATTTTTTCCTTTGTTCCTTACTGTGGTATTTAACATATTTATCAACTGGAACACCTAAAAGGTTCCTTCAGTTATATAAGCAAATCATTGTACAAGTTTAGTTCTGCAAACTCTATCTCAGGTAGTGTAGTGTAGTGTAGAGGAAGGAATTATGGGTAGAGGAGAAGACAGAGCCTCTGATCCGCAGCTTTTAGAATAAGGTGCCAAGGTCCAATCCATTTGGATCCGGAAACCCAAAGGTTGAACTGGATGAAGAACAGACTACATGGATCTATCATTCTGGTAAGTACGTAATTTTCATTTTTAAATGTTTTCTATTACTGTCTGTTCAAATGAAGTACAGTTGCACAGGTTTAAGGTGTTAATCTTTGATGGGGCATTCAGATTTCATCTCGTGACGTTGTTGGAAGGTCCCAGTAGGTAAAGGGGAAGGTTCAGCAGCCAGGGGCATATTTTCCCTTCATCATGTAGGAAGGAGAATGTGAAACTTTGGCAGGCAAGCAGCTTTTAATGGAGACCTAGGAGCTAAATTTTGTGGTGTTCACACCAGAAGAGCGGATGTCCTTAATATAGCTTATGAGCAAGACGCTGCTATATAATGACCACCCTACTAGTTCAGCTTTTGTTTCTGAGCAGGGAGTGACGTCCAGTAATCTTGTATTTTTCCTCCCTCAGACAGTGAGAAACCATAAAGTGATGGATGTATTGGTGTGTCACTGTTAGCAGTAAGCAGTAGAGGATGACATAAAGTGGACTGCGCAGTCTCAGTAGCTCAACATGTAGCACATAATCCTTCAGTGCTGGAAGATCAGAAGGCTGCGGTTTCTGTACCAACGCCAGGTAGTTGGATTATTTTACAAAGGTTCATCATTAAAAGAATACAGGACTTAAATAATATGTGATATGCAGACTGTCTGAAAGCTGTATCCCTGTATTCTGTCTCCTACAGGCTGTTGTCTGGCATATATACAAGGCATGGTCGGACCCTAGTTTTATGGACCTCCCACATGTCTGCAAAACAAATGGCACCAGAATTACTTGTCCTAAAGACTTAAATCTTGCTGTAATATAAATAGGACCTGAGAGAGACACGGCTATGTATCCCTGGGACTGCCCTTCTCTAACCCAATTCTAGTTTAACTTCACCAGCTGGATGAGGAACCAAAACTTCAGCCCTGATTTGGCACACATATCTGTAATGGGCAGAAATTCATAATGTCAATTCAAAATGGTTTGTATTGCTTTAACTAGATTATTAGAAATACTGCATTTCAAACTTTTTGCTTTAATTAAAAATAAACTTTCCCAGTTCACATTGTTTTTTTTGTTTTGTGTGCCACTCTCTGTCCTGCCACCCTTTAATTATGACCTGTATCACCATTTTCCAAGCAGTACCTCTGCAGTGACAGTACTACAGCAGTAGTTTTGTATTTACGTGATGACTTGACCATATTCGCCTACCAGAGTGGCGGACTTTACTCAATTTGGAGAATGTGCCCTACTGGCCATCCTTTAGGAATTTGACTGTTTTTCATGCTGTTTTTGTAGGACTGATGCTCCCTAACATGAGGTGGAGCAGTGAGCAGCAATCTTTCAAAGTTTTGTGCTAATCTCAAGATTTTTTTTTTCCTCTTTAACCTGGATTGGTCCAAGGTGACATGAAGATACAGAGGCAGCTTTTTATTACTTTTTGTTTGCTTGCAATAGATAGAGATGATGTATACATTTTACTTGTGGAAGAAATGCTTTATATTTTCTTACTGAAGTATCAGTTTCCACTTAATGGGTTTGTAATTTAATGTTACTGTCTCATTTCTTTTTTTTATTATAGCCTGTGTCACTCCGAAGCTCTAGCATTTGGGATAGTCCTGATGTCTACAGTGGGATCCAGCCATCACCTCTACCACAGGTGAGCTACATCTTCCTGACAGACATGGGAAGCATAATGTTGACATTTTGTTGTCATTAGTAGGGGTTTACCCATGTCTGATTCTGTTCTTTTGGTGCATACCTGCAGAAGAGCAGTTATTTCCATGAGTGTGTGTGCATGTGTAAAATATCTTACTGTAACACTTGTTTCTACCAGATCATGTATTACAGATGGACAAGTGTGTGACTTCTGAATGCTAACCAACACAAGAGTCTCTTGGAGCACATTTAAAGCCAAGCCACAGCATCTGGGAGGGAGGCTTTTCTAGACTTGAGCAAGTTGCAGCCAAACACACATTGTGACATTACCAGCATTTGCTCAAATGAATGAATACTGGCATTTGAACTCCTAATGGTTTATGCCTTTCACCTGGACACAGCTACAGGTATACTGACATTGAAAAAAGGGAAAAATTGTAATATAACGCAGAGTACAAGTAGGCCACACTATATGCAGTAGAAGTGTTGCCTTGGCTCGTGAAAAACAAATTTCAGATCTAATGACAATTTATTGCACTTTGTTTTCACCAGGCTTTGAAAGAAATGTTTAAGTAACCTCAAGGTAGAAACTAGATAAATTGTGACAACAAAAGCCTTGTGAAATGCTGTCATTGTTAGCTTATGTAAAAAGCAGTATTTAGTTACCAAAAGGCATCCCGTAGTATAGATACCAGTACTCTTAAAACATATTTGGGTAGAAAATACATATACATCCCAGTGGAGTATGCCTCTGCAGAGAAAGTGCACCACCTTTGTGAAGCTGATGTAAAATATAATAGCCAATTTACTGTTTGATAGATACTGTCCCTCCAACAAACCAGATCAATCATAACTGCCCTTTGCTTTCATGTCTCCAAAAAATGGCTGACACATTCTGTACGTTAATTCTCACTAAAAAGAAAATGAAAAACTTAAATCTACAGTAACATTTTACTATTATGATTTGTTGTTGGTAGACATGTTCACTGCCCCCCAACAAGCCAATTCATTTTTATTTGCCAGCAGTAATGCCCCTATACTTTATTGCACAAGATGCTTCCAGACCTTCCCAAAAAAGACAGCCACCTTCTGTGCACATCTCTATTGCCTGATGTAGAGGAAATTGAAAGAAAACGGAAACAGTGACTGCAGTATAGGAATTTCTACATGTTACTCTTGGACAAATATACCCCACCATCCCACACACACGAACCCAACCATATTAAGCAGTGTTTTGCCTGGATCAGTTGCCCTCTGGTCATACATAGCATTCCATCCCCAGAAAATAAGACAGACACTTTTAAGTGCACATTTCTGATATGAAAGTCACCCCTGATAAAGGTATCATCAGCATTACATTTAAGCTTGCTCATAGACTAGCCAGAACACATAACTACCGTATATCCTCTGTCTTGACCCCCCCCCCCACCAGAAGATGGCCACTATTATGTCACTGTCCAATATTAGGTTGCAATTGAAATGAAAGGGTAAACAGAATTTTTTTAACATACATCTCTCAGATACTGTACTGTATTCCCCCAACCACCACACCAGAGTCATAATCACTCTGTTGGTACTCTAGCTATTCTTTTCCTCAGTCTGCCCTCGTAAACATACAACTATTTCTAGTAGTCCCTGTTTGTTTTCTTTGAAGTAAAGTATCCCATACCTGGCTTATCAGCGTCTTTATTTTGGTACTAAGATGAATCTTGCCAGCACTGTCCATCTTGGTGCCAGTAGTGTTCTTGGTTCTGTCCCCATCTTTTTCTCTATCCTCATTGCTCAAACAGGTCCTCTAACTCTCTGGTGGCATTCCAGCAAAGGGCCCTTATCTCAAGGGAGTCACAAACCTCTTTATGAAATGTTCTTCAGGTGCTGTGTCTCATAGATATTCCCACATTGACAACTTTAAGCGAAAACTAGCTGTTTACATTTTTTACTCCTGGCACTGTGGCTCCAAACTTGCTGGAGTTATAGCCAACTACAGTACTCGGGTACATAGACTGGACCTAACTAAAAGCACCCTTAATCTGTAGACCCATTCTGAGTTAGCAGTCATTCTACCAGGAAAAAAAAACTGTTGCAACTTAACTAATTCTTAGCTCTTTAATTAGCTAGATTGCAACCAAAGCTGAGCTTATCCATGGATTTGAGCTTAGTTCAAGTCAACTGTGGCTGGCATACCACTGTCGTGTGTGTAACAAGTTAAAGACACTCTTAGTAGTCAATAAAAACAAACATTAAGTAGTAATGAACACACGTTAGAGACTTTTCATGATGGTAGTTAGAAGACAGGAACTTTTTTTTTTTCATATTTTCCAGTGTGCAGTTAACGAAGTAAAATACAAATCAAAACAATTTGTATAGTATAGATTCTTTAGTTTACATCTAGACAAACCCAACTTAGAGGAACTCGACCCTTAGGTTTCTTTTCTCCCTGTAGTATGGTTCTAGTATTTAGGTACCAGAAACCTACCTGCAAATTACTAAATTTTAATTTCTTTGTCTTGGAATTAAAAGAAGGGAGAAACTCCCCAACTTTCTTTGTTTACTTTCTTACGTACTTTAACAGAGGAATTTCTGTACACCTGCATAACATAGCATAGAAACTGGGAAGTGTATAGTTTTACATGTTGGGTACTGTCCACAAGCTTGCATAGGCAGTCAGTGCTGCTGATTAAAAAAAAAATGCAAGGGTGGGAGGGTCAGAATGCTGTGGAAGTGTTATCCTCTTCCTTTATTGCAACAAGGAAGAGAAACAGTATCCATGTACCGAGCTGATAGGGTGACTGTCTCTGTCTCTCTTTCTTTCATAGGTTCATAGGTTCATACTAGGCTATCTGCCCTAGGGCATTTATAAGCCTAGCCAGAGTTGTGTGGCTTTCACCACCCCTTAGGTTGAAGAATACTATACCCATTAGTTTGTCGTGCCTCTGTCCAGCAGTGATACAGAGATGATCCCCGGGGTAAACCTACGATCTCCCATCCACTGGTCAAGATTCCTCTTGAACAGAGCCAGCGAGGTGCTCTGTCTCACATGGACCAGGATTCTGTTCCACAGCATAGGGAGTCTCTGGGTGATGAATCTGTCCCTCCAGCACATCCTATTTATATCCGTGTTGAGGTTTAAGTCTCTTGCTCTTGTGGCTCTGATGGATTTGGATTTTTTGAGGTGGAGCATGTCCATTAATTCCGGGTTGGACATGGCCTTGTATGTCAGGCACAGGTCACCTCTGAGCAGACGGTATGCGACTAAATAGAGCTGGAGTTTCTTAAGTCGGGCAGCATATGGCATATTTTTGAGCCCCTTTATCCTTTTGGTGAGGAACTTTTGGGGTCTTTCCAATTGCTGCAGGTGTCGGGTAAGATACATTCCGAATGGGGCATTGTACTCCATCATTGGTCTGATAAGTGAAGAGTACAGGGGAACAATGACCTCCCTTGATCTGGATGTGAATCCCTTCATAATCAGGTGGGCAATGTAGAAGGTCCTCCTAACCACTTTGGCAATGTGAGTGTCAAAAGAAAGGTTACTGTCAACTTAGGTCCCCAGGTCCCTGATAACCTCTTCTGTGCTTAATGGATTGCCACCTATGTGGTAACTTGGGGTTACCTTGTTTTTACCAAAGGGTATGACTATACAATGTTAAGTTGTCAATCTCGCCTTCATTCTTGCTTGATGGGTTCGGAGCCGATCCTCGGCTCCGACTCGGCACTTGCTTTAGCTCGAGAACTCCTTTTACCAGCTCGAGGCAGCCCCATATCCCATGATGCAAGGCGGTAAGTACCCAGATCTCGTTTGCCGCTTCGCTTAGGAGGTCTTCTTTTTACCAGCTCCTGGTAAGTTGTTCACTTTTGTGATATTTAAGCCCCTTTTTAGTCTAAAACTCCTTTATTGATAGTTTAAGTTTATATTTCTACCCTTTCTGACAGAAATTCCCTGTCTCCTTTAATTTTTTGTTAGTCAATCTTTTCCCTATCCCATCCCCCCCCTGTTAGGGTGTGTGTGTGGGTTTTTTATAGAATACCTTTTGGTATTTTGTTTGCTAATTTTGACTGGTGTGTGTGTGTGTTGTGTTTTTCGGCACCATGTCAAAGGAGAGGGTCTCAGGTTTTAAGAAGTGTGACTCGTGCTGTCAGAAGATGTCTCTGACAGACGGTCACACTTCTTGCCTGTATTGTCTGGGCCCTCTTCACCTGCAGGACTCCTGTGCTATTTGTCACTCCTTCAGCCAGAGAGTCCTGCAGGAGAGACGTAATAAGCTGATTCTTAGGGGCCTTCTTGCCGGAGGGCTCTCCGCTAAGTCGGCTCCACCAAAATCAGCAAAACCTGCCAAGGCCCAGGCTTCTGTATCTAAGCCTGCGGCCTCGGCTCCGACTCGATTGAGTCGAGATCGGCCCGCTGGAGCCGATTCTGGCTTGACAGCTTTCGCACCGATGGCTATCGGTGCGAATCTGTATTGTCCACTTCGATGTCGGCTCCGATCTGTTCCGACACCCATGTGGCACAGGCATCGTGTCGGCCCGATCGGCTCCGACACCGTTACTTTGGTGGCTGTATCGGCTCCGCTGGAGCCGATACATCGAGCTTCCTGTCGGCTCCGAAGTCGGCTCCGACGGGATCTATAGTATCGGCTCCGATGGCTCATTCCAGGAAGAGGGGGGGGTCTCCTTCCTTGGAGCCGATACTTTCGGCCCCGCCTTCACCTCTTCTATCGGAACGGAGCCATCGGAGCCGATCTTCAAGGTCATCCAGGTTGTCAGATCATGACCTAGAGAGAGTGGTCAGTAGATTACTCAAGTCACAGGTACTGGCCCAAATGTTACACAGTCCGTCTCAGCAGACGACTGTTGGTCCACACCCCGTTACAGTTCCTCCTTCAACTCTACCCCAGAGCTTGGAGTTGGAGTCTTCAGGCATGGTTACTGCTACGGCTGGAGGACGGATACCCCCTTCTGTTCCTTCAGCCTCTACTCTTATCTCCTCTTCGAGACCTTCCTTAGAGGGATTCGGTGGTCGGGCTTCCATGGTCTCCTCCGAGGGGGTGAGTGGCATCGGACCCTTGTCCGAACCCGCTCTTCCCCTTGGAGCCTCGGCCTTGGTGAGTTCGGCTCCGACATCTGCCTCGGAGACTTCCCTTTCAGTGGTCCCTGGAGTTCCTAGCTCTTCGGAGCGGGTTCTCTCGGACCTGTCTGGGAGGGGAGCATTCGAGGTGATGAAGAGTGTACTGGCCACTGGTATCAGTCAGCAGTCTGTTCCCGTAGCTCCTCCCTCTATAGTACCTGTTGACATCTCTGCCACTTCTCTTGCTACAGGACCCAGAGATCCTCCGCCTCAGGTTTCCCCATTGGGAATTTCCCCTCTTCGAGGATTCTCCTGATGTTTCGGGAGATCCTCCTAGGAAGAGGACTTGTAAGAGGAAGCATGTAGACTCCCCCGAGTCTGTCACTCGGATACTGACTGATGAGTCAGAGGGATCCCCTAGATCCCCCTCTGAGGATGTCTCCTTCTCAGACATCCTAGAACTTCTGAAACAGAGGGGAAACTGGCCCACCAACAATCCCTCTGAGGATGAGTCAGTATACCTAGAGGCGTTTGGATCTCGGCCCTCCACCTCCTGGGTGTCTCCGCCTTTCGACCCCCTTATGCAGGTTATTGCACGAAAGGTGTGGGCAGCTCCTGACTCTGTAGAGCCAGTCCCTAGGAGGCCTTCTAAATTTATCACTGCCCCGAGTGACAAACAATTCCTTACCAAGGGTGTCCCCGCTGATGCCATGGTGGTGGCTGTGGCCACCAAAAAGGAACTTGCAGATCCTTCCGTGCCCGTCCATCCTCCTAATAAGGACTCTAGGACCATGGATATGTACGGTAAGCGGATGTTTTCCTCAGCGACCTTTGCTATGCGTTCGCTGAATTACCTATGTCACTTCACCAGACTCCAAAGGGATATCCTGAAGGAGCTGGGAGAAGTAGTTCAGGATCCTACAGCTGCAGGGGCTCAAGAAAAGATTGCTTCGCAGCTAGGAACCCTCAATTCCGTTAACTCCTCCATGCGGCTAATATCTTATGCTGCGGATGGAGCGAGTAGAGCCGCAGGCACAGGTGTGGCTCTTAGACGCCAAGCCTGGATGCGGCTATGTGATTTTATGGATCCCTTTAAGGCGCCCTTCACAAATTCTCCCTTTGATGGGTCAGCTTTGTTTGGCCCTCAGGTGAAGGAAACCTTGACCAGGTGCGAGCAGGACGGCAAGACTCTTTCTGCTGTTGGAGTCCGTTTTTCCACCCCTTCTAGGCCTTATCCCAAAGGACAGAAGGGCGGGAAGATGTGGTTCCGAAATCCCAAGGAGTCACGCCGATTCACGTGGTCAGTTTACCCCTAGAGGCAGAGGGGTAACAATAACAGACGCTCTAGAGGCAGAGGGGTCCAAAACCAGGGAAACAGGGAGCCTCTCTCTGACAAGCCCTTTCAGCATCCCTGAGGTGTTGCCCGGCTGTCCCTCCTTGGAGGCAGTCGGGGGAAGATTATCACTGTACCCAGAAGCCTGGCATTCCCTCACTCAAGACAGATGGGTACAGTCGATCATATCCAAGGGTTACATAATTCCTTTCGAGGAAAGTCCTTTCCCCTCAAATTCCCTTCCAGATGACATTGCAGAGTTAGAAATCGCAAAACTACTGCAAAAAAGAGCCATTCAGCCAGTTACAATAGACCATTCAGAGCCCAGAATCTACTAAAGGTTCTTTTTGGTCCCCAAAAAGACGGGAGACTGGAGACCAATATTGGATCTCAGCAGACTCAACAAGTCTGTCAAGAAGACAAGATTCCGAATGGTCACTCTTCAGTCAATTCTGCCCTTCTTACAGAAGGACAACTGGATGTGCTCAATAGATCTTCAGGATGCGTACTATCACATCAAAATTCACAGACGCTCCAGGAGATTTCTCCGCTTCCGGCTGGGGTCCAGTCACTTCCAGTTCAGAGCCCTGCCCTTTGGTCTCACTACAGCCCCCAGAGTGTTCACCAAATGCATGGCAGTGGTTACGGCTCACCTGAGACGCCAAGGATTCCAGGTGTTTCCAGATCTCGACGACTGGCTCCTGTCAGCCACCACCAGGCATCAGCTTATACAAGCCAGGGATTACACAATAGGCCTTTGTTCTCATTTGGGCATCTCAATCAACTTCAAAAGTCATCCTTATTGCCCTGCCAGTCTATTACCTTCATAGGCAAACTTAAACACTGTTCGGATGTCAGCTACCGTTACAGAACAAAGAGTTTCAGACATTCAGACTCATGTCAGGATCATTCTGGCCAGCAAGAAAATACAGGCCAGAATGGTTCTGAAGGTATTAGGTCTCATGGCTGCGGCCATTACACTTCTTCCCTGGCTCGATTCTACATGCCTTCTTCAGTGGATGCTGTTCACACAGTGGTCATACCAGCAACTTCCAATGCGTCACCAGATTCTGGTGACACAAACATGCAAAGAACATCTTGCTTGGTGGATCACATCATCTCAGGTTCACCAAGGCAGGTGCTTTGTACCTCCGTCCCCGATAGCCACTGTCACCACGGATGCCTCCCTGATCGGGTGGGGGGGGTCATTATCAGGGCAGGATGGTTCATGGACGTGGCAACCGCTCGAGTACCATCTGCACATAAATGTCCTGGAGATGAGAGCAGTGCTTTTAACGCTTGCAAGCCTTCAACGACTTTCTTCCCGTAGGGACAATTGCAGTCCACACAGACAACATGTCTGTAGTTTGGTATATCAACAAACAGGGCGGAACCAAGTCCTACCCCTTGTGTCGAGAAGCGCTCAGACTTTGGCAATGGGCGATCTCCTCTCATCGGTTTCTGGTAGCAACGCATATCCCTGGGAAAACCAACATTATAGCGGACAGATTGAGCAGAGCTATCCTCATGCCTCACGAGTGGTCTCTCAAGCAATCTATAGCGGAAGAGATTTTTCTGGAATGGGGTCGTCCATGTTGCGATCTTTTTGCTACTCCCCAAAACAGCAAATGTCCAGACTTCTTCAGCTTCTTCCCTCTATCAGGCCATCCCCCAGAGACGCTCTGACCCAGGATTGGCCCCAGGGACTTCTTTATGCCTTCCCTCCATTTCCTCTGATCCCTCAGGTGATCCAGAAAGCTACCGTTTTGAGAGCCAAATTGATTCTCATTGCCCCTTACTGGCCTCGACAAGTTTGGTTCCCGTTCCTCCATCATCACCTTTTGGTGCAGCCGTGGCATCTGGACCCAGTGCCAGATCTACTGATTCACCAATCCGGTCAATCCCTTCTCTCAACCTCACAGCATGGTTGCTCCACTTCCTTCCTTAGCCAGGCTTCCTTTGATCTCTAACCCTGTTAGAGACATCATAGTAGCTTCACTAAAATCCTCTACCAGGAGGATTTACACAAGCAAGTGGAAACGTTTCTCTTATTGGGCTAAGGCCCAAAATATTGATCCTTTTACTGCCCCTGTTCAGGCAGTTCTGGACTTCTTAGCAGAGATTTTTCATGCAGGCTCCTCTTCTTCCACAGTCAGAGTTCAATTGGCTGCTATTTCTAATTTTCATGTCGGGATAGCAGATCATAATATTATGTCCCATAGGCTCTGCAGGGCCTTCTTGAAAGGAATTTTCCTACTAAAGCCTCCAATCAGGAATCCTCCTCCTCAGTGGGATCTAAATTTAGTGCTGACATCCTTGATTCTTCCCCTTCGAGCCAGCTGTTTCTTGTTCCCTGAAATATCTTTCTTGGAAAACTTTATTCCTAGTGGCTATTACATCTGCCAGGAGGGTGTCTGAACTTCATGCTCTTCGGTTCGACCCCCTATTTGATTTTTCACAAAGACAGAGTATCTTTGAGAACTAATCCATCCTTTTACCTAAAGTCGCTTCAAAGAACAATCTGAATCAATCCATTGATCTCCTGTATTTTTCCTAACTATTCAGATAGAGCTGAACAAAAGCTACATTATCTTGACGCCCACCGTCAACTTAGATATTATTTGGACAGAACAAAAAGTTAGAAAATCTGATCAACTTTTTGTTTCCTATGTGGATAATAAAAAGGCCTTCCTGTTTCTAAAGTGACTTTGTCCAGATGGCTTTCTTCGGTCATCACTGAAATTTATACTCAGGGAAAACAGCTGTGCTCAAAACCTAAAGCACATTCAACTAGGAGTTTAGCTACTTCTACAGCTTTTCAAGCTAGACTTCCTTTGGACACTATTTGTGCAGCGCCACTTGGGCCACTCCTCACACTTTTGTTTCCCATTACAAATTGGACTTGGCCTCCAGGGACAGAGCCAGTTTTGGCTCTACAGTCCTCAAGAGTTTGTTCCATTGAGCCACCCAGGATAGAGGTGCTAGGACGGTCCCATCAAGCAAGAATGAAGGCGAGATTGACAACTTAACATTAAGAAGTTATGTACCTACCATAACGCTCCATGTTAGTTGTCTTCTCTTCTTTCTTGCACCCTCCCTCCTTCCCCTGGCCTGGACAGACCTTGTATAAGAAACTATTATACTAAAGACCATTCAGACCTGGTCCTTTTTCCATCTGTAAGTTTCTTCTTCCTTTGGGAAGTATTTTATGCTTGGTGTTATTGCCCTTTGTCAACAAACGAGATCTGGGTACTTACCGCCTTGCATCATGGGATATGGGGCTGCCTCGAGCTGGTAAAAGGAGTTCTCGAGCTAAAGCAGTACGAATGGAGCCGAGGATCGGCTCCGAACCCATCAAGCAAGAAAGAAGGCGAGAGAAGACAACTAACATGGAACGTTATGGTAGGTACATAACTTCTTATTTTTTGGCGTTTAGCTTAAGGCCATGGCTCTGGCACCAGTTATCCGTTTCTATGAGACCTCTCTGAAGGATATCTGTGTCTGATGGATGTTCAACTATGGCGCCCAGTTTGCAGTCATCTGCAAACTTTGTCAGCCACAATCCTCCTATGTTTGCCTGCACTTATGAAAAGTAGATGCCGAACAAGAGGGGGCCCAGGACTGAGCCCTGTGGGACACCGCCAGACCGCTTGAGTCTGACATGGCACCAACAACTCTAACCCTGTGGGTTCTGTCCTTGAGCCAGTTTGCAACCCATCTTGTGACATATGGGTTTAAATTTAAGCTGGTGAGCTTTTCTATGATACCCGAGTGGGGTATTGTGTCGAAAGCTTTTGCAAGGTCAAGGTAGGCTGTGTGAACTGCCTTACCCTCATCAATGGCCTTGGTGACTGTTTCAAAAAAGTCGACCAAGTTCAAGAGGCATGATCTGCCCTTGACAAAGCCGAATTGGGTAGGATCCAATGTCTGTAGATCATAGGTTCATAGGTTCATACTAGGCTATCTGCCCGAGGGCATTTACAAGCCTAGCCCATAGTTTTGTGGCTTACGCCACCCCTTTAGTATGGGGAACTATACCCATTATTTTGCTGTGCCTCTGTCGAGCAGTGACACTGAGGTAATCCCTGGGGTATATCTGCGATCTCCCATCCATTGGTCAAGATTTCTCTTGAACAAGGCCAGCGAGGTGCTCTGCCTCACATATACTGGGATTTTGTTCCACAGCATAGGGAGTCTTTGGGTGATGAATCTATCCCTCCAGCACGTCCTATTAATAGCCGTGTCGAGGTTTAAGTCTCCTGCCCTTGTGGCTCTGACGGATCTAGATTTTTTGAGGTGAAGCATATTCATCAAATCTGGGTTTGACATGGCCTTGTATGTCAGGCACAGGTCACCTCTGAGCAATGGTGTTTACTGAATAGAGCTGGAGTTCTTTCAGTCGGGCAGCATAGGACAGATTTTTGAGACCCTTTATCCTTTTGGTGAGGAACTTTGTGGCCTCTCCAGCTGCTGCAAGTGTCGGGTCAGATACATTCCGAATGGGGCATTGTACTCAATCATTGGTCTGATGAGTATAGGGAGACTATGACCTCCCTTGATCTAGATGTGAATCCCTTCATGATAAGGTGGGCAATGTAGAAGGTCTTCCTAACTACTTTAGCTACATGGGTGTCAAATGACAGGCTACTGTCAACCTGGGTCCCCAGGTCCCTGATAACTTCTTCTGTGCTCAGTGGATTGCCAACTATATGGTAGCTAGGGGTAACCTTGTTTTTCGAAGGGTATGACTATGCATTTTTGGCATTTAACTTTAGGCCATGGCTCTGGCACCAGTTATCCGCTTCTGTGAGACCCTTCTGAAGGATATCTGTGTCAGATGTGTTTTACCACGGCCCAGTTTGCAGTCATCTGCAAACTTTGTCAGCCATAACCCTCCTGTGTTTGCTTGTACTTCGGAAAAGTAGATGCCAAACAAGAGTGGGCCCAGGACTGAGCCCTGTGGGACACCACTTGTGACAGGCTTTGAATCTGACATGGCGCCAGCAACTCTGACCCTGTGGGTTCTGTCACTCAGCCAGTTTGCAACCCATCTTGTGATGTATGGGTTAACATTTAAGCTGATGAGTTTTTCAGTGATACCTGAGTGGGATATTGTATCGAAGGCTTTCGCCAGATCGAGGTAGGCTGTATGGACTGCCTTTCCCTCATCAATGGCTTTGGTGACTGTTTCGAAAAAGTCAACCAAGTTTAAAAGGCATGATCTGCCTTTGACAAAGCCAAACTGGGTTGGATCCAAAGTCTGCAAATTCCCTATGTCTTTATTTATGAGATCCATTATGATCCTCTCCATGGCTTTGCAGATAAGGCTTGTCAAGCTAATGGGCCGGTAATTTCCAGGGTCGGTGGAGGCACCGCCTTTGTGAAGTGGGACCACAGTCGCAGTGCCACCCTGGATGCATCCAGAGGTTAGACTATGATTAAACAGCTGTCCTAGCTGTGGGTTTAATTCCTCTGAGTTCGTGGAGCACACAGCCGGGGACACCATCAGGTCCCATGGATGCTGTGTTTTTTGCTTTGGAGAGAGCAGTTCTCACTTGGGCGTTAGAGATGTTTGGGGGGGCTACATTCGTTTGGTATAGATATCTCTCCTTTTGGGGAGGGGAGAAGTTTGCACTGAACCTGTCAGCCAGTATGTTGGCAATGTCTGTAGGATCAGTAATCTTCACATCATTTTGAACTAGTTCTGAGCATATCTGGGAGTTTCCTTCCAGGTTTCTAACATAGCTAAAGAAGGCCTTATGATTGTCTTTTGAGTCTTTAGCTATTTTTCTCTCAAAGTTTGCTTTGGATGATTTTATGAGAGCTCTTAGTTTTTTACTTATAGTGATCAAAGGTGTCTTACCTTTTAAGGATTTTGCTCTATCTTGTAGTAGCTTCCTCCTTTTGTTGTAGAGTTTGTTTATGGCTGGGGTCCACCAGACTGACGCTTGCGTTTGGTACAAAGAGTCTTTGTTTTGCTTGGGATTGCCTTATCCATGCAGTCCTGCAGGTGCTGGTAGAAGGCATTTGTAAGTAATTCAGCGGCTTGAGTACTGTTTTCCACTGCTCGGGGCCTTAAAGGAGACCACACTAGTCTTTAGAAGTGTGAAGTCGGCTTTCGAGAAGTTCTTTACTGTGGTCTTTATTTCAGGTGGGGGTGGGATGAGGACCTCCAGCGAGATTAGTTTGTGATCTGATCTCACCAGTGAGGGGTATACTTCCGGTGTTGAACATTGTGCTCCCATGTTCGTGATGATGAGATCAAGTATGTTTTCTCCTCTTGTGGGGATGGTGACTAGTTGTTCCATGGCATTTGAGTTTATGAATTCCAGGAACTTTTGGGCTAGGGTGTTTGGGCTTGAGTAGTGTTCCCAGTCTATATTAGGGTAATTGAAGTCACCTAGTATGATGGTGTTTGGAGATACATTTATCCCCTCCAGTATTTTCAGGAAAGCCATGTGAGGTTCCTGAGTTTGTGAGGGTGGCCTGTAACATGCTACAATTTGCAGAGCAGTCTTGCCTATGGTTAATTGCACCTGGATGGTCTCCGATGCATCGCATTGCCACCAATCTTGAGGTGTGGGTGTCCTTGATGAATATGGATACCCCCTCCTTTCTTGGTATTGTCCGGATTTTGGGGCCGGAACGCATGATATGAGGTAAAACCTGATAGTGCTGGGGTGCTCTCAGGAGCCTTGAACCAGGTTTCAGTCACAGCACAGACATCGATGTTCTCCATACTGAGAAGGGCCTCGAAGGCAGCATTTTGAGATTGAGACTTCTGGCATTGAGCAGCATTACCCTTAGTTTTTTTTTCCTTTTTTGTGTTCTAGGGTGGTAGGTTTAGAATTTGAGCCTTGCCTAAAAAAGGCACTATGGGGTGGCAAGAGCCTTTGCCAATATCCGAATCCCAGGGCGACAGGTGCAAGCCGCCCCTTGCAAAGCAGCGTGGCTTGTCCAGCATGTCATCCCAGGCAGACAGACATTGATCCCCTTTGAATGACACCAGAGTTTAAGCCAATTGTTAAAGCTGATCATCTTATCTCTGTATTGTGGCATCATTCTTGGTGAAGGTAGGATACTGCTCAAGGTCAGCGTCATACCTGCCTGGGCTACATAATCAGAGAGCTCCTCAATGTCTCTTTTCATGTAGTCCAAGGAGGTACGTCTCAGGTCGTTTACACCAGCGTGGACAATGACTGAGTCGTATTTGTACCTGCTGTTGAGAGACCTGAGTGCTTGCGTTATGTGGCGGATTCTAGCGCCCGACAGGCAGCTTACTGTAACCCTCTCCTTACTCAGCCTGGTGAGCGGGACGTCAGTGTGTCTGACAATGGAGTCACCAATGACTAGTGTGTCTGGCATTGTGTTTGGCCTTAAGGGCTGTGACTGTTTGACACACTGACTGTGAGGTCTATGTGTTGCAGGTGCTGTGTTCTGAGGTGGTAGTTGTTTGGGTGTCTGCTTTGGTGGCCTCTGCTGTTTTGGTAGATTTTTGATCAGAGCCTCCGAGTATGTCTTTGTGTGTTTATGTGTATGATTTGAGGTTGTGATGGTACTATGTGAGACTGGGTCTATAGTGTGTGGTAACCTTCTCCTCCTGTCTGGTCTTGCCAGTCCTATGTTGAGAGAGCTCAGCCTCCAGTCTGGGCATATAGTTGCATCTGTGACATGTGTTTGTGTTTTGTGGGAGGAGGAGAGGGTTGTCTGTGTACATGAGGCAATTGTAACATTGCCTCAATATTCCCAGGTTCACCAGCTGAGCAGGAGAGGACACTAGCAACTGATCCCTCGACATGCTAGAAGGAATAGACAAAACAACTTTAAAAGAGATTCCGGGGGATGTGGGTGACCGAGAAATGGGGTTTGCCTTTTGGGGTACTATCTATAACAAGAGTGCTGTATCAAGGTGATAAGTACTGTAGGAGCAAGTGCTAGGTTTAACAGATAGAGAATAGTCTACTTGGAGTCAGGTAGAGATGATCTTTTTAGTTATAGGATACGCTGATTAGATAAGTAGTATAGTTCGAGGAAGGTAGTTTTAAGGGAAAATTTGAAGAGTGGACTTTAGGTATCCCGAATAGTTTAAACCTGCTTAATCGGCGCTGCCCTAGTGTGCAACAGTGGCAACTCCGCGCTAATTCGCGCAAAATCGCGCTTAGCGTGTTTTATATCAGGGGGCTGAAAGAAGCTAGGAACTGGCCCAAAATGACCAATAGACTACAAGTTACTGGCTGAAACCTCACAAAACTGGACCAACAGGCAGCTCAATGCTTCCCACTCCCACTGGTAAGCAAGGGAACTTCCTACCTCCAAATTTGGCAAAGAATCAGTAACAGGAACTGCAAACAAAGTCCAGGGATCAGCAAGCTCTGAAACTGGACTACTCTAGCTCAGTAAGGCGGGAAAACAAGAGATATTTTTATTTTTTTTTTTCAGAAACAAGCAGAAACAGATACAGTAGACACTTATAAATGCTATAAATTGGCTATCACAGCCTACACAAACAATTTGCAACAATTACAGATTTTAAAAGTAACAAACTGAGAATTCAAGTGCAATAACAGAATAAATGCAGAAAAACAATAACAATGTATCAGCAAGCAGGCGAAATACAGTTGCTAGATAAATAGAAGTGGAAAGCCACAAAAAATATACTTAAATCAGGTAAAGTCGCTTTTTTAGCTCTCTGAAGCTTGGATTACTCTGCTGGCCACCACGAGGATCTGTGCTGAGTAGGTACAAGCTGAAAAACGTCCCCTATGTCTTTATTTATGAGTTCCATTATGATCCTCTCCATAGCTTTGCAGACCAGGCTTGTTAAGCTTATGGGGCGGTAATTACCAGGGTCCGTAGAAGCACCGCCTTTGTGGAGTGGGACCACAGTTGCCGTACGCCACTCTTTGGCACGATCCTGTGGTAAGGCTAAGATTAAACAGCAGCCTTATGTGTGGGTTTAGTTCCTCATTGAGTTCGTGTAGCTCACAGCCGGGGACACCATCCGGTCCCATTGATGCTGTGTTTTTAGCTTTAGAGAGAGCAGCTCTCACCTGGGCATTTGAGATGATTGGGAGGCTACACTCTGCTGGGATAGATATTTCTCCTTTTGGGGGGGGGGAGAAATTTTCACTGAACCTGTCTGCCAGTATGTTTGCAATGTCTGTGGGTTCAGTGATTTTGTATCATTTTGGACTAATTCTGAGCATATCTGGGAGTTTCCACCCAGATTTCTAACATAGCTAAAGAAGGCCTTATGATTGTCTTTTGAGTCCTTGGCGATTTTTCTCTCAAAGTTGGCCTTGGATGATTTTATGAGTGATCGTAGTTTTTTACTAGTATTGATCAGAGATGTCTTCCCTTTAGGGATTTTGCTCTATCTTGTAGTAGCTTTCTCCTCTTGTTGTAAAGTTTGTTTATGGCTGGGGTCCACCAGATCGGGCTTGCCTTTGGTGGAAAGGGTCTTGATTTTATTTGGGATTGCTTGATCCATGCAATCCTGGAGGTGCTCAGAAAGCATTTGTAAGGGATTCAGCAGCGTGGGTTGTGGTTTCCAATGGCCCAGGGGCCTTGAAGGATACCACACCAGTCTTAAGAAGTGTGAAGTTGGCTTTTGAGAAGTTCTTCACTGTGGTCTTTTTTGTTTGGGGTGGGGCGGATGTGGATCTCCAGTGAGATTAGTTTATGGTCTGATCTCACCAATGAGGGATATACTTCGTGTGGAGCATTTTGTCCCCATGTTTGTGATGATCAGGTCTAGTATATTTTCACCTCTTGTGGGAATGGTGACAAGTTGTTCCATAGCATTTGAGTTTATGAACTCCAGGAACCTTTGGGCTAGGGTATTGGGGCTTGAGTACTGTTCCCAGTCTATGTTTGGGTAGTTGAAGTCACCCAATATGATGGTGTTTGGAGAGACATTTATACTGTCCAGTGTCTTCAGGAAGGCTGTGTGGGGTTCCTGAGTTTGAGAGGGTGGCCTGTAACATGCTACAAACTGTAGAGCAGTTTTGCCTATGGTTAATTGCACCTGAATGGTCTCTGATGCTTCGTGAGTTGCCACCAGCCTGGAGGTGTGGGTATCCTTGATGAATATGGATACACCCCCTCCTTTTGTGGTACGGTCCGGGTTTTGGGGCCGGAACACATGATATGAGGTAAAACCTGATAGTGCCGGGTGCTCTCAGGAGCCTTGAACCAGGTTTCAGTCACAGCACAGACATCGATGTTCTCCATACTGAGGAGGGCTTCGAGGGCTGCATCTTGAGATTTAGACTTCTGGCATTGAGCAGCATTACCCTTAGTTTTTTCCATTATTGTTTTCTAGGGCAGTGGGTTTAGAATTTGAGCCTTGTCTAAAAAGGCACTATGGGGTGGCAAGAGCCTTTGCCAATATCCGGAAACCCAGGGTGACGGTGCAAGCCGCCCTTGAAGCAGCGTGGCTTGTCAAGCATGTCATTCCAGGCAGATAGACATTGGATCCCCTTAGAATGACACCAGAAATTAAGCCAGTTATTAAAACTGATCATTTTGTCTCTGTATTGTGGCATTATTCTTGGTGAAGGTAGGATACTGCTCAGGGTCAGGGTCATACCAGCCTGGGCTACATAATCTGAGAGCTCCTTTATGTCTCTTTTCATGTAGTCCAGGGAGGTACGTCTCAGGTCATTCACACCGGCATGGACAATGACTGAGTCATACTTGTACTTGCTGTGGAGTGACCTGAGTGCTTGTGTTATGTGGCGGATTCTAGCGCCCGACAGGCAGCTTACTGTGACCCTCTCCTTGTTCAGTCTGGTGAGTGGGACGTCAAGTGTGTCTGACTATGGAGTCACCTATGACAAGTGTGTCTGGCATTGTGTTTGGCCTTAAGGGCTGTGACTGATTTGCACACTGACTTCGTGATCTATGTGTTGCTTGTGTTATGTCATGAGGTGGCAGTTGTTTGGGTGTCTGCTTTGGAGGCCTCTGCTGTTTTGGTAGATTTTTGATCAGTGCCTCAGAGTATGTCTTTGTGTGTTTGTGTTTGATGTGTAGTTGTGATAGTTCTATGTGAGACTGGGTTTATGGTGTGTGTGGTTACCTTCTCCTCCTGTCTGGCTTTGCCAGTCCTGAGTTGAGAGAGCTCAGCCTCCATTTTGGCTATATAGTTGCATCTCTCGCATGTATTTGTGTTTTGTGGGAGGTGGAGAGGGTTGTCTGTGTGTACATGAGGCAATTGTAACATTGCCTCAATATTCCCAGATTCACCAGCTGAGCAGGAGAGGACGCTAGCAACTGACCCTTTGACATGCTGGAAGAAATGAAAAAGTTTGCTGTGTAACTGAGTCAGAAAGGACCTATAGGGAAGTGGGTACTCAAGGGGGTTTTAAGCTAGTGAAGTACTTTGTATAATATAGAAGTGCTTTACCTGACTAAAAAATGCTTTAGGAACAAGTGCTGAGCTTTACAGATAGAGAATAGACTGTTTAGATTACAAGTAGAGCAGTTCTAAGGGAAAAAATGAAGAGCAGACTTTACGGAGCCAGAAATAGTTTAACGGCGCTGCCCGATGGTGCTCTAGTGGCAACTCCGTGCTAAATGCAGAAAAAGGCAATAAGTCAGTAGTACATGCTAGCGCACTTTAGTGGGCAGCCAAACAATTACATTAAACAGCAAACAAACACTTTTCGACTTGAATTAGACTAATTTCGACTAAAATGTACTTTTAAGTGCAGATAATAAAAAATGCAGTAAATAACTATGAAAACAGTTAAAGCTTGCTCTAGGTAAGCAGTAGAAGGTAAAACAAATATAAAAAACAGCAGGATACTTAATCAGGAAAGCAGTCACTTTTTTTCAGTTCTCTGTAGCCAGGAAGACTCAACAGGACCACGTGGAGCTGTGTCTGAGCAATATGGCTTCAAAAAATGCCAGAGGCAGATTTTAACCAGGGAACTTCAAAAGAGCTAGAAATGGTCCAAAATGACCAATTACTACAGCTTCTTGTGCTGAGCTCACTTCCCTCAAGGACAGGTAGGCTATTCAAGGCTCCCCACTCCCACTGGTGAGCTAAGAAACTTCCTTCTATCCAAGTAAGGCAATGGACAACACAGGAACTACAACACAGCCCAGGATACAGCAAGACCTGTAAACTGGTCTAACTAGTTTAGGAGAGGCAGGAAAACAAGGAATATCTTTTGTTTTTGGTTTTAAATAGAAACACACAGAAATGCAGAAAAGGCAATAAGTCAGTAGTACAGGCTAGCACACTTTAGTGGGCAGCCAAACAATTAAATTAAACAGCAAACAAACACTTTTCGACTTGAATTAGGCTAATTTCGACTAAAATGTACTTTTAAGTGCAGATAATAAAAAATGCAGTAAATAACTATGAAAACAGTTAAAGCTTGCTCTAGGTAAGCAGTAGAAGGTAAAACAAATATAAAAAAACAGCAGGATACTTAATCAGGAAAGTAGTCGCTTTTTTCAGTTCTCTGTAGCCAGGAAGACTCAACAGGACCACGTGGATGTCTTGGTTGATATTTTCTGACTTTTCTCTAAGTGTCACTGGAAGCTTCGATACTAAATTTGTCATTTTCATGTCATATGAAGTAGAGCAGTCCATATCTGGGCATTTGTGTCCTGCAGTGGGGGACATAAAAAAATGGCAAATGTCTTGGTTGATATTTTAAAAGGAAAATATTTTCTGACTTTTCTCTAAGTGTCACTGGAAGCTTCGATACTAAATTTGTCATTTTCATGTCATATGAAGTAGTGTAAACAGCAGATATTGCACACTGGAGATTTTATTTTGGTGCCAGTTGAAAGTAGCTGTTTTTTATTTTGTTATGGCATAGCTTGTTCTGCACAATCTTAAGTTTCAGTAAGACTGTCCCATTTTGGTAATAGTTGACTACAGTTTTTTTGTAGAGATCCATTTGTAAGCTGTATTTTTCCATAATTGCATCAGTTTTATAGAAAGTAGTTAGTCTTGCATACGGAGTACTGATCATGCTCAAGGATTATGTTTTTGGTCAAATGGTAATTTGCTGCACTGTAAAATCAAGGGAGCTAGCAATGCAACAGAAGTAAGCAAAAGGTAGTGATCTGAAGTAGGAGATTCATTTGTCTGCAACCTGTGGGTTATGGATCTGATATCGGATCCGAACCGGCATGGTTTTCCAGCTATGGATCCGAGCTCTCGGCTCCTCCCCTCACCCATAATGCCCTGCTCTCCCTACATGACCTCAGATCTAGTTTGCCGCGCTGGTGACCAGATTGGTTTTCTTGAGCTCTACAGCTAAGTGGTTTTCTTAAGATTTTCTAGTGCTAAAATTTAACTTTTTTGACAGTTTTGTGTGAAAGTTTAGGTTCCCCTTTTTGTAGTTAAAGTTGTTTAGTTTTATTAATCTTTATATATTTAGTTTCCCTCCCCTCGCTGGTAGCGTAGTGTGTGTTTGGGCCTGTGTTGTGTGACTAGTTTACTTTTACCTTTTTTACATTAGTTTAAGTAAAAACTAGGCTCTTAGGATGTCTGAACAACTTAAGGCTATTTTTTCGAAGTGCTCCGAGTGTGGCCATAAGCTTTCCCCTGCTGATGGCCACACTTGGTGCGTTCGATGCCTTGGGGTTGAACACCTCACTTCTGGATGTCCCATTTGTGCAGGGTTCAACCCCAGGGCATTGAAGGAGCGGAGTTCTAAGCTGGTCCTGGCGGGACTTTTGCCCCTGGACTCTGCTCCGACTTCCGCTCCTTCGGGGGGTACCGTGTCTACGGTTCCCTCCTCTCCGGCTCCCCCTCCTCCTCCTGGGACTCGACCTCCCTGTAGTGGTTTGGAGGAGAGGGAAGCTAGAAAGAAGGACCGGAGGGAGAAGCACCATAAGCGGTGGGCCGAGACCTCTGTGTCGGCCCCGCCTGCCAAGCGGGCTTCTCCTCCGGCCTCCTTGTCTGCTGGTTCTCTGCCTCCTCGGCTCCGGTCACCCGTGTGCTTTTCACCGGGACCTGAGGAGGAGGAGACCCGATCTCCATCGAGGCTATCCAGGAGGCACTCAAGGCCTACCTCGGTAGCCTCGTCGAGATCGACTTATAGTTTATCGGACGCTGATCTGGACCGGATGATGAGAAGGTTCATCCAGGCCCAGATGCAGATGGGAGTGCTCTTGCCTCCCCCCCCCCCTCTGGGGGGGAGCTCGACCCCTTTCTTTAAACCTATAGCTCCTTATCCGACCCGCTACCCGGGTTCGGAGCAGTTGGAGCCGAGCAGCTTTGGAGCCGGGGGTGGGTCGGCACCGATAGTACTCGGTACTTCGGATCCGACCCTGCCCTCGAGTGCTTCGGATCCGACCTCTCAGAGCCTGGATCCGAGCCGGATCCGGGGATCAGTGCTCCCGGCGCCGTCTGTGTCGGAGCGCACTGTCCCTCGGATCCGGCGGCACCGGCTCCGATCCACTCCTCAGATCCCAGGGGGAGCCGATTGTTGGATCCTTTGGTCGAGGTCGGCTCCCCCTCGGCTTTTGATGTAGTGGAGAGGGCCCTGTTGAGGGTTTCCGGACCCCGGCACTTGCTTCGGCTCCGTCCCGCGCTCCATCTGCACTGGGCCAGGCTTCCACCATCCGGCCATTGGGACAGCCCGCTCCTTTGCCCCAAGTTGTTCCTTTGGAACAGGTCACTGTTTGCGAGGAGTCCTCTGACAGCCCCCCGGAGGATGCCCCCCGCAAGCATACGTGCAAAAGGAGGCACATAGACTCCCCCGAGTCTCTCACAGAAGACACGGACTTGGAGGAAGGGGAAGGCTCCCCAAGATCACCCCCTGAGGATGTCTCATTTGGAGACATCATGGAAATGCTCCGCATAAGGGTGGTCTGCCCCCAAGTCCTCCTCGGACGAGTCCGTGTTCTTGGAGGCATTTGAAGCGGGCCCGTCTACCTCTTGGGTGTCCCCTCCTGCCGACCCCCTGGTGGACCTCATTACCACCAGGGCGTGGAAGGAACCGGACACCGTGGAGCCAATCCCAAAAAGGCCCGACCGTATACTCAGTCCCCCGGCTGACCGTGCCCATTGGAGTAAGGGGCCTCCGGTAGATGCCATGTTGACGGTGGCTGCCACCAAGAGGGAACTTGCTCAGGAGAGTCCCTCAGTCCATCCCCCGAGCAAGGAGTCTCGGATGATGGACCGCTTGGGGAAGCGGATCTTTAGTTCAGCAACCTTCTCAGTAAGGGCGCTGAACTACCTGGCACATGTGATTAGGATGCAGCGCGATCTTATCAAAGAATATGCTGCATTCCCCCCCCAGAGTCCATGTCGGAGGAGGACAAAGTGTTGCACTCCACCCATATGGCCACTCTCAGGTCCGTCACTAATACCTCTATGCGGTTACTGTCCCATGCTACGGAAGGTGCCGCTAGAGCCGCAGGGGCAGGCCTAGTTACCAGACGTCAGGCCTGGCTCCGTCATTGCGATTTCATGGAGCCCTTCAAGGCGTCATTTGCGAACGCCTCCTTCAATGGTTCTGCCCTCTTTGGCAAAACTGTTCGTGATACCTTGACCCAGAGCGAAAAGGACGGGAAGACGCTGTCTGCCGTCGGAATCCGCTTCTCTGTGCCCCAGAGACCCTATTCTAGGAACCAAAAGGGCCAGAAGAAGATGTGGTTCCGGAAGTCGCAGCAATCCCAACCCGCTCCTGACAACCAGTCCTTCCGTGGCAGAGGAGGACAGGGAGGACGCCGCCCCAGGGGCAGAGGGGCTCCCAGGAACTTCGGGTCCAGAGAACCCTTCTCTGAACGGCCCGCGCAGCAGCCCTGAAGGGTTGCCCGGCTGCTCCACTCTGGAGGCAGTCGGGGGACGTTTTTCGGAGCACCTAGCGGCATGGGAGTCCATAACATCAGACCGCTGGGTCCTCCAAATCATATCCAGAGGAGACCGTATCCCATTTTGTCACATGCCAGAATTGAAGTCCCTCCCCGACGTTCCACCCGGTCAGTGGGAGGCCGCTTTGGCAGAAATTGGCCATCTGCTAAAGAAAAGAGCCATCCAGCCCGTCCCCCCAGACCAGATCGGATCAGGGTTCTACTCCAGGTTCTTTTTAGTGCCAAAAAAGACGGGGGATCTAAGACCAATTTTAGACCTTTCACTCTTGAACCTGGCAGTTCCCAAGGAGAAATTCCGAATGGTTACGTTGCAGTCTATTCTCCCCCTTCTGGGCGAAAATCACTGGATGTGCTCCATAGACCTCAAGGGATGCGTACTACCATATACTAATGGACAGGCGCTCCAGGAGGTTTCCCCGCTTCCGGCTGGGAGCCAGTCACTACCAATTCCGGGTCCTTCCCTTTGGTCTCACCACAGCCCCCAGGGTGTTCACCAAAGTATTAGCAGTGGTAGCGGCCCACCTGAGGCTTCAGGGGGTGCAGGTCTTTCCTTACCTGGACGACTGGCTTCTCACCGCCCCAACAAGGCATCTACTATTATTGGCGCGAGACTCCTTTCTCCATCTTGCTCCCCGTCTGGGCATCACAATAAATACAGAAAAATCCAACCTAGCACCCACGCAGTTCATAGATTTTATAGGTGCCAGGTTAGACACGAGACGATTAAGAGCCTTCCTCAGTGCGGACAGAATTCAGAATCTGCAGCTCCAGGTGCGGGCTATTCTCCACTCCAGCTCAGTTCCGGCGGAGTTGGTCCTGAGAGCTCTAGGGTCCATGGCGGCAGCGATAGCGTTTCTTCCTCTCGCCAGGTTCAATATGCGCATCCTTCAATGGACACTCCTAGTTCAGTGGTCGTATCTTGCTCTTCCTATGCATCATCCCATTGCGATCAGCAAGGCTTGCAAGCGGTCCCTCCTGTGGTGGCTACACTCTCCAGATCTCCACGGAGGCCGCCCCTTTTGTGCTTCTCCCCCTCTCGCCACGGTGACCACGGACGCCTCCCGCCTCGGGTGGGGGGGGCATTTTGCAGGCCGGATGGTCTAAGGCACATGGAACGATTCAGAGACCTTACTGCATATCAATGTTCTAGAGATGAGAGCAGTGCTCTTAGCGTTGCTAGCACTTCAGGCCTTTCTTCCCTTGGGAACAATTGCGATTCAGTCGGACAACATGTCTGTCGTCTGGTATATCAACAAGCAAGGAGGAACCAGGTCTTACCCTCTTTGTCGAGAAGCCATGAGAGTGTGGGAATGGGCAATTTCCACCAACTGCTTTCTCATAGCAACGCATATTCCGGGTCGGTCCAACATCCTTGCGGACAAACTCAGTCGCACCATTCTCACCCCTTATGAGTGGTCTCTCAGTACTCAGGTAGCAGAACGCATCTTCGCACGGTGGGGAACTCCTTGTTGCGATCTTTTTGCATCTCCCTCAAACACCAAGTGCGACAGTTTTTTCGCTCTAATACCTCCTCCCGGAGATACCCCAAGAGACGCTCTGGTGCATGCTTGGCCACCCGGTCTTCTTTATGCTTACCCCCCTTTGCCTCTGATGCTCCAAGTTCTTCAGAAAGCCTCTCGGTTGGGGTGCAGAATGATTCTCATTGCCCCATTTTGGCCTCGACAGATCTGGTTCCCTTTCCTAAGGTCTCACTCAGTGAATCCTCCTTGGATTCTAGATCCCATTCCGGATCTGATATCTCATCCATCCTGCTTATCAACCCCGAATCTGGACAACCTGAAGCTGACTGCTTGGCTGCTCCAGTTCCACTCCTGATCAGGACTCCCGGTATTTCGTCCCCAGTTAAGGCCATCCTGGTGGCGGCTCATAAACCATCCACCAGGAAAGTTTACCGCAGCAAGTGGAAACGGTTCTCCTTGTGGGCGGAGCGGCAAGGTCTAAACCCCTTCACAGTTCCCCTTCCTCTGGTGCTTGACTTCTTAACCACTCTTTTTAATGATGGTGCCAGCAGTTCCACGGTCAAAGTACAACTTGCGGCAATTTCTCATTATCATATTGGTCACGACTCCAGTCCACTGATGTCTGCCAAATTGTGTAAGATTTTCCTAAAAGGTACTTTTCTTCTCAGGCCCCCTGTAAAGCAAGTGGTTCCTCCTTGGGACCTTTCTTTGGTCCTTCAGGCCTTGACTGCTCCTCCCTTCGAACCGGCGGCGACAGTAGATCTGAAATTTTTATCTTTCAAGACGGCCTTTTTAGTAGCCATTACCTCGGCCAAGAGAGTTTCAGAACTTCAAGCCTTATCAGCCAAGCCTCCTTACTTGGTCTTTCATCCGGACCGTGTATACCTCAGGACCAACCCGTCCTTTCTTCCTAAGATAGCTTCTGAAGCAAATATTAATCAATCCATTAACCTCCCTGTTTTCTTTCCTAAATATCAAAACAAGGGTGAGTACAAGCTTCATTCCTTAGATGTTCACAGGCAACTTAGATTTTATCTAAACAGGACAGCTGGTCATAGGCAATCCGACCAATTGTTTATTTCCTTTGCTAAATTTAATTTGGGCAAGCCAGTTTCTAAAGTCTCATTATCACGCTGGATTTCGCAGTGCATCTTATTGGCTTATCAAGCTTCTGGAAGGCCCGCACTGGAGGGAGTACATGCCCATTCAACCCGGTCAGTCTCTACCTCGGCGGCCTTTAAGGATAGGATTCCTCTGGATGATATTTGTTCAGCAGCCACTTGGGCTTCATCTCATACCTTTATTTCCCACTACAAGTTGGATATTACATCTAGGGGTAGAGCATCCTTTGGCTCCGCGGTGCTCCGGAATATCCTTCCATGATGGCCGCCCAAGATTCAGGTAGCTGGGGACTCTGTCCCACAGGTTGCAGACAAATGAATCTCCTACTTCAGATTTAGAAGTTATGTACTCACCATAACGTTCCATCTGAGTAGGTGTATTCATTTGTCTGCACCATCCCGCCCTCCTATCCCCCTGGCCTTTTCAGTTTCCTGCATATTATGTGTTACCCTTTTCAGGGTGTTCATGCTGTTGGCAAACTCGATCTGAGGTCATGTAGGGAGAGCAGGGCATTATGGGTGAGGGGAGGAGCTGAGAGCTCGGATCCATAGCTGGAAAACCATGCCGGTTCGGATCCGATATCGGATCCATAACCCACAGGTTGCAGACAAATGAATACACCTACTCAGATGGAACGTTATGGTGAGTACATAACTTCTAATTACGAGCACAACGTCAAAAGGGTATGATCTGTTTGAAGAAAAGCAGCAAGCACGTTAGCACATTTCAGCATTAAGGATAACTGCGGTGGTGGTGCTGCGGTTGCATTGTCGCCTGACAGATAGACGTTGTCCTGTTCGATTCTCAGCTAAGAGCGTCTTGTGTGTGGAGACATGTGTGAATGGGCGTGCCTTCGTTGAAGGTTGTGCGTCAGGGCTGGCAACTTGTCACGTAAAAATCTACTACCGGTCATTAGCAGACCGGAGTTCCACTGTGGCAACCCCTAACCGGGAAAAGCCGAAAGACACAACAACATTAAAAAAAAAATGTCCTACTGCTGCAGGCACTGCTGAGTAACAGAACCAGATGTCCTGCCTGAAATCACTGTTGTAGTATTCCTGACAAATGGTTGTCACCACTGACATCCAACCAGAGTACTAAAGTTTTACCTTCCTGAGGTTGTATGTCCAGTGCATGAACTCATCTCATACATTTTTGGGTATGTAGATTGACGGATGAGCACAGATCCTTATACTGTCTCCCCTCCTGCCAAAACACAGGTTGTGCTTCTGTCGGAATGATCACAGTTTGTTCATTGGTATCTTTGCTTCAGTCATTTATCCAGATAAATGTCCCTTTAGAGAACCTTACTTTTTACTTAAGATATTTTGTTGAAAGTTGTTCGATGTCAGCTATGAGGGGTAAATGCGAGTGCGGTAGGCAGATTCTGTACAAGGACTTGCATGCCAAGTGTTTTTCTGCCTAGGCCTGGAACACAATCACAAAAATTGCTAAATCTGTTAGTCACTCATTTGTTCCCAAAACCCTAAGATCGAGACATTCCACTCTGCACACCCTTCTAGAGACCCAGTGTCTTAAATGCTTGGCCCAGTTCAAGGTAGCTGACCCAACATTCTTTTGACTTCCCTCTGGCTCCCTGATAGAAGTCAGATCAGGTTCCCAACCTTCCTGGCCTATCCAACTGGACGTCACACCTAAAAAGAAAAAGCAGAAGATTAGCCATGTGGCCTGTCCCTCAGTAGCTAGGAAAAAGGAAGTGGATAGATTTCTCACCGGGGTTGTTCCAAGCTATTGTATCTTTAAAGTCTCCATCCTTTAGGTCTCTATATATAGAACATGATGAAACAGTTTGAATGGCAGTCAATACTGACCGCTGATGTTCAGAAGAGGGTTCACACTGTCTTGGAGATGAGTGCCCCTGACCCTTCTCCAGTCCCTCCTGTTCTTGAGGCTTTCCAGTACGCCTTTTAGTCCACCTTTTTTTGCACCTAATTTTTAACCACCAGTTCCTAAAAGACTAGACAGGTTTTACATAATGCCAGATAACCTAAAGTATTTATAGAAGAATCCAGTGGCAGACCCCTCTGCAGTATCTCTCTCTTCAGATAAGCCCACTAAGCTTCTAACCAGTGCTACTGCTGTACCTACAGACAAAGATAGTAGAGCTATAGATGGGAAAAGAATGTTAACACCTCTGCTAACCTTACTTTTCGGGCAGTTAACTGCTAGACTCAAATGACAAAGTACTTGATCTCTGTCCTGCATTCTTTTAACAAAGTTATACTAGACCCTCCTACAGCACAGTATATGGATCTATTGCCGAGCTTACTATCCAAGGCCATTCAAATAGCAAAACACAGCATTAAGTGCAGTTACGATGCTGTGAATGCTTTTTCTAGGGCAGCTGCCACTGGATCTGTTTGTTATTGCTATTGCTAATGATTTAAAGTCAAAAGTTTAGAGACTCACTTAAACAAAGACTTACTGTTGGTCCTCAGGCTGCCAGCCTATTGAAAACTCTACAAGACCAAGGTAAGACCATGAAAGATTGCAGACATATTGTACTTTTCTCAGTTCCTAGCTATAGGAACTACCCATCACTACCCATGTAAATCTACGTCCTTCATCAGAAGGGATCATAGGACAGCCTTGTCTTGCGATAATCCCCATTTGAAAACATGCCACAATCTTCTCAAAACTAACCATCCCTGTTGGCCCACATTATACAAGATCTTTTGACTCAGGGTCCCATTGAGCAAGTCCAAAGGACTTTATGGGAAAAATTTTACTGCAGGATTTTTCTTGTTACAAGGAAAGAAGGTCAGTGGTGACCCATCCCAGATCAATTTTTTTAGTGTCACTGGATCTGAAGAACGCCTACTTACACATAACTGTTGGTCCTTACAGGAGATGCTTCAGGTTTTCCTCTGGCTCCTCGCATTTTCAGTGTAATGCTCTGTCTTTTGGTCTTTCCACAGCACCAAGGGTGTTCACAAAGTGTCTAGCTCCAGTAGTAGCCTTTGGTCACACTCAAGGAATCCAAATTTTCCCCTACCTGGAAAGAAAGAGTGTAGTAAGAGTAAAATTTTACATTGTAACAGCATGCATCCAAAACATGTACACACTAATGTGCTAAAAGGTCAGTTCTACAGATATGCATGTTTAAGTGCTGATGAAAGAATTATGTATGAATCATTTATGAATCTTAAAAGTGACTTTAAATGTAGAGGCTGCCATGATGTGGTGGTCGAGGCTGCCTGTGATGAGGTCCTCTAACAGAGAAGGGATGTTGCTAAACCTTACTTCTCAGAGAGTAGTGAACAGTGAAAGAAAGATCTCTGATGCAAGAGGCTCTGACTTAAGAATGTGCATGATTTGTTTTACAAATGTTCAAACTATCTGCAATATTATTAGGAAAAATTGGAAACTACTTGTATCTGATGATATATATAGGTATGATATATATAGGTCAGTAGTTGGTAATGCACCCAAGTTTGCTATAAGAGCAGTAGATTATTAAACAATTGCTGTGTTATAAATCTACCAAACCAGGCAAAACAGGAATGCAGGATAAAATTTATTCCGGTACCTCGGCCCCAACAGCCTTCAAAGGATTCCTTTTTCTCTACCTTTATTGAATTATCACTTGTGACATAGGCTAATTTACAGTCATATAAAGGTAATCAAAATATATTAACATGAACATTATACTTCACATGTATTGCTATATGTCGTATAACCTAAGTAATATTAAATAAATAATTCAATTCTTGCTTTTTTAACAAAAAACATCTTCACTAAACCATCACTTACTATATAGGCAGTCTTACATTTACATAAATGACAATAAACCACACCAACACAGTCCTAGTAGCAAGCATTTTACATCACAAACCATACTGACACACTCCCAGTTGCAAGCATTATACATCACTTATAATCTACCCAGTCTTTCTCACTCAGACATTGCATAGTTAAGTCCTGCTGCCTTTTATGCCTCATTCCTCCCATGTATATATTATTCTCATAATTCCCGTTTTTTTTTTCCTATGTAGTTTGCCTCTACCCTTTGCTCAAGATTATAATTCTGGTTTTGTTTCCATTACTGTAGTCACTGTTTCCCGTATAGTTGGTTTAGATTTCGATTTCCATTTTCTAGTAATTTCTTTTTTGGCATCCACTATTACACACAGCAAGGCCTTAACATGTCTTGGCAATTCAGATTCTGTATCATAGCTCAGAAAAATCATCTCCCTCGTCAGACCAATCTGCCCATCCAG
Source organism: Protopterus annectens (assembly GCF_019279795.1). NCBI lineage: Eukaryota > Metazoa > Chordata > Ceratodontiformes > Protopteridae > Protopterus > Protopterus annectens. The sequence continues at coordinate 1,172,967,550 of NC_056743.1, read as the reverse complement.
CAGCTCTGACAGTGCATCCCGCAGGGAATCGTTAAAGTCCACCAACTCACCACACTCCCTGAAAATGTTCCCATTTACCTCTTTCTTCCCCTTCACACCTCCAACATTTGCTGTCTACCTGAGGAAAATTCTCTGGAGTCTACTTGGAGTATAAAAATGTCTGTGTAAACATTTCCAGGCAAAAATCCTAAATCTTCTAGATTTTGTTGCGTATTTGGGAGACACACATATATATCCTCCCATTGTTCCTTTGTGAATTGCTTTTCCAATTTCTCTTCCCAATCTTTTCTAACCTCCTCTGATTGATTCTTATAGTTATTGTGCAATATTTTGTATGCTCTACTAATTATTCCTTTAATGGCAACTTCTGTTTTAGATTCTATTAAAAACTCTACCAGTGTTGGTGTTTTGTTTAGGGCACTCCTATTTCTTTCTGTTTGCCTACCCTCTTATCAATCTTTGATAGGTGAGGCAGTCTCTAACCTGCAATCCAGATACATTTTTGGTGTCTTCCCATTCTGTTATCTTTCCCTATGTAGTTATTTGCTCTCAATACCTTGGTTCCATTGCCAGTTTTCTCCATTAAGTTCCAGCCACCTCTTGCCTATTTTCTGTATCCCTAATTGCAGTCATCCCTATCATCAGAATTTCATTTTTCCATTCCCGTCTTGTTTTAGTTCTTAGAATACTTTCTGCTACAATTTTATGGATATAATATTCTGCATGATTAGTGTTGCTCTCCTTAAAGGCCTGCATCCAAATTCAGTCTCTCCTTGTTTCATGAGCTTCCCCTCCATTTCACCATCATCCCTTTCCACTTTGAATTATAGTTTTCTGCGTGTGCTATGTATAGGAGTCTTAACTGTGTAGTTCTGAAATACGCCTTCAGAGTGGGTAAACCCAATCCACCCTGTTCTACTGAAAGAATCATTTTATGCCACTTGACTCTTGCCATCTTCCCCTCCCAGATAAAGTCCTTCAGCTCTTTATTAATAGCTACCCACAATTTCTCCTCTGGTTGATAAAAATATGCCTTACCTATGTATAAGACTAAAGGGACTAAAAACATTTTAATTGCTTGTATATTACTATTCATATAACAAAGCTTTCATTTTCTCAGTTTTTGTATTATCTTTTGTTTAGTCTATTCCCACATATCCTCAGCTGCCATACTAGAATCATTTTTCATCTATGCTCCTAAATATTTAATTTTATGTCCCCATAAATATGGGTATACCTTAGCCAGTCGTGTGGGTACACAATTTACTGCTATTGCCTTTGTTATAGCTTTATTAATTTTGTATCCTGAAAAGATCTGAAACTGTCTCAAAATGTTCCACAGCACACTCGTGTCTTTTTCAGGTTTTATTAGGTACAAAGTATCATCTGCAAATAAAGCCAGCTTTTCTTGATTACCATACCAATGAATTTGAGTGTCTTATTTTCTTTGCCAGTAGTTCTAAATATAATGCAAATAATAAAGGGGAAAGAGGACACCCCTGCCTAGTTCCTGTACTCAAGCAGAAATTATCACAGAGGACCCCACCCACTTTAATTTTCACCTCCGATCCTTCATATATTCCTCCTAATCAACCTTATAGTTTTTTTCAGGAAATGCAAATGCTTTCAATGCCCTGCTCCTGAATTCCCAACTTATTCTGTCAGATGTTTTTTCTGCATCAGGACCCACCAACAGAAATGGTATTTTCTTACATGCTTTGTTGCCTGAGGATCATCAGTGTTCTGTTAATGTTGTCAGATGTTTTCCTCCCCTCCATGAAACCACATTGGTCCATTTCTGTCATCCATATATGGCAGTACTTTTGCAATTCTTTTAGCTGTTATAGACATGAGCACTTTATAATCATGGTTTAGTATTGAAATGAGCCTGTATGAAGCTGGATCTAATGGATCCTTAACCTCTTTAGGTATTACAGCTACCACTGCTTTCTTCCAGGATGGTGGTACTTCTCTTAATATATTGTTAAACAAAATTTCCAGATCTTTGTTTTTTCCTCCCAACTTCCAGACTTCCACAGGAATACCATCTATTCCTGGTAACTTTCCTGTAGTTTGGTTATACATCACAATTTTTATCTTATAGGTTCATAGGTAGGTACTAGGCTATTGGCCCTAAGGCATAATTAAGTCTAGCCAAAATGTTTTGGCTTGCGCCTCTCATGTGATTTATTTACCTGTGCCTCTGTCGAGCAGGGCCACAGAAGTGATTCCCGGGGTGAATGTCCTGTTCCCCATCCACTCGTCAAGATTCTTCTTGAAGAGCGCTAATGAGGAGCTCTGCCTCACATATATGGTGACCTTATTCCAGAGCAGGGGGAGTCTCTGGGACACTAATCTGTCCCTCCAACAAGTCCTGTTTATTGTAGAGGTAAGGTTAAGGTTCCTAGAGTGTGTAGCTCAGGTAGATTGGGTTTTCCTTAGGTGGAGCATTTCCAGCAATTTGGGGTGTGACATAGCCTTGCATGTCAGGCAGAGATCACCTCTGAGTAGCCGGTATGCAACCAAATACAGTTGAAGTTTTTTTAGCCTGGTGACGTAAGGCATCTGTTTTAGGCCCGTTATCCTCTTGGTGAGGTATTTTTGAGGCCTCCAGTTGATGCAGGTGTCTAATAAGGTACATCCCAAATGGGGCATTGTACTCCATAATGGGTCTAATGAGTGATGAGTATAGGGGGGCAATAACTTCCTTTTTTCTAGATGCAAACCCCTTTGTGATAAGGTGGGCAGTGTAGAAGGATTTTCTAACTACCTTTGCGATGTGGTTATCGAAGGAGAGGTTACTGTCCACCTGGGTCCCTAGGTCTCTTATCACACTCTGTGTTAAGTGTGCTGTCACCTATGTGGTAATTCATAGTTACTTGTTTTTTTCCCCGAAGGGGATGACAATGCACTTTCTGGCATTTAGCTTGAGGCCATGATTTTGGCACCATGTATCTGTTTCAGTGAGACCCTTTTGAAGGATTTCTACATCAATAGGAGTCTTGATTATGGCACCCTGTTTGCAGTCGTCTACGAACTTTGTTAGCCATAGTCCCCCTGTGTTTGCTCGTACCTCGTAGAAGTAAATACCGAACAGGAGAGGTCCCAAGACTGAGCCCTGGGGTATTCCACTTGTCACCGGTTTGGAGTCTGACCTAGCATTTCCTGTTTTCACTGTATGGGTTCTGTCTGTGAGCCAGTTAGCAACCCATCTTGTAATGTTGGGGTCTATATTTAGGTTAGTGAGTTTGTCTATAATTCCTGAGTGGGGAATGGTATCAAATGCTTTTGCAAGGTCAAGATATGCCGTGTGGGCCACCTTTCCCTCATCAGTTGCTTTGGTGACTGTCTTGAAGAAGCCAACCAGGTTTAGAAGACATGACCAACCTGCCCTTTATGAAACCAAACTGAGTAGGGTCCAGGGTCTGTTGGTTCCCAATGTTGTATGAGTTCCATGACTATGTGCTCCATGGCCTTGCAGACGAGGCTTGTCAGACTGATGGGGCAGTAGTTCCCGGGGTCAGTGGTGGCTCCTCCCTTGTGAAGCGGGACGACCATTGCCGTTCACTCAGTGGGCACATAGACTGAGGCGAGGCTGTGGTTGAACATGGCACTTAGGTGAGGGATTAGTTTGTTTTGAATTTCATGTAACACGCAGCCTGGGATGCTGTCTGGTCCCATGGATGCTGTATTTTTTGCTTTAGAAAGTGCCATTCTCACCTGGGTGTCTGAGATTACGAGGGCGGCACAGTCATCTGGTATAGATACGGGCCCTTTAGGGAGTGGTAAAGTTTACACTGAACTTATCTGCCAGTATATTGGCGATATCAGTTGGTTCTGTGAATTTTGAACCGTTATGTTGTAGCTCAGAGCAGATCTGAGAGTTGTTATTTAGGTTCTTTTCATAGCTAAAAAATGCTTTGTGGTTGTCCTTGGTGTCCATTGCAATTTTTTTTTCAAAGCTCACTTTGAGGATTTTATAAGGGATCTTGGCTTTTCGCTGAGGTTGGTCAGGGAGCTCTTCCCTTCTTGGGTTTTTACTCTTTTTTTTTTTTTTGTAATAATTTCTTCCTTCTATTATAGAGCTTGTTGATGGCCGGGGTTCCTGGAGGAGTGGGTCTTGGTTTTGTTCGGGATAGCACGGTCCATGCACTCATGCAAGTGCTTGTAGAATGCTTCTATGTAGACTACAGCAGATTCAACCAAGTTGTCGTTCTGCATGGGAGTAATGAAGTTTGCCACCTCTGTCTTAAGTAGCGTAAAGTTCGCTTTGAAGAAGTTTTTCACTGTGGTTTCCTTGGGGGGGGTGGGGAGAGGGTGGTATGTGGATATCGAGGGTGATGAGTTTATGGTTTGATCTAACCAACAAGGAATTTACTTTAGTTATGGAGCACCTGTCTCCCATGTTGGGAATGACCAGGTCCAGTGTATTGTTGCCCCTTTGTGGGGTGTTGATAAGCTGGTCCAGGGCATTTGAGTTAATATATTCCAGGAAGCGTTGGGCAAAGGTATTTGTGCTTGAGTAGTTTTCCCAGGTGATGTTTGGGTAATTGAAGTCACCCAGTATTAGGGTGTTTGGTTGGACTCTTATGTTTTCCAGTACCTCGAGGAGCAAGGAGTGGGGGTCTTGGGGCAGGGAAGGTGGTCTGTAGCAAGCTACAATCTGGATTGCAGTTTTGCCCATTGTCAGTTGCACTTGGATGATCTCTGAGGCATCGTACTTTGCAACTAGTCTGGAGGTGTGGTTATCCTTGATGAATATGAATATGCCACCTCTTTTAGTGTTTTGGTCCAGGTTTTGTGGCCGAAATGTGTGGTATGAGTTGTAGCCTGGAATCGCTGGGGTGCCTTCTCGAGCCTTGAACCAGGTCTCAGTTATTGTACAATTATCGATGTTCTCCATTTTGAGAAGAGCCTCGGGTGAGTGCATTTTGTGGGTTAAACACCTGTCGTTGAGCAGCATTACCCTCAGTTTTTTGTCACTGGAACTTATTACGGCGGTGGGTTTGTCTTTTGAGCCTTGCCTAAAAAAATCACTGTGGGGGTGGCAAGAGCCTTGGCCAGTATCGTGAAACCCAGGAGTGACAGGTGCAAGCCATCTCTAGTGAAGCATTGTGGCTTGTCGAGCATGTCGTACCAGGCAGACAGATGCTGGATCCCCTTTGAGTGACACCAGAAGCTTAGCCAGTGTTGAAATTTATCATTTTGTCCTTGTACTGAGGTATCATTCTTGGTGATGGTAAGATGCTACTCAGGACTATGGTCATACCTGCCTTGGTTACATGATCAGAGAGCTCTTCCATGTCTCTCTTCATGTAGTCCGGGGAGGTACGTCTCAGGTCATTGACACCAACATGGACTATGACAGAGTCATATGTGTACTTGTTATGGAGTGACCTGAGTGCCTGCATGATGTGGCAGATTCTGGCACCCGATAGGCAGCTGACAGTAATCTTCTCTTTGTCCAGCCTGGTGAGTGGGACATCAGTGTGTCTGACTATGGAGTCCTCTGTTACAAGTGTGTTAGGTATGATGTTATGCCTTATGGGCTGTGGTTGTGTGGCACACTGGTTTTGGAGGTTGTGTCATTTGCGGTTTGTGAGTGGAGGTTGCTTGCGTGTCTGCTTTGGAGGTTTCTGTTGTTTCAGCCTCTGAGTATGTCTTTGTGTATCTATGTGTAGGATTTGCAGTTGCAGGTGTGGTGAGTCTATGTGTAGTAGTGCAGGTTGTTACCTTCTCCTCTTGACTGTCTATTTCACTCGTGGCTGGAGAGAGCTTTGCCTAAAGTTTGGCTGTGTAAGTGCATCTCTCGCAGATTTTGGTGTCGTGGTAGGAGGAGATGGTTGTCTGTGTACATGAGGCAGTTCTGACATTGCATCAGGATACCCATATTCATCAGGTGGACAGGAGAATACACTGTGAACTGTCCTTTGGATGTGCCTGAATGGGTTGAGGAACTTTTTCTTAAGCTGGTGGAGGAGAGTAGTTTGACTGTTCCCTACAACAAAGGTGGGGGTTGATTACTGTAGTTTGTTAGTGCTTCTGTCACTTTTTGAGCAAGTGCGGGTCTGAAAGTGCTGACTTGAGTGCTAAAACTGAAAGAACTGGCTAGTACTAAGGGAAAAACTGAAGAGCAGATTCTGTGGAGCCGGGGATAGTTTAATCCTAGCTAACCACCGCTGTGCTATCCACAAAACCGCACAAAAGCGGTTTTTATATCAGAAAGATAAGAGAGAGAAATTAGCCCAAAATGGCCAATAAAACTACAATTTCTGGGCTGAAACAACTCCTCCAAGGACAGGTAGGCTGTTCAAAGCTCCCCACTCTCACTGGTGAACAGAGTAACTTTCTTCTATCCAAGTAAGGTATGGGCCAACACAGAAGCTTGCACAGTCCAGGTACCAGCAAATATCTGAAAACCGGACTTTTCTAGCTTAGAAAGGCAGGAAAAGAAGATTTTGTTTTTTCAAAAATATAACGGATACAACAGGAAAAAAAACACTTTTAAAGTATAGAAACGGCTGTTGCACTTGAGTGTGAAGCCAAATGCAATTAAATAATGCAATATAAGACACAAATTACTTTTTTGAAGTGTAGGCAGTAAATAAGTACAATTGCAGTTGAAAACGAGCTTCTAGATTATTAGTAAATGCCAGAAACCGCCTCCTATCCTAACTGTTAGTAATTGAGCCTCATCTCCCTGTAACTTTGGCATATTTAATTCTTCCATAAACATTTCCATTTGTATCTCTTCTTGATTTTTATATTTGTCTGCTTTATAGGGACATAATTTCCGAAATATTTCTAATACCTCTAAAGGATCTCTTGGCTTCTTCATTGTTATAGGCTCCCTAAGTTTGGTGACAGCCATTTCTACTTTCTGTTGCCTGAGTCATTGTGCTAAAAGTGTTTTTGCTCTAATGTTATCAAAAAACAGTTTCTTAACAACAGTATTTTTAAGCTTGTGCCATGTTATCAAGGTAATCCCTTATTTTCTGCCTAGCATTTTGCAGTAGATCCTCCTCTTGTTCTGTGAGATTCCCCCTCTCTGTTCTGCAATACACCTTTCCCTGCTTGGAAACAGATCACCAAGGACTCTTGGGTCTTCTCCATTATCCTTCAAGGATACTTCATGGTGTGGAAAACTCTACTTTCCTTCAGGGGTTTACCTCAACCCTCAGAACAGCTGGATTACTTTCCCCAAGTCATTTCCAGTCTTTTTTCTCCTGGTACAATTCAGGAGGGTGCCACCTTCACAAATAAGGAGAGGGTTCTTCTCCAGAATGTTCCTGGTCTCCAAGAAGGATGGTCCCTGGAGGGCCCATCTTAGACTTGTCCCACCTAGATACCATCCTGAAGGTTCCCATTGTTCGCTTGCTGTCCTTGCACACACTTCTTCCCTCATCCTTCCTCAGGCCTACATGGTGTCTCTAGACATAGAGGATGCTTACCTCCACATTCCCATTCACCCTCTGTTCAGGAAGCTTTGCTATTGCTTCCTCACATTTTCAATTCACTGCCTTGTCTTTTGGATTGTCTACAGCCCCAAGGGTCTTCACAAAATGCTTAGCTCTTGCCGTAACCGTTTATATACTAAGGATTACTTGTATTTTCCCATACCTAGACGATGATCTTCAGGCTCATTCTCCAGACACCCTTCAAGAGAATCTACTGTTCATGGTGTCTCTGCTCAAAGGTCTAGGATTCGCCATCAGCTACCAAAAAATCTACGCTGGTGCTTTCCCAAGATCATGTCTTTATAGGATGCAGAATCCAGACCGACAGGATGTTGGCTTCCTTACCCCCCCCCCCCAAAAAAGGTTCTGTCTCTCAGTACCTACTTCCAGGCCCTGTTCCATCCCTGACTGCCAGGGAGTTTTTATGTGTTTTGGGCTTTATGGCATCTACTAATATCATGCTACCACTAGCCAAGATGCACGTGAGGAAATTCCAGTGGTACCAGAGGTCAATTTGGATGCAACACTCTCATTCTCCAGAGGTTGTGATACCCCTTCTCCCATCCTTGGAAAAGGAACTGAACTGGTGGATTCAGCAGGTTACCTTGAATTCATGCTTATGCTTACAGCCATCCCTTCCCAGGAGCTGTACACAGACACTTCAGACTTGGGATGAGGAGCAAACCTGGCTTCTTGGAAGGTAAAAGACATGTGCCCCCCCCCCCAAAAAAAAAAAAGAGGGAACACACAAGTGTAAAAGAGATGAGAGCCCTTTTTTGCTCTACAAATTTTCAAAACTTTTTTCCAGGCACCTTTAAGTGGTTCACAGACAACACCACAGTTATTTGGTATGTCATCAAGCAGGGAGGGGCCAAGTCTCATCTCCTGTGCAGACTGACTGTCCAAACTTGGGAGTAGCCTCTGAGTCATTATACTCTTAAAGCTGTTTATATTCCTTCCATTCAAAATGTTGTGGCAAACACGTTGAGCAGGTGCATGACTCAGTACTATGAATGGATACTACACAGGAATGTGTTTCTGGACATTGTTCATCAGTGGGTTACTCCTCAGGTAGATCTCTCTGCCTCCCCATGAACAGACAACTTCCAAAGTTTTGTTCCAGAGTTCCCAAACCTCTGGCAGGGAAGGTGGACACCCTGTCCTTTTCTCGGAAGAGGACGTTTCTCTACGCATCCCCCCTTTCCTCCTCATCCTCCTTCAAAACATCCTGTTGAAGATTGCAACAGGAGCAACCAAAATCTTGTTGGTAACTCTCTTTTGACCAAGGCAACATTGGTTCCCCCTTCTTCTGCATTTAGCCAAGGGGAGTCATCACGTTACCCCATAGAGTGGACCTACTCACACAGGACAAGGACTCTGTATTAGACCCACAGTTGTCAACCCTGCAACTGATCCTGTGGGTAACAGAGTTTTGATTCCTTTCAGACACCTTTTTTTTTTCTGAGGACATGCAGCATGTTTTGCAGGAGGCCAGAAAACCCAGTACTAGGAAATCCTATATTTCCAAATGGAAAAGGTTTTCCATCTGGTGTCTTTCTAAGGACCTGCAACCACTGCTGGTGGATGTTCCAGTGATTCTGTCTTACCTCTGTGAATTATTGAAGATTGTCATACTCTTCAGTAAAAGCTCATCTTTCCACAATCTCAGCATGTCTGCTTATGACTTCTCCCTTGGCCTCAAGCCTGGAAGTTAAAACTTTTCCTGAAAAGCATCCTACATATTAGACCGCCAAGGAAATCGGTTCCTCCTCCTTGAGATCTAAATTTTGTTTTAGGAAAAACTTAACATTGCCCCTTTTGAACCAGCCAGTTTTTGTTCTCTTCAGCACTGCACCTGGAAAACTGTTCTTTTGCCATCACCTCACCTAGAAGGGTTTCATAACTTTAAGCACTGTTGGCTTCTTCCCCCTTTACTGTTTTCCACAAGGGTGTGATTTCTTATGCACCAGCCCCTCTTTTATGCCCAAAGTAGTGAATGAGTTGTCACTCAATAAGTTAATTCACCTTCCCACCTTTTTCCCTTCTGTGCAGTCCTCTAGTGAGATGATTTTACACACCTTGGATGTGCATAGACAACTCAGATTTTATTTGAACAAGACCAAGCCTGTTAGGAAATCTGATTCTTTTAATTTCCTATTGTCCTAGGGTCCTGGGCAGGCCTGTTTCCAAGCAGACTGTTTCCACAATGTTCTTCGCGTTTCACTGTTGCAGTCATAACTGTAGGGTGTTCCTGCTGGCAGGCAGCCCGAGGTCGGCCAGAATTCCAAAGTATGGGTCCGGCGTCGGCTGTACCAGCAAGTACCCTGACGTCGGAACGTAGAGGTATAAAGCTGACAGCCAACGCCATCTTCTCCAGTCTTTCTTGCCATGCGGTGGAAAGCAGCTCGCAAGTTGTTGGTTGGCGCATTCAGGATAACGTGCTTTGATTGTCGTCGGTCCGAAGTTTTCTACTTCTCTTCTCAAGCTAAGTACCCCGTTGGGGAAACCTTTTTCTTGCTCCTCTGATGTCAGAAAAAGTTAATAATTGTATATCGTGTGGAAAACAAATACCTCATAAAGATTTCCACTCTTACGGTCTACCTTGCTTAGGCCCTGACCACGACGTTTCTTGCTGTCGGTTCTGTGTCAGGTTTAATTCTCGCACTATCAAGCGTAGGTACGATTGGGCCTTGAATTATTTCGGTAGACTATTCAATTATAGGATGTCGTCGGATACTTTACCGACAACCAGAATTCAAAAGAAACGCAAGGACAAGGATAGGCCTCCGAGGACCAAACCGGATACTTTGCAGCCGGAGCCAGCTTCGGGTTCGGCGGTCGTCAGTGAGGCGCTTTTGCAGCCCCTGTCATCCGCCACTTCGAAACCGATGGCCGACACGGACTCCCATGGGGAGCCAACTAGGCCTAGTATTTTATCTGCTGCAGGACCTTCGGACATTGCTCCTTCAGATGGGTCCGGAACCGCTGTGCAGGCACCTGCTTCTGAGGGGGTTTTCAGGCCTTCTCATATCACTATTACTGCAAAGACAAAGGCAAAGTCAAAGACTCCTGTTAAACCAAGGGTTTCTTCTCGAGCTTCTTCGGATACAGCTCCCAAGACCCGGAAGCAATTATTACGGATGGCTGAGGATTTACTTACAATGATTAGGGGTTCTCACCCTCCTTCTGAAAAAAGGCCTAGACAGGATATTCCTTATGATTCCTCTGATCAGGCTTCTGTGTCTTCAGTCTCTTCCTCTGACTAGGATTATTCTTTTCCTCCTTATGAGGATTCTGATGCAGAGGACTCTATTCCCTCTGCCTCTCCCCCTGAAGATTTCTCTTTTGGGGAAACCTTACATGAGATGAGAGAGCATTTTCATTGGGAAGGTCAGGATTATTCTGCTTCCAAGAAGAGACTTAGGGAATTTCTCCTTCTCCCTCAACACAGACCTTTAGCTATTCCTCCTGTTCTTGATATTGTGGATGATGCTTTTTCTGAAGCTAATCTGAATCCTGATTCCTTGCCGCCTGCTCCTTCTAAGCCTGATAGATTTTACAGAGTCCCTGATTCCCATCAATTTTTATTTAAGAACCCTTCTGCAGATCCTGAAACTATTTCTCAGGGTTCCAAGGCTGCTAAGGCCGCTTCATCTAAAAATCCTATTCCCTCTGAAAAGGATTCTCGTGCCTTGGACAGGTGGGGCAAAAAGGTTTATACTTCTGCTACTCTTTCTATTAGAGCTTTAAATTGCCAGTTTCACATGTTCAAGTATCAGCAATTTCTTTTGTCTGTTTTAAAGCAAAGGCTTTCTACCTTTCCTGCATGTGCAGAGGACAAGGAATTACAGGATGTATTGCATGCAACTGAACAAGTTAGCAAACATAGTTTACATTGTGGTTTTGATGCCTTGGAGGCTTCTTGCAGGGCCGCAGCCTCTGGTACTGTTATCAGGAGACATGCTTGGCTTCGTGAGCAGAATTTACCTGAGCAAGTTTAGGCTAAATTGTTAGATGCCCCTGTTCAGCATGATGTTTTATTTGGATCCAAGGCTGAGGAGGTTATTAAAAAGATGGAAGAAAAAGCAAAATCTACGCACACTGTTAAAGATTTCTTACAAGTTCAGCCTCCTAGATTTTCTAGAAATTGGCCCTCCAAAAATTGGTCCTTTCTCACGTCTGGCAGGCCTCAAAGGGGAAGATATAGATGCTCCAGAGGTCGGGCGCAGGCTCAGGCCTCTTACAGGTCCAGACAGTGGACTGCTTCTTCACCTAGAAGGGGAGAAGACAGACGTCTATCACAAAGGAAGCAGACCCAATGACTCTCTCTGTTGGTCTACAGGTCCTCCTTGCCTGGAAGCCCCTCTCGGAGGAAAACTTTCTCTTTTCTACCAAAATTGGACTCGTTACCCAGGACAAATGGGTTTTAGACGTGATTTTAAGAGGCTACACATTCCACTTTCATACTCTGCCAAGGTCTTCCGGTTGGCCAGATCTGCCAAAACATCAATGGTCAGAGGCCTTAAATCAAGTGGACGCTTTATTGGCCATGAGAGCCATAGAACCTGTTCCACTTCCAGAGATGGGAAAAGGTTTTTACTCAAGACTATTTCTGGTCCCGAGAAAACAAAACTCATGGAGACCTATTCTGGACCTCTCAGTATTAAACACCTTTCTGGAAATTCCAAAATTCAAGATGCTTACTCTGCAACAACTTCTTCCCATGCTCTCCCAGGATGCTTGGATGGTGACATTGGACTTGAAGGAAGCCTACTTACACATTCCCATCAGACAGGAACGCAGAAAATACCTCAGATTCAAGGCAGGTTCGAGACACTTTCAATTCTCTGTACTGCCCTTTGGCTTATCTACTGCGCCCAGAGTCTTTACCAAGTGTCTGGCTCCAGTAGTAGCTTATTGCAGACTCCAAGGGATTCAAATTTACCCCTATCTGGACGACTGCCTTATTCAGGCGGACAGCAAAGATCTTTTACTTCAATATCTGCAGTTCGTTCAACGTCTTCTCCTACTACTGGGATTTTCAGTGAACACAAAAAAGTCACATTTGATCCCCTCTCAACAAATGATCTTTTTGGGAGCTCTTCTGAACACAAGCTTGCAAAGGACCTTCCTTATTCCAGAAAAGCAAGTACAACTGACATCAATTTTCAAGACCTTGGCTACTTTAACTCAGCTCACTGCAAGGAAATTCCTGCAGGCATTGGTCTACATGGCTTCTTGCATCCTCTTGATTCCAAATGCAAGGCTTCATATGAGAAAACTTCAATGGTACCTAAAGAGTGTTTGTTCTCAGCATAACCACAGTCTGGATACAATGATTCCATTGATTCCCTGCCTCCAAGAAGAGTTCCTTTGGTGGTCCAGGACTTGTGCTTTAAACGAAGGGAATCCCTTTCGTCTGCCTCATCCTTCTCAGATCATAACCACAGACGCTTCGGATTATGCTTGGGGAGCTCATTTTCTAGACAATTGCCAGCAGGGCTCTTGGACAAAGAAGCATCTTCCCTGGCACATCAACTTGAAGGAAATGTTGGCAGTCCAAAATGCTCTTCTAGCCTTCCAGAATCTTTTGCAACCAGGACATCATCTGATTCGTACAGACAATACCACAATCATGTGGTACATAAACAAGCAGGGGGGCTCTCACTCTTACCCCCTTTGCAGACTAGCCATGAGTTTATGGACACAGCTCTAAATCTGAATCTGCATCTTCAAGCTCAATTCATTCCAGGAAAACAGAATCTCTTGGCAGACAGCCTAAGCAGAAATCTTTTGGATCCTCACGAATGGATGCTGGACCCCAACTTATTCTGCAGGATTATGGCAGTTTGGGGTTGTACTCGGATAGATCTGTTTGCATCCCATCTCAATCATCAGTTGCCTCTCTTTTGCACCAGGTCCTTCCACAAAACAACTTGGAAAGTGGATGCCCTGTCTTTCAGCTGGAGGAATCTTTCGGGATATGCCTTCCCTCCTCTTCCTCTTCTGCCACGGGTGTTACTGAAAATAAAACAGGACAAACCCAAGATTATCATTTTGATAGCTCCAAATTGGCCTCGGCAGTTTTGGTATCCAGCTTTAAGACACCTGTTCTTGGAACCTCCATGGATTCTGCCTCTGTTTCCTTCTCTTCTGTCCCAGCATCAGGGTCAGATGCTACACTCTCAAATCAAGACTTTATGCCTGGCAGCTTGGCTCTACAAGGACCTTTGATTCCTTCTGCTCTTCCCAAACAAGTTTTGGATGTTCTTTTAGAAGATAGGCAGCCTAGCACTAGAAAATCTTATGCTTCTAAATGGAAAAGATTTTGTATTTGGATGCGGGATCGAGGTTCTGACCCTCTTTTGCCTGATATTTCCTCCATTTTACTTTACCTCTCAAACCTTTTGCTTAAAGGCCTCTCCTTTTCTTCCATGAAAATCCATGCTTCTGCTATCTCGGCTCATTTCAACACTGATCCTCCCATCTTTTCTCACCAGCTGGTGAGACAATTCTTGAGAAGGGCTAAGAATTTAAGACCTCCCAGAACTCCTCCTGTTCCTGCTTGGGATCTTAATTATGTCTTGGAGAAACTTACTTTACCTCCTTTTGAGCCTGCTGCTGCTTCGGATATCAAGTTCTTATCCTGGAAGACAGCTATCTTATTAGCATTGACTTCTGCCAGAAGGGTGTCAGAGTTGCAAGCTCTCATGGCTGTGGAACCATACCTTATTTTCCACCAAGACAGAGTTGCCTTGAGGACCAATCCTACATTTATGCCTAAGGTGATTTCTAAAGTGGCTTTAAATCAAACTATTCACTTTCCTGCTTTCTTTCCAAATCCTCAAAACAAAGGGGAAAGGATTTTACATTCATTGGACGTACAGACAACTACGATTTTACCTGGACAAAACTAAAGATTTCAGAGAATCTGATCAGTTGCTTATCTCTTATGCCTCCAGTTCTCTAGGCAAGGCTATTTCTAAACAAACTATTTCCAAATGGATTGCTCATGGAATAAGGTTTTGTTACTCTCACTTTGGGAAACAGATTCCAGGTACTGTTAGAAGTCATTCTACTAGAGCAGCTGCCATTTCAGCAGCTTTTCTCAGAGGAGTTCCTACCAAGGACATTTTGGAAGCTGCCACTTGGAGTTCAGTGCATACTTTTTCTAAGCACTATAATCTCCCTTTGTATTCTAAGTCTAGGGCAGGCTTTGCCTCTGCTGTTTTGCAGGGTCTTCTGACTGCCCCTTCTTCTGCATAACCTCCTCCCTCATTCACAGCTTTGGGATTCCACCCTACAGTTATGACTGCAACAGTGAAACACGAAGAACATAGTACAGTTGTGTACACCTACCATAAATGTAATGTTCGAGTGTCTTCACTGTTGCAGTCGGTGTTTCCCTCCCGCCAATCCCCTCTTATTTTTTGCTTGTTCTATCTTCCTCTTCCTTTGTGGTGTATTTGTGTTTCTTTTTGGACACCTTTTGGTTATTTTGGGGGCTTCTGACATCTGGGGCAAGAAAGGCTGGAAAAGATGGCGTTGGCTGTCAGCTTTATACCTCTACTTTCGGACGTCAGGGTACTTGCTGGTACAGCCGACGCCGGGCCCAGACTTTGGAATTCTGGCCGACCTCGGGCTGCCTGCCGGCAGGAACACCCTACAGTTATGACTGCAACAGTGAAGACACTCGAACATCTACATTTATGATAGGTGTACACAACTGTACTTGTCCTCTTGGATTTCCAAAACCATTTCCTTTTGCTGTGTGTCCCATGGAAAAATTATTGCTCCCAAAGTTGGGCACATTCCACCAGGGCTGTGTCTTCTGTTGCTTTTTTCAAAGGTCTAGGCACTTGCTGTATATTAGAAGCAGCTACCCGGTTTTCTGTACACACTTTCACAAAACACTACAAGTTGGATGGCATTTCCAGGTCTAGAGCTGGTTTTGCAAGGGCTGTTCTGCAGAGGTTTGTAGAGTGCCACTGCCTCTCCACCCAGTTCTTCTGCATGAGCTTTGGTGTAATCCCTCATGTTATGAATACTGCAATATATGAATAGGACATATGTGGTGGTGGTGCTGCGGTAGTATTGTCACCTCACAGTAAGACGTTATCCTGTTCGATTCTCAGCTAGACCGTGTTCAGTGTGGAGACATGCGTGAATGGGCGTACCTTCGTTGAAGGTTGTGTGTTAGGGCCGGCAACTCGGCACGTAAAAATCTACTGGCAATCATTAGCAGACCGGAGTTCCGCTTTGACGAGCCCTAACCAGGAAAAGCCGAAAGACGCAACAACAACATGAATAGAAGGACATAGAATCATTGTGTAAAATCTTACCATAACCATATTGTATATGTTGCAGCATCTCCCCCCCTTACCCCTGATGCTTACCTGTATGCTGATTGTTGTGTTTCCTCACATTTTTTCAGGCTGGTGCTGTTCCTGCGACATTCAGTTCTGAGACTTTGTATGTGCTGAAGTCTGCTTCATACCCAACATCATTTTATGACCGATGTAGGACCAGTGCTCTCTGCAATGTTACAAGTACCTTATAGTAGTCTTAGACTTTTGTATACTGGCCGGATGCAAGAGTCAGCTGGCAGCGGACTCCCTTTTTATTATAAATAATGCGACATATAGAAGAGAAGGACATCTATGGTTATGGTGAGATTTTACACAACTATTCTGTACTACAGGACCTGAATTAAATATTTGTTTCCCCTGTCCCTAAGTTCCAGAGGAATTATCCATCTAAACCTTTCATCTGAAGTAGTTAACTTCATTTGATCAGCAACCAGTGGCTATCGGATCCGTCCTCGGATCCAAGCCGGCAGCTTTCCAAGCTAAAAGATCCGAGCTCTCACCTCCTCCCCCTTACCCACAATGCCCTGCCACCTCCCTCCAGTCCTCAGATCTCGTTTGCCATGGCTTCTGATAGCTTCAAGCGACGAGCTGTTGGCGTTGGGTGAGAGTTTTAAAAAAACATTTAAAACTATTTCTAAGATTTTTGTGTGTTGAGCGAGTGTAGTAGGCCATTAGGTTCTGTCTATATACTTTTTTCATTTTTCTTGTGGTAAACTTACTGTTTAAATTTGTCCCCCCCCCCCTTTACTGTGTATGTGTGGTCATGCGATGGCTGAAAGGCCTAAAGCCATTTTTTCAAAATGCACTGAGTGTGGCCATAAGCTGTCCCCAGTGGATGGCCACACTCAATGCGTTCTCTGCCTAGGGGTAGCCCACTTGTCTTCTGGCTGCCAAGTGTGTGCGGCTTTCAACCCCCGGGCTGTGAGGGATAGGAGGAATAAGTTAATCCTGGCGGGGCTTTTGCCCGTGGATTCTTCTTCCTCCTCTCCCTCTAAGGCACCAGCCGCGGCTGTCCTGCCTTCAGTTCTCCCTCCCCTGACTGGGACTCAACCTCCCTCTGTGTCTCAGGGAGAGGGGGACTCTTCTACTGGAGAGATGAGGCACAAGGACAAGGAGCGGCATAAAAGCCATAAGAGGCGGGCAGAGTCTCATCCCTCTGCTCCGCCAGCTAAGGTAGTTAGCCCTCCCAGGAGGGTCTCCGGATCTCCTCCCTCTCGGCTCCGTTCCCCCCACTTTTCTACGGAGCCGGAGGAAGAGTACCGGTCTCCCTCTAGGTCTTCGAGGCAGCCTTCCCGGCCCGCTTCGGCGATCTCTTCGAGGTCCACCAGAAGCATGTCTGACGCTGATTTGGATCGGATGATGCGTCAATTCTTGCAGGCCCAGATGCAGATGGGGTGCTCCTGCCTCCCCCCCCCCCTCTGGGGGGGGGAGCTCGGCCCCTTTCTTTGCCCCAATTGCTCCTTTTCCGATTCGCTATCTGGTTTTGGAGTCTTTGGATCCGAGCTGTCTCGGACCCGGGGAGTCGTCTGCGCCGACAGTGGTGACTACTTAGACGCCGACAGTACCCTTGAGCGTGTCGGATCCAGCTCTCGGGGCCGAGAGCCGAGCTTCAGATCCGTAGGGGTGAGTGTGTCTTTGGCTCCGTTTGTATCGGAGCACACTCCCCTTTCAGGTCCGATCGCATCGGCTCCGACACCGGTCCTTGCGTCGGAGCCGAGGGGGCTGCTCTCAGAGCCAGGGGAGAGTGGTTCGCCCTCAGCTTTTGACATAGTGGAGAGGGTTCTGTCAAGAAGTTCCAGGTCCCTGGTCCGGGCTATGGATCCACCCGTCACTCCTGCACATTTGGGCCTATCTTCCATCATTCGGCCCCAGGGACAGCCTGCGTCGGCGCTCCAGTTGGTTCCTGTAGGGGAACAGGACCTTGTTGGTGAGCCCTCCTCGGACAGTCCCTCCGAGGAGGTGCCTCACAAATGAAAGTGCAAAAGGAGGCACCTGGACTCCCCTGAACCCCTCACGGAGGACACGGACTTAGAGGAAGGGGAAGGTTCCCCAAGGTCACCCCCTGAAGACATCTCCTAGGAGACATTATGGAAATGCTGCGTATCAGAGGGGGGTGGTCTGCCCAAAAGCCTTCCTCCGATGAGTCTGTGTTTCTGGAGGCGTTTGACGCAGGCCCGTCTACCTCTTGGGTGTCCCCCCCCGGCTGATCCCTGGTGGACTTGATTACTACCAGGGCTTGGAAGGAGCCGGACACCGTGGAGCCAATCCCTAAAAGACCAGACAAAATACACAGTCCCTCTTTTGAAAGACAGGCATGGAATAAAGGGTCCCCAGTAGATGCCATGGTGGTGGCGGCTGCCACTAAGAAGGAACTAGCACAGGAAAGTTCCTCTGTCCATTCTCCTGATAAGGAATCTCGGATGATGGACCGCATTGGAAAGCGGATATTTGCTTCAGCTACCTTTTCCATAATTACTTGGCACACATCATCAGGCTCCAGCGGGACTTGATAAAGGAATACGCTGGAGCTCCCCCAGAGTCCATGGCGGCCGAGGACAAACGGACCTTCTCGGCTCGCATGACCACTCTAAAGTCAATTTCTAACACTTCCATGCGGCTCCTCTCCCATGCCACAGAGGGAGTGGCTAGAGCTAGCGGAGCAGGGGTCGCCTTACGGCACCACGCCTGGCTTCGCCTTTGCGACTTTGTGGAACCCTTCAAGGCGTCCTTCGCGAACGCTCCCTTTGATGGTTCTACGCTATTCGGCAAAACCGTCCACGACATGCTGCTCCAGAGCGAGAAAGACGGGAAGATGCTGTCTGCCGTTGGGATCCACTTCTGTAATCCTCAAAGGTCCTTCTCAAGGAACCAGAGAGGACAGAAGAAGATGTGGTTCTGGAAGTCCCAGCAGTCCCGTCCCGTGCCGGACTCCTCGTCCTTCAGAGGCAGAGGAGGACAAGGTGGACTCCGGCCCAGAGGCAGAGGGGGGGGCCCCGAAGAATTTCGGGTCCAGCGAACCTTTTTCAGACCGACCCGCGCAGCAGCCCTGAGGGCTTGCCCGGATGTCCCTTTCTGGAGGCAGTCGGGGGACGGTTTTCGGAGCACCTACAAAGTTGGAAGTCCATTACTACAGATCGTTGGGTGCTCCGAATAATATCCAGAGGTTACACTATTCCCTTTCTGCATCTTCCCCCTCTAACGAAGCGCCTTCCCGATGTCCCACCCGATCAAAGGGAGGCGGCGGCTTCAGAAATTTCGAAGTTGCTAGAAAAACGGGCCATCCAGCACGTCCCCCCAGAGCAGTCCGGATTAGGCAATTACTCCAGGTTCTTTTTGATGCCAAAAAAGACGGGGGACTTGAAGCCAATTCTGGACCTGTCATCTCTAAACCTGTTCATTGCCAAAGAGAAATTCCGGAAGGTCACTCTGCAATCTATTCTCCCTCTCTTACAGGAGAACGACTGGATGTGCTTCATAGACCTCAAGGATGCATACTACCACATCCTCATGGACAGACTGTCCAGGAGGTTTCTCCGCTTTCGGCTAGGAGCCAGTCACTTTCAGTTCAGGGTTCTCCCGTTCGGCCTCACCACAGCCCCCAGGGTGTTCACCAAGGTCATGGCAGTTGTAGCAGCCCATCTGAGACTTAAGGCAATACAGGTCTTTCCATACCTGGACGATTGGCTCCTCACCGCCCCCACCAAGCATCTGCTTTGCTCCATCAGGGATTACTCCCTAGCCATGGCCCAGCGTCTAGGCATTATTATAAATTTTCAGAAGTTGTCTCTTCATCCTGTGCAAGTTCTGGATTTTATAGGGGCCAGGATAAATATGCGCCAAGCCAAAGCCTTTCTAACAGCGGGCAGGTTGCGCAACTTGTCACTACATGTAATGGCGCTCCTACAGTCTCCAGCCCCACCTGCAGAGTTGGTCCCGAGAGCCCTGGGCTCCATGGCGGCCGCCATAAGCCTGTCACCTTTAGCAAGATTGCATATGAGAGTTCTGCAATGGACTCTTCAGGTTCAGTCGTCTGTCCTACTCCACCCATTGGAGTCTCCAATTCCCCTGAGCAGGGTTTGCAGGAACTCCCTTCTTTGGTGGTTCCATTCTCGAGAGCTGGGAGAGGGGAGACCGTTTGTGATGCCTCAACCCCAAGCCACGCTGACCACGGACTCTTCTCGCCTCGGGTGGGGGGGGGGCATTCTGTGGGCAGAACCGTCCAAGGCACGTGGACTCCCTTAGGGAACGTTCTGCATATCAATGTCCTGGAGATGAGGGCAGTGCTTCTAGCATTGCAAGCCCTTCAAGACCGTCTTCCTCTGGGAACTATTGCAATTCAGACAGACAACATGGCAGTAGTCTGGTATATCAGCAAACAGGGAGGAACCAGATCTTACCCTCTTTGTCGAGAGGCTATGAGAGTTTGGGAATGGACGATTTCCACCAACCACTTTCTGATAGCCATGCACATTCCGGGTCGGTCCAACATTCTAGCGGACAAGCTGAGTCACTCGATCCTCACACCTTACGAGTGGTCTCTAAACCCATCAGTAGCGAATCAGATCTTCCTCAGATGGGGTCAACCTTGCTGCGATCTTTTTGCTTCTCCTTCAAACACAAAATGCAGTGAGTTTTTTGCTCTGATTCCCCCAACAGGGGAGAGCCCCAGAGACGCCCTGGTGCAGGCTTGGCCCCCCGGTCTCCTTTATGCTTATCCTCCTCTTCCGCTAATGACAAAATTTCTGCAGAAAGCTCATCGGTTGGGGAGCAAGATAATCCTCATAGTCCCATTCTGGCCTTGCCAGATCTGGTTCCCTTACCTGCGGTCTCACAGTGTAGTTCCTCCTTGGATCTTGGATTCCATTCCGGATCTGATCTCTCATCCTGCGGGATTACAGCCCCCAAACCTGGGCGACCTCAAGCTCACGGCTTGGTTGATCCAGTTCAACTAATCGCAAGGACTCCCGGTATCCCGTCTCCTGTAAAATCTATTCTGGTAGCGGTGCATAAACCTTCTACTAGAAAGATCTACAGAAGTAAATGGAAGCATTTTTCCATCTGGGCCAAAAATAGAGATTTAGATCCTTTTACTGCTCCCATCTCAACGGTTCTTGAATTCTTGTCCCATATATTTTACCATGGAGCTAGTGCTTCTACAGTCAAAGTCCAAATGGCAGCTATTTCCCATTTCCACACTGGTGAATAACCTTGGCCCCTTAGCGTCCGCTAATATATGCAAAACCTTTTTGAAGGGCAGTTTTCTGTTGAAACCTCCGGTCAAGAATGCGGTTCCACCTTGGGACTTTACCTTGGTTCTACATGCCTTGACTGGCCCACCCTTTGAACCGGATGCTTCGGTTGAGTTAAAAAGTTTTATCTTGGAAAACGGCCTTCCTGATTGCAATTACTTCAGCCAGGAGAGTATCTGAGCTTCAAGCCCTTTGCATGAAACCTCCATATCTGGTCTTCCATAAGGACAGTGTGTCTCTCAGGACTAACCCTTATTTCTAGCCTAAGGTAGCCTCCGAATCCAATATCAACCAATCCATTAATTTGCCTGTGTTTTTCCCCAACTTTCAGAACAAAGGGGAATACAGATTGCACATATTGGATGTGCACAGACAATTGCGTTTTTACTTGCACAGGACGGCTACTACTAGAAAATCAGATCAACTTTTTGTTTCTTTTGCTAAACCATCTATGGGTAAGCCTATTACGAAAATTACCTTGGCCAGATGGATATCCCAATGCATCGGGCACGCTTATTTAGCCTCCGGCCAGCCTGAACCCTTGGGGGTCCATGCCCATTCTACCAGGTCTCTGGCTACTTCTGCAGCATTCTGGTCGAGAGTACCTCTAGACGGCATCTGCTCAGCAGCTACTTGGTCTTCTTCTCATACCTTCATTTCTCATAAGTTGGATCTGATATCCAGGAGTAGGGCATCATTTGGCTCTGCAGTGCTCCGGAATATCCTTCCTTGAGGTCTGCCCAAGGATTTAGGTAGCTGGGGACTCTGTCCCACAGGTTGCTGATCAAATGAAGTTAACTACTTCAGATAAAGAAGTTATGTGCTCACCATAACGTTCCATCTGAGTAGGTAACTTCATTTGTCTGCAACCGACCGCCCCTCCTTCCCCCTAACCTGTTTTATGGTTATTTCCATGACGCAAGGTTTTACCTCGTCTTGCATTAGGTTAGTGTTCCTCTTTCGAGGGTCTTAGTCTGTTTCTTGTTTAAGGCATACTCGATCTGAGGACTGGAGGGAGGTGGCAGGGCATTATGGGTAAGGGGGAGGAGCTGAGAGCTCTGATCTTTTAGCTTGGAAATCTGCCGGCTTGGATCCAAGGACAGATCTGATACCCACAGGTTGCAGACAAATGAAGTTACATACTCAAATGGAACGTTATGGTGAGTAAGTAACTTTTTTTTCTATCTGTAGACAGCCTGCTAAGGAGCAAGTGTGTGCCTAAGTGAATTTTCCCAGACAAACACACTCAGAGTTCTAGGGTCCAAAAACCTTTTACCTTCCTCCTTGGCCAGATTCCTGTGTCTGTCAGGTTTACTCTTTTCTTGTTTTGCAACAGATAACCATAGACACACGGGTACTCTCTCTTCTCCTAAATGTTTTTTTTATGACTTGGAAGTCCCTCCATTCTCCGGTCTTCCTCCGCCTCCTCCTTTCATCTCCCTTATTTTTCTTTGGTTCTTTGGGATCTGATGGAATAGGGAACCATCAGACTTGCCCTCATGTCTCCGCATGGCACATGTTTTTATTTCAGAATGTTCCTGGTTCTCAGGAGGGAGGGATGGTTGAAGCCCAATCTAGACTTGTCTTTTCTCATCATCTTTCTCAAAGTCCCTTCTTTCAAGATATTGTCTATTCAGACTTTTTTTCCTCTCTTGTTTCCTCAAACTTTTCTGGTATCTCTTGTTTTGAAGAAAGCTTACCTCAGTATTCCTTTTCTCCATTAGTTGAAGGAAGTGGGTAATGTGTCTCCTGATTCCCATTTGGAAGAGCTTTCCTTTGATGCATACAGTGTGTGACATGATATAGTATTTTCAACAGAAATGTAAGCAGCTTTTGATATTCAGAAAAGGTGCTATGATACACTGCTTTTCATTTCCCTATAATGTGATATATGGGATCTCTTACCCTCTGCCAGTGCCCCCCTTAGTGATGAGGCTAGTAGACCCATTGATAGATCTGGAAAGAAGGTGTACACCTATCCCAGTCTTTTCTTGGACATAATTACCAGATGCACAAGACCAGATATTTATTTCAGTTGAGGAACTTGGATAAACTTTAGTATGAAATGCTTAATTATGATAGCAAGTTGTCTTCTGTTTCTTTGGTCAGTGCAGCTTCCCTGTTTGCAATGCATTCAGTTAAATGCAGCCATGATGCAGGCCATGTCTCTACTAGAGCAGCTGATACTGGTTTGGTTCATAGTAGGTTGGCTTGTTTAGGCTCTGGCCTCTTCTTGAAGAAATTAAATCTAAACATTTGAATGGTCCCTGAAGAGGCATTATCTCTCTCTGGTCCTGCTTATGCTGATATTTTTAAGAAGCTGAAGGAAAGTGATAAAATAATGAAGGAATTTAACAGATCTTTTTCTGTCTTCTGTCCCTAGATTTCAAATGAACTACTTTTCCAAGTCTGCCCTTTTTTCATAAGGGTCAAAAGGACCCCCCCCCCAAAAAAAAAAAGGGTAAAAGATGTACAAAAAAAATAGATATCAAGGAAAACCTAAGCAGGAATTTCCGGGGTATAAATCTCCATTTCGTGGAAAAACAGTCTGTCTGTGAACATTCACTTCTGCTCTCCTACCCACTCACCAAAGTCTGCCATTAACCCCACTAGTTTCTAAGTGGGAGAGATTTTTTTCTATATGCTGCCAGAAGAAGGATTTGGGACCTTATGGTTATTCCTCTCATTCTAACTTGTGTGAGCTACTCAATTCAGGGCTGGCATATTCTTCCATAAAATCACATCTGTCAGCCATTTCTGCCTGCCTTTTATTTTGATCTTCCTTTTTGTCTTCATGTTTTGAGGCTGAGTTTTTAAAAGGTGTCCTTCAGCTCAGGCCACCTAGAAAATCCATCTGTCCTCCTCGGGATCCAGGTTTTTTGTCTTGGAAAAGTTGAGAGTTTCTCCCCTTTTAGCCTGCCTTCACTGCTTTTTCAAAATTTTCAAATTGGAAGGCCTTCCTACTAGTGGCCCTTAATTCTTCCTAAAGGGTTTTTGAATTGAAGCTGTCATGTCCTCTCCTTCTTTTTTGGTTTTCCATTAAGATAGGGTCGGCTCAGAACTAACTTTTCTTTTTTGCCTAACACGGGCAATGAGCTGTCTTTTAGTCAGGCTATTAATCTCCCCAGTTTTTCCTTCCATTCCAAACAAGGTCAAAAAAATATACATTCTTTAGAATATTTATAGACTGCTATGGTTTTATCTTGACAAAACTTAGTCCAACACAAAGGTGGATAAGCTTTTCATTTTCTTTCAGGATAAAAAAGTTGATGCTCCTTGTTTCTAAACAAACAATTTCCAAATCTGTCTTTCTGGCCATTTCTTTTTGTTACTTTTTATGGTAAAAAGCTTCCAGGCTTGGTCAAAAAGCATTTTACAAGTGTTTCTTCTAGTGTTTTTAATGGGCTTAATTCCAGATATATTTTTGAAATCTACTTTGGCCCTCTAAGTATTTTTTATGAAATACTACAAAATTGATGCCATTTGTTGAGTTAAAGGTGGATTTACTATGTCCATCTTGCAATAAATCTTAGATTCCAGCTCTATTCTTCCTTACTTTCTCCTCCTTGGACACTTGGAATGCTTTGGTACTCTTTCAAATGATTAGTAGTACAACATCGGTGATCATAGGAAGGACGTAGTACAGTTGTTTAATAACTTGCCATAATTGTCGATGTCCAACTTATCACTTTTGCTGTATTACTTCCCTCCTTCCCTGTTTTTTCCTGTTTTTCTGTTTTGTCCCAGGTAATATTTTGTCCTGTTCCCATGTTTTGTCTGACATTTTTGTCTGACATGTTTTGTGGTGATCTCTTGTCATAGTTGCCTTCCCGTTTTTTAGGTGTGGGGGAAGAAAGTCATGAGGTTCTTATCTTCTGTATGTCCCTTATGTACCACATAGTCTTGGCATGCTTTGATCATACAGCAGAAGTGCGGCACAAGAGGAAGGCACATAGGCTTTGGTATCCCAGCCGGCAGTAAGGTTATTCCTTGCTGGATATCCCAATGGTAAGTAATACTGCAACATTGATTAGTCTGATATCTACTGTTATGGTAAGTACTTGAACAACTGCACCTTGATACTGTCTCATAGTAACTCTGCCTACCTTTTGTTTTTTTAACTCATTTACCCTGTTCAAGTATTTGTTTTTGTTCTACAGAAACTTGGCACTTCTTTTTTAGTCGCTGTGTATTTCCTAATCTGATATTGTCAGTCTTCACACAATTCTTGACTGTGGGCTCTGTTCCGAACATAGGAACCGACTTCGCCATTATTCCAGCTCGCTCCTTCCAAAACCTCTCAAGCTAAGCTCTACCCACAGTGCCCGTCACCAAATTACCTCCGGTCTCGTGTGCTGCTTCGTAGAGCCCAACACGTTCTATTCAATCTCTCGAGCATTAGCGTTTCTTCTAATTGTCAGTTTTTTTCGTACTATCCAAACTGTAATTGTTATCTTTTATTTCTATGTATATACTACACACTCCTCTAGATATCCTTTAGTGTGTGCATGAGTGTGTTTTTCTGTCTCCTTTACCATTGGGGGATCTCAAGTACCATCGTTAGTACTTTCTCCCCATTTTCCTTCGGGTAACCTCTTATACCATTGTTGGTAGTTTCCCCTTTCCTTTCTCTGATACACTTTAAAAAAAAAAAAAAAATTTGCCAATGTGGTATTGTGGTTCTGGGAGACCTCCATGGTTTTAAATTCACGTTTTTCTTCTATGATTGGAGTTAATCTCGGGTACCTGGACGATAAATTTATTTTATGGAAGGGCAGTTCAGAGGAATTTAAGTTTTTTATGGACTTTTTAAACCCCTCCACCAACTTCTAGAATTTACCCACCGATAGAACACACGTTCTGTTGATTTTCTTGACATCACATTGTACAAAGATTTCGAGGAACAAAAATACAAGTCCAACATTTTCAGGAAAAACACTTTTTCTAATGTATATTTGCATTTTGATAGTCAAAGCTCTGCATGGCAGAAAAAGAATTTGGTGAAAGGTCAACTGATCAGGCTTAGTAGATTAGTTTCTGATGACACCAACTTCAAGTTGATGCTATCAAACTTTGTGAAATGTTTAAAATCAGGGGCTACCCACAGGGCATGTTGGATGATATTGGCAGTTTTGTGATTGAGCATAGAAATTCTCGTTATGGCTCCATCATACGACGACCTGGATCCACGGTGGGTCAGAATAAATACAGTGATAAAAGTCCAGATAACCCTTCACAGGTGTTGGTCCTGCAATACATCAAAGACATCTGTTCTTTGAAAAGTTCATTCAAAGCACACTGGAGTGCTGTTTTTGGATGCTTCGGGTTAACCAACCGGTTAGGGCAACAACTTAGATTTGTTTAAAAAAAAAAAAAAAAAATTTCAAAACCATCCTAAAAGCAGGTAGGAGTTATGACGATGTTTCCACCAAAGGTTGGGGCATGAGGCGGTGCGGAACCTGCAATGCAGTAGATTTATTTTTGAAGGCAGTAGTTTTTCTGTGGAAGGTTTTCCTAGATTAATTACAGTCAAGAGCAAATTTGACTGCAATACTAAGGGTGTTGTATCTAGAGTCTTCAGTCTATTATGTCTAGCATTCTGTGTAGGAAAGTCTGTTGGACCTTTGCAGACAAGACTCTATCCGCACGCTTATGCAATTGGTAAAGCCAACTCTTGTAATGCCCTTTACAAGCATTCTTTGGTGTGCAAGGATTTTAAGAAATTTGGCTTTACCATATTAGAGAAGGTGGAATGCCTGAAAAGAGGTGGTGATTGGGAAACTTTTTGAGAAGAGGGAGCTTCACTGGCATTTTTTATTAAATGCCACTGCCCCACCAGGTATTAATGACATAATATCTGTCGAGCCTATTTTGAAGATTAAGTTAGACTGCCTGTCATAGGACTTACTTTTCTAATATGTTTTTAAATAGTTTAATTGATCATAGATGCTATTTTACTTGTTTACTGTTTATTCATTTTTACCGTATATTTGATGCAGGAAGTTTGGGAATAGAACTTGATTTTTTTAATGTGCATACCTTTAAATTTTTTTCCAGTGTTTTTTTGGCGCCTATTTTAAGTGTATAAAAAGAAGGACGTAGAGATCAGATTGTTTGATGAAGTTCCTTTTCATTTAGAAAGAAAGCACTCAAAACTTTGTGAAATTAGACTCTGTTGTGTTCTAGCGCTGTGTTTTTGTCCATCTCCTTTGCCGTTAGGTAGTCTCAGGTACCATTGTTGGTGCTTTCTCCCCTTTTTCTTCGGGTAACCTCTTGTACCATTGTTAGTAGTTTTCCCCTTTCCTTTCTCTGATACACTTAAAAAAAAAAAATATATATATATATATATATATATATATATATATATATATATATGTATAATCTTTCCTTATTCATAGATTCTTGTGAGTATCTGTGTGCATGATGGCCAACAAACCCTCAATGAGTACCTGTGGCTTCTAGAGGTACCAGAAGTGTGATAGAAAGATGTGCAACTCAGATGGACACACTGTGTGTGTGTGTGTGTGTGTGTGTGTGTGTGTGTGTGTGTGTGTGTGTGTGTGTGTGTGTGTGTGTGTGTGTATATATATTGTCTTGGTGCAGTCCATCTACAAGAAGACTGTGCAGTATGTCATGGGTTCAGTTCCAGAACCTTGATAGACTGCAAGAACAAGTTAAGATTGAAAGGCCTGTTTAAGTCTGAGTGTGAAGAAGCAATATCTGGTCTGAAGATAGAAGCCAGTTCCTCCTCTTCGTCAAATTCTTTTTCTAAACCTAAAAAGTGGAGTCGCCCAGTTCCGACATCTCCCTTGGAACCGCCGTGTAAATTAGCCAAGTCTTCCACAGTTCTGACAGTCTCCTCAACACTGGTGGGCCAAGATTCTCATCTCTCGGTGCTGTCGGCACCGACCTCATCAATTCCAGTATCGGTGCAGACAACTATCCCTTCAGTACCAATGAATCACTCTGTACTGAAGGATCCTCCGGTAATAGCTTTACCCTATACAACCTACTTTCCCTCGATAGAGCCATTTGCAAACCATCCTTCCAGTCCTTTTTTGAAGAGACTACCACCAAGTTCTCCATCTACTTCCTCTATTTGGTCCACCAAGAGTCTAATAGAGTCAGATATTATGAGACTCTTCGAACAGCTCCTGTTGGTCAGGGGATTACCTCCCTCCACAGTTCTTAGCCTTGTTAGCTGTGGAACCTTTCCTTCCTCTGCCCCCATACATGTTCCTCCTTCAACTCCAGATGAGGTTTCAGAGCACCTGGTGCCGGCCTTTGCGGCTTCGACTGTTTTCGTTGCTGGCCAGAGCTCATTCTTTGTCACCGATAGTTACTTTGAGTTCTACTGGATCCTCGGAACCAGAGACCTCCAGCGTTCAGGACTTCATTGTAGATTCCAGGGGACAGGGTTCAGCTTCAATACTGTCAGAGCCTTCCATGTCCTTCTGTGCATTGGCATATGTAAGCTTGGCCCTGGCTTGTACGTCGGGGACAGCCTTCTTGGTGCAGGGATTGGACCATGGTTCTGAAGGAGTCTGTTTCAGTTCCGGTCTCCCGTTCCTCTACCAGGGGACCTGCTTTCTAAGCTGTGGAGAGGACCCTGTCCATTGCTGGCAAACAGTTTGTGCCTTCCCTGTCGGACCAGATGTCTTGTTCATCCCCTTAACTTGAGCTTCCCCCAGTTTCTGCCCTGGGACAGAGGGCACAAAAGTCTCAGGGCCAAACCTCTCAGGTTATGTCCTCTTCGGAAACCTTTCTGGAGCATCCCATCAAAGAGATACTTTCGCAGTAAAAGTGCAAGAGGAAGCGCTTGGACTCCCCTGAAGAGTCCTTCACAGACGATAGTGATTTTGATGAAAGGGAAGGTTCCTCTAAGTCACCCCCTGAAGATTTTTCCTTTGAGGACATCCTAGAAGTCCTTAAACTGGGGTGGCTAGACTACAATTCAAACTTCCTTCTGTATAATTGAGACTTTTCATGCCCAGCCCTCTACCTCTTGGATTTCTCCGCCTGCTGACTATATTAAGTTGATTGATCAGCAGGCTTGGAAGATACCTGATACTATTGAGCCCATCCCCAAGAGGCCTGATTGCATTCTCTCTGCCCCTAAAGTTAAGCAGCATTAGGCCAAAGGTACTCATCTTGACACCATGGTTGTTGCAACAACCAGTAAAAAGGAGCATGCTGATTAAAGTCCTTCTATCCATCTTCCTAACAAAGAGTCTAGGTCATAGACGTGTCCAACCTGCGGGCCGCATGCGGCCCTCAACCTCTAACTGCAACATCGATGTACACATACCCCAAAACACTTTTTTTGTTTTGTGTTTTTCACTCCCGTGACCTGTAACACTAATGTCGGTGTGCACATGTGCCAAAGCACCCTTCTAGTTTTGTTTTTGAGCCAAAAAAGGGTCAGTGTGTTTACGCCATTATTTTGCGCCGAACAATCAGTGTGTGTGTGTGTGTGTGTTCTCGCTGAAGAGGGACTCGTGTATAGATTTGCCGCTGTTGCCTTTGAAAGGGACAGCAATTACCTGTGTTAATAGGTAAGTACGGAGTGAGTGAGTGCATGCATGAAAGCAGAATTGTGTGCGTGAAAGTAGAAGAAGAATATGTGTGTATATGTGTGCATGACAGAGAGAGGCGCATGCACAAAGAGGCTAACAATGATCAGTCTACCTACTGAACACAAACAAGTTAGCTCACAAATATATCATACATTAAGAGTACACTTTCATTAAATTTTGGCTTTCCTGACAGGGAGAGTGTTGTATTGAACATGAACTCATACCTCTTAACTGTATGGATTTTCAAAGAATGTCTGAATTTTTGCCTCATCTTCCAATTTGTGTCTTTTGCTTAGGAAATAAAAGTAGTCATCCAAGGTAATGCAGTTTCAATGAGTAAGAATGAGACAGCAGCCTAGGGTTAATGGGTCAGTAGTGGACTGACTATGTAGGACTGTAGCATATAAAGTTGTATTGTTTTTTCAGACAAACAAAAAAAGCACCTAGTACTGTTTTTTCATTGGTGGGTTCTAAGCAGTGATAGATTGGACAACAGTAAGCATAGCTTTGGCGGATCATCAATACTGGCAAATCAAGTGGGCACAATGTCATTTTTTAAATGTTGGGGATTTTAGTGTGTATGTGTGTGCTTATGTGTTGGGAGTTCTGCAGCATTAGATGATTATTAAAGACAGACTTACAGACTGTGGAAAATATGTTTCTTTGTTTTAAAACCTAATACTTGGGTACGCAGCTTCTTGCCATTTACAGTGGATGGATATTTACATTTAATGGACAATGTATTAGCGTGGGCCTGTGGGGTTCTGAAGGATGCCAAGTCTACAGCAGCCAATGTCTTGTAAAGTGACCTGGAAATGGATATTGGGATGTTACTGTTACTGAAAAAATATAGTAAGTGGGCTTAGAAATATAGTTTAATTAAACAAAGTGTACTTTCAATTTACAGGCCATAATTTAATTTATTTCAGGTAGTCCAGATACTGGTTGATTGTATACCATTAGAGTTAATTGGGGAGAGCTGTCATTCTGGGGAAACAAGCAGCCCTAGTTTCAGAGAAAGCTCTGTGGTTGCTTGCAGATTCATAGATTAGTACTAAGCTAACTGCCCTTGCGAGCCATTTTAAACTTAGCCAATTATCCCTTGTGAGACTCAAACCTTGCACCTTGTGTTTGTAAGGCAAACACCTTAATCATTAGGCCACCCTCCCTAGCAAGTTGCAGTATGTTGATGCAATGTGTTTTATTTATTATTTTTAATGCATTTGTCATTTCAAAGCATGGTTTTCTTTGATGCAAAAGAAGGCATGACTGAATGAGCCATATAATGTTTGACAATGATGGAATAGAAAGATTGTAAGTGATGTATAATGTTTGCAGCTACAGTTGTTTCAACGGTGTCTGTGATGCATAACAATTTTTGGGGCTGTGTCCCACTTTCATTTTTCGCTTTGTCCAGATTTTTTGCTCTAAGATTGATAGGTATGGTTCCATACTAAATCAGAAGTTGTATTTATCTTGGAAGACTTTTAGGCATAATTATGAAAAACAGAGCCTTTTTAATATCTCTGCTTATTTCCAATATAAACTGCCATGTAACCTTGCAAATAACCTTCTTATTAAGCTACTTTACTTCTTTTGGAATTGACAGGTATGATTCATCTGTTCGGACATAAGCATGGAGTGCTAATGTGACTTTGATTTCTTGCAGCAGTCTGTGGTTTACATAATCACAATAACTTTTCTGTGTTTCTGGGTGTGTAATCAATTTAACAGTTTTAAAGATGTTTTCCAAAAATAAATAAATATATAGTAAATAACTAATCCTCTCTACACTTTGAGCTATTGACAAAGTCTGGGAATTTCTTTTTTTCAAAAGTGAAGAACAGCATTACAGCTCAGTAAACTGTCAGTCTGTGAGTAACTTCTGCACAAATTAAAATGTCTGAATGTCAAATGGCTTTAGATTGCCGGGAAGTTTATTTTTATTTATTTTATTTTACATTTGTTTACCGGGAAAGTCCGACTGGACACAGGTCCATTTTCAGCGGAGGCTCGGGGAGGAAAGCTCCAAAAATAACATAAAACAATATAATAAAATACATGAGAGAGAGAGACAGCATATTATGGATGTAGTATTCATACAATATGGCAGAGATTACATCTCATAACAGTGAGAATCATTGAGGTACAGAATAAACTTAAAAACATTTTTTTTACAGTTATAATTACAGCAAGGCAAATATCAATGATTTAAGGTTTTAGGAGAAAGTTCTGAAACAATCTTTTGGTATGGATAAACCTGGGGATTGACACAAGTTATATGTTTACACCAGTATGTAGCATTATAGTTTATGGTTTTCTTATTGATTTACTTTTTGCCGAAGTTGTTTGTTGATTTATTGATGGTCCTTTAGGTGGTGGGAAATTACATGGATGAATCCATCTCTATTATGATTTTTTTTTTCAGATATTTTGACTTCCATACAATTTCATTCCGTGAGTGGGTGTCATGTGATTACTGAGGTTGCCTATTTTACAAGTAGGGGCATTGTTGTGTGTGTGTGTGTGTGTGTGTGTGTGTGTGTGTGTGTGTGTGTGTGTGTGTGTGTGTGTGTGTGTGTGTGTAAGAGAGAGAGAGAGATTTAATATGTATACTGAATATAATTTTGCAAATGGAATTCTTAGTTAAACATGCCCCTCTTCTTGGGCAACTAGACTTGAGTAACCAATATTAGATCTTAGCCATCCAGCTGGGAAAGGTTAGTACGTGGATTTTCCATTTGGTTTGATGAAGGCTATGCTACTTAACCAAGGACTACGTTTATGGCTATCCATCCAGCCATCGTGTTGCTGAACTACATTGTTTGATAATGAGAGGAGCTTTTTACAGAAGTTGAAGGTTTTTGTGTCAAGAACCTGTTCATAAAAGTGGCTTGTTTATGTTGCAGTGAAGGCTGTGGTCTTTGTAGTGAGCGTTTTAAGTATAACCAGTATTTCTGATGTAGAGGAAGTCTCTTAAGGCAGGATCTTTCTTAGCCTGGAAAGCAAGCCAATGATGAAATTTATAGGGGCCAGTGAGAGAGAGAGGAAAGCAAGAAGCTTTTTAGTCTGTTTGGATAACTAAGTGAACTTAGTCCTTTGACCTTTTTTGTCAGAAATGGTTGTAGTCTTTGTTTTGGCAGGGTGTTTTGCTGAGGCACATGCCAAAAGGGGCATTGCACTCAATAATGGCTCTTGTAAAGGAAGAATACAGGGATGTTATGACCTCCTTGTCCCCTGGATGAGATGCACTTACTAATGAAGTGGGTCATGTAAAAAGCTTTCCTTACAACGGAGACAACGTGGTGGTCAAAAGTCAGGTTTGTATCAACCTGGGTGCCCAAGTACCATATGACTGATTGCGTGGTTACAACACTGTTATTAATGTGATAATTTGTGGGGACATCACTCTCCTCAAAGGGGTTGATGATGCATTTTTTGGCATTTAGCTTGAGGCCATATTTCTGGCACCAGTTATTTGTTTGGGTGAGACCCTTTTGTAGCTTATTCAGAATTGTTTTATTAAGTCAGTAATGGGAATTCTTTACTTTATTGCAAATTTGTTGGCTTATTTTTGTGGATTATAGTATTGTAGGACTGCTGATGTTGACATTTTACATAGTTGGACTGCTGGAATGGTTTTCCCAGTGAGAAATGATAGTGCTGTAGTGAATATCTGTTTATTTGTAAAAAAAAAAAAAAAAAAAAAAAACATTTTATATATATATATATATATATATATATATATATGTACACACATTTATTAACTAAGATGTTAGAGTTAACTGTTAGATTAGAGAATTAGAATGAGAATTAGAATTTTAAGGCAAATATTAGGCATTTATTACATTTATTCATTGTTCAAATGCACCTACAGTACAGCCAGGAGGTCGACTGTGGTCTTCAGAGCAACGAAAGAGTTAACTATATGATATATTTTGTATGCGGCCCCAAGACCATTTCTATTCACTCAATGCGGCCCCAGCAAGCCAAAAGGTTGGACACCCCTGCGGGAGTCTAATACGTGACTTAACCTTTCTTATTTTTCTGTCTGATCATTTGTGACCCCAATAAACAGGACTCTTCTTTTTTCTTTCTTTAGTAATGCATTAACAAAGAAGCTTTACTTGTACTGCTTGTGCTGTACATTTTACCTAGTCATGTAAATTAAGTTTGAGCTGTCCCAAATATTTTTTTTAGTTTTCTTAATATTCCTGCACAATGTCATACTTGGGTTCATAGGTAGGTACTAGGCTATCAGCCCTGGGGCCTATGTAAGCCTAGCCAAAAAGGCTCCCTGGCTTTCGCCACCCAAGAAAAGTATTTTCCTGTGCCCTTGTCGAGCAGTGCTACAGAAGTGAATTTTCTATTTCCCATCCGGTCGTCAAGATTTTCCTTAGAGGGCCAATGAGGAGCTTTGCTTGACATGAATGGGTAGTTTGTTCCAGAGTATGGGAAGTCTCTGGGACAGGAATCTATCCTTCCAGCATGTTCTGCTTATTGTGGTGACAAGGTTTAGGTCTCTGGAGCGTGTGGTACGGAAAGATTGGGATTTCTTTAAGTCTAGCATGTCCAACAGCTCTGGGTTTGACATAGCTTTGTATGTTGGGCAGAGGTTGCCTCTGAGTAGGCGATATGCAACGGAGTAGAGATGGAGTTTTTTGAGACTGTCTGCGAATGGCATCTGTTTGAGGCCGGTAATCCTCTTAGTGAGGTATTTGTGTGGCCTTTCCAATTGTTGTAGGTGTCTTGTGAGATACATGCCAAATGGGGCATTGTACAATGCAATGGGTCTGAATGAGGGATGAGTAGAGAGGAACAATGACCTCCTTTTTCTCTAGAGGAGAACCCTTTTGTGATGATGTGCCACGTAGAAGGATTTCCTGACTACGGTGGCGATATGGTTATCGAAGAAGAGGCTACTGTCCACCTGTGTCCTGAGGACTCATCACACTTTCCGTGTTTAGTGAGCTACAGCCTTTGTGGTAGTTCATGGGTAGAGAATTTTTCCCAAAGGGGATGACCGTGCATTTCTTGACATTGAGCTTGAGGCCATGACTTTTATGCCAAGCATCTCTCTCTGTGAGGCCCTTTTGTAGAATGTCTGCATCATTAGTTGATTCTGTTATGGCTCCCAGTTTACTTAACTCTTGTTTAGTTTTTCGTTTTGCTTCTATGTTCTTTCTGTTAAATCCACGGTGGTACAGCGGTAGCATTGTTGCCTCACAGCAAGAGGTTCTCCTGTTCGATTCTCAGCTGGAGTGCCTTCTGTGTGGAGTCTGCATGTCCTCCCCGCGGTCTAATGGCCTCCGAAAGGCCTGCGTGAATGCGTGCTTTCGCTGAAGGTTGGGTGTCAGGCTGGCAACTCGGCACCATAAAAATCAACTGCCAATCATTAACAGACCGGAGTTCCGCTGTGGCGACCACTAACCGGGTAAAGCCGAAAAGACAAACAACATTTTTTCTGTCAAATCATTTCTCTCTCCTTGCAACTTTCATTTACTTTGCATTTTTCTCTTCATTCCTTTAATCTTTTAATTTTTATTACTGCTTTTTTTCCATTTTGGTTGTTGCTTTTTAAGACCCTAGAAAGCATTATTTCTTTTCTACTTAGCTCTTCGTGACTTGCAGTCTGGACAGTTCACATTTAATATTTTAAATGCAGCTACTGCTTCTGTGGGATTCTAGGGAAGATTCCGTTCTTCTAATAGTGGAATTACTTTCTTCTTACCAACTTCTCCCCTTGGCTAGAAACTCATTCCCTTCTTCATTCAGAGTTTTCTTTGAATGAAAGGTGGAATAACCTCATAATGGCTGTTTAAGTCTTTTAATTTTAACAAAGCAAAGTCTGTCTGAGGAGGATTTTAATGTTTGAACTTTTTATTAAAATAATGTGTAGTGTGTTTTAGTTGTGCAGATGGATGATGCTTTGACTGTGGCCTAGGTGACTGGAGTTCCATTAGTGGCCCTAACATAGGGGGGTCGGGGGGTCAAGGTGGGGGGGTGACACATGGGAGGAGTATGGATTGCTCACTTTTTTTGGGGGGGGGGGGTACATATATTCTGGATCACACCGGGTAGCTGCAGTTTATTTGGTGAAGACTGTGGAAACCACCTCCCATACTTTGTCAGGGTGGGTGGCTGCTTGAAAGAAATGTCATTTGAAGTGAAGGGATTTCCTTTGCAGGCATCTCATTACACATTCCTTCTCCATACTACACCATATGCATGTTGGGATGTTAGGGCCACATACACACAAAAAATATATATATATCATAGGGCACTGTTAATGACTGACTGGCCTCTCTTGGTTGAACCCCACCCAGGTGATGGGGAATGAATGGGCTGATTGGCTGAGAAGTGGCTGATAATCAACAGACAGCAGGAGCAAAGTGACCCCCCCCCCAAAAAAAAAAAAAAAAAACCTAACACACGCATTTAGTAGCTTGTTTCTTTTTTTTCTTAGTTACTAAATGTTTAGGGTAATCCATGCAGCACAGATGCCAGGATGTCAGAATTTATACATTTCACAGTTGTTCTGTTGAGTCAGTTTGTAATGCATATAACAAAAAATCGACCTGGAAGCTGACACCACAGTTGAACAATAATCCAAAACTTGCTCTTTATTGTAAAACAGATGCCCAAAACGTAAAACAAGCGCTTTCGCTAGGATGTTCCTAGCTTTTTCAAGTACAACCACAAGTTAAAAAAATCAACTTAAATAGTTACTTGTCATCAGATTAAAACAGTTTTTACCAATTAAAAGTTAATTAGTTAATAGATTAATGAATTAATCCATGCCATTTCCACTGTTAAAATAGCTGCCTATTAAAAGGTTATACTCAGGAAAAATAAATGCCAAGTATATTATTTTATATAAAAACCTTGTTCAACCAGCAAAATATTTCATTTAAAACCATTTGAATGTGTTAAAAACATACAAAGAAAGAGTTTATCAATTTTTGCTTTTCTTTAAATAAATGCAGAACCATTATAATTTCTTTGCTCTTGTTAGAGTTATAGAATCTAAGTTGAAATTACATACTTATGAATGATATACATTGAATGAATGGAATGAAGTGGAATAAAGTGAATCTACCAGTACAATGTGAGGCTGTCAGTGATGACAAAAGTTTACCAAGCAAAGAAGTACCTGCAAACAAACACAGTGTGGACCTCACATGTAGGAAGGAACAGAAAAAGAGAGAAAGAGGGAAAAAAAAGGGAAAAAAGGGGGGGGGGGGACACAATAAAGAATAATAGTGAAAAATGATTTCATGAATGAAATGGCCTGTTATTCTGACCCTTACCTATCCATAAACATATACTGCCAACAAGTGTGGTCCTAAAGAAACTACCTTGAAGAATGTTATAATCTGGCCCTTCTTAACTTCAATATGGGCTTTATACTAATGGTATCATTCAGTCCAGGCCAGCTAGCTGCGTTCAATTTAAGTTGCCATACTAACTCCCTGTATTCCAGGGTGGCTTCCCAATCGCCACCTCTGGAATCCTTGTTAATCTGCTCAAGAATCATAAATTTGAAATTGTGATTGGGACATACCAGAGAGTGTTTAAAAAGAGCATTTGTTTCCTTATTTTTGGCCAACTCGTAGAAGTGCTCATACATTCTTTTCTTGATTTCCCTTTCTGTCTTGCCTACATAGAAACTTTTGCAAGACATGCACACCGCCAAGTAAACCACCCCTCTGGAATTGCAAGTAAAATGCATAGGGGAGTCTACCCTGATCTTTCTGGAAGGCAGATATATTCCCTTACTATTCAAAATTGC
This sequence comes from Protopterus annectens, assembly GCF_019279795.1. Classification (NCBI taxonomy): domain Eukaryota; kingdom Metazoa; phylum Chordata; order Ceratodontiformes; family Protopteridae; genus Protopterus; species Protopterus annectens. The sequence continues at coordinate 1,172,930,107 of NC_056743.1, read as the reverse complement.
ATGGCACTGTTGGCATGCTCCACATTTGAAGGTGCCCGGTTTCTTGGTTGTTAAGACTTTTGTTTTATGTGCCCTTGAATTTCTTTCAAACATGTCCTTCAAGTTTACACCCTTCTTTCTAATGAACTTCGGTCTACTTGGTAAAATATTTTTGAATTCCTCTTGTGCCATTAATAATGGCCAAAACTTTACAATTGTTTTCTCTATATCCTCTGCCTGACTGCAATAAGTGTATATGAATTTAGGACCTGCAAATTCATTATTCTCTACACTATTCTTGTTTTCCTCTCCAGACCATTGGTTATTTACCACATGTGTACCTAGAAGTGGGGAATACAATGTGTTCCTTTTACTGGCCACTTCATTATGTAATGCTTTAAAGAGATCTAAGGGGTAGCCTCACATTGTACTGGTAGATTCACTTTATTCCACTTCATTCCATTCATTCAATGTATATCATTCATAAGTATGTAATTTCAACTTAGATTCTATAACTCTAACAAGAGCAAAGAAATTATAATGGTTCTGCATTTATTTAAAGAAAAGCAAAAATTGATAAACTCTTTCTTTGTATGTTTTTAACACATTCAAATGGTTTTAAATGAAATATTTTGCTGGTTGAACAAGGTTTTTATATAAAATAATATACTTGGCATTTATTTTTCCTGAGTATAACCTTTTAGTAGGCAGCTATTTTAACAGTGGAAATGGCATGGATTAATTCATTAATCTATTAACTAATTAACTTTTAATTGGTAAAAACTGTTTTAATCTGATGACAAGTAACTATTTAAGTTGATTTTTTTAACTTGTGGTTGTACTTGAAAAAGCTAGGAACATCCTAGCGAAAGCGCTTGTTTTACGTTTTGGGCATCTGTTTTACAATAAAGAGCAAGTTTTGGATTATTGTTCAACTGTGGTGTCAGCTTCCAGGTCGATTTTTTGTTATTTGTTCCAGTTCTTGGTTTTTGCGGTTTTGGCAGAGTTCTACATGGCTACGGAAGCGGACACATTTGATCCAGTGGAAACACCACATATCTTGGCAAGTAGTGACACAGACGCACCGGTAACTCGTGCGGAATTTAATGCTGTTTTAACAGCGTTATCTGATCTAACCAAGCTCCTGAAGGGAGCTGAACCGGATGTGGCAGATCCACTACCAGGTCGGCAACGTGCAGCACAAGCTAATGGTAAGTCGGGTGCAGCTTGTGGAGGTGGTAATATTTTTGGATCCGTGAATGGAGTTAATGAAAACTCGATCACAGGGCAAGCTGGAAATCAAAGTTTTGATCGAGTGGAAAGGGCAAACAACACGGAAAGGTGTAACAGTTCCAGGGCTGAGAGAGGACAGCAGCGTAAAGAGTTCAATTTCGAGAACTGGATGGAACAACAACACGCGTTCACTAAAGGTACTGTCAATGTTAGCAAAACTGCTAACATTGAACTTGAACTAGAAGAACTAAAAAAGAAATTATATGCTTTGAAAAATACACAAATTGAAGTGGACTATTTAAAAGAATGTGTGAATCAAAAGAGAGTTCCTAAGGGCTTGAGAATATTCAAGTTCCCTAATAATGTTCAAATTGGAACACCATATTATTTCAAGCTTTGTGACATTTTTAATAGAGCAGGCATTGAAATGCTCAATGCCATGATTGAGGAATATGAATACAAGCAAAAAACATTGACTAATGACTTGAATGCTTTAAACAACTGTATTGTTACTGATTCTAATTTTTTGGCAATCAAATTTGATTACAGCAAAGCTTTTGATGAGGTTGATGCATTTTGTAATAAAGTTATTAACAGAAAAATTCGTAAGCTTGAAAGAGACTTGAATGAATATAAGGAAGGAGTGGCATATCCCCTATTTAGACAGTATAGAGCTGAAGTTCATAACTCCAATATGGTGGAAAATCCAGCTCCTAATAACTGGGGGGGGGGAACCTTTAAGGAGAAGTGAAAGGCTAGCTGGTAAGGAACGTAAAGGATCAGTGCAGGATTTTCATCAGCCCCCAGGCAGGGCAATGGGGTGGAAGCAGAAACAGCAAGGACCACGGCAGTGGAACACATAGGTTTTGACATGTCCCCTGACACTTTAAATGTAATTCTGGAGAATAGTACATGTACTGTCAACAATGCAACCTCAGAGGGCCTGGAGCAAGTGGATGAAGAAATTATAGTTTCCAAACAGGGAGCATGTACAATACATACTAAGTCTAGTTTTACTATCTACAATTACACAGACACTTCAATTGACAGCAACGCCTTTGACGTTTTCACAAAAGGTTTACATTTTGTTCCATCAAAAAATTGTAATATACCCCTCACCCTAATAGATGTCAAGCTATTCACTAGAAGTCTCAATTTGCAATTGTTATTTAGAGAACAGATAAGCACAACCTCTGAAATAAATAGGAAAAGTTTATTTAACCCCCCTATGCATGCATCTATTAAATTGTTTGAACAGTTAGTGGAAGATGAACTTAGGAGTCTTAAGCAGTACCACTCCGACAGGTTCAATTTTAAACAGGTGGAGTTTGATTTTGTTCAGTTATTAAAAAATGAGAGCATAAGGGTGATGAAACCCGATAAAGGGGGGGGTATTGTACTTATGTATGAAAATAATTACGATGAGTACATTTATCAAATGTTGCAAGATAGCAGTCAATACATGACAGTTTCAAGAAATGAAGTGCACATTTTTTGGTCCAAGATTAAGTACTGTCTGAACGACCATCTATGGCAAGGGGCCATTAATGAAAAACTGTATAATTTTTTGTTAGTCCCAAAACCTAGGTCTCCCATAATTTTTGGGATTCCAAAAACTCACAAGGGCCTTGACCCCTTGCCATTTAGACCAATTGTGGCAGGTAGTGGTGGTATAACCGAGCCTTTTTCGAAATTTATTGATCATGTAGCAAAGAAATTTGTACATTTGTTAGGTTTTGTGTGTAGGGACTCTTGGGACTTTTTACGCATGGTTCCGTGCAGTGATTTTGATGCAGAACTACTGTTGGTAACCATAGATATAAAGGACCTTTTTCCTAGCATACCCCATGACACTGGGTTACAATGGTTTGGTGAATTCTTTATGAAGGAAACTAATCTTTCCTCTAATTTAATTAATTTGATTGTTGAGTTTATGGGTATAGTGTTGGACAACAATATTGTATTTTTTAAGGGGGAAATGTTTAAACAACTAAAAGGGGTAGCAATGGGGGCACCGTGTGCTACTACCTATGCCAATATTATTCTCCATAGATGGGAACATGATTTTGTGTTTGTCCCCCCTTGGAAACAGCATTTACTATTCTATAGGAGGTTTTTGGATGATATATGCATCCTATGGAAAGGAACACACAATTTGTTGTCAGAATTCTTAACTTACATCAATAACTCAACTAATTTTTTGAAATTCACTCATGAAGTTTCATCAGCTGAATTACATTATTTGGATGTATGCTTATATAAGGATTACAGTAGAAAAACATTTCAATCCAAAATCTATCGCAAGCCATCATTTTCAAATTCTTTCTTGCACTACCAAAGCGCCCACCCTTTTGCACAAAAGAAAGGGATTCTTAAAGGCCAGCTAATTAGGGCCTCAAGAATGTGCAGCTTAGAACAAGACTTTAACAACGAAGTGATGGTATTGCAAAAAATGTTTTTGGAAAGGGGTTACCCCTTAGATCTCTTTAAAGCATTACATAATGAAGTGGCCAGTAAAAGGAACACATTGTATTCCCCACTTCTAGGTACACATGTGGTAAATAACCAATGGTCTGGAGAGGAAAACAAGAATAGTGTAGAGAATAATGAATTTGCAGGTCCTAAATTCATATACACTTATTGCAGTCAGGCAGAGGATATAGAGAAAACAATTGTAAAGTTTTGGCCATTATTAATGGCACAAGAGGAATTCAAAAATATTTTACCAAGTAGACCGAAGTTCATTAGAAAGAAGGGTGTAAACTTGAAGGACATGTTTGAAAGAAATTCAAGGGCACATAAAACAAAAGTCTTAACAACCAAGAAACCGGGCACCTTCAAATGTGGAGCATGCCAACAGTGCCATGCAATTTTGAATAGTAAGGGAATATATCTGCCTTCCAGAAAGATCAGGGTAGACTCCCCTATGCATTTTACTTGCAATTCCAGAGGGGTGGTTTACTTGGCGGTGTGCATGTCTTGCAAAAGTTTCTATGTAGGCAAGACAGAAAGGGAAATCAAGAAAAGAATGTATGAGCACTTCTACGAGTTGGCCAAAAATAAGGAAACAAATGCTCTTTTTAAACACTCTCTGGTATGTCCCAATCACAATTTCAAATTTATGATTCTTGAGCAGATTAACAAGGATTCCAGAGGTGGCGATTGGGAAGCCACCCTGGAATACAGGGAGTTAGTATGGCAACTTAAATTGAACGCAGCCAGCTGGCCTGGACTGAATGATACCATTAGTATAAAGCCCATATTGAAGTTAAGAAGGGCCAGATTATAACATTCTTCAAGGTAGTTTCTTTAGGACCACACTTGTTGGCAGTATATGTTTATGGATAGGTAAGGGTCAGAATAACAGGCCATTTCATTCATGAAATCATTTTTCACTATTATTCTTTATTGTGTCCCCCCCCCCCCCTTTTTTTCCCTCTTTCTCTCTTTTTCTGTTCCTTCCTACATGTGAGGTCCACACTGTGTTTGTTTGCAGGTACTTCTTTGCTTGGTAAACTTTTGTCATCACTGACAGCCTCACATTGTACTGGTAGATTCACTTTATTCCACTTCATTCCATTCATTCAATGTATATCATTCATAAGTATGTAATTTCAACTTAGATTCTATAACTCTAACAAGAGCAAAGAAATTATAATGGTTCTGCATTTATTTAAAGAAAAGCAAAAATTGATAAACTCTTTCTTTGTATGTTTTTAACACATTCAAATGGTTTTAAATGAAATATTTTGCTGGTTGAACAAGGTTTTTATATAAAATAATATACTTGGCATTTATTTTTCCTGAGTATAACCTTTTAGTAGGCAGCTATTTTAACAGTGGAAATGGCATGGATTAATTCATTAATCTATTAACTAATTAACTTTTAATTGGTAAAAACTGTTTTAATCTGATGACAAGTAACTATTTAAGTTGATTTTTTTAACTTGTGGTTGTACTTGAAAAAGCTAGGAACATCCTAGCGAAAGCGCTTGTTTTACGTTTTGGGCATCTGTTTTACAATAAAGAGCAAGTTTTGGATTATTGTTCAACTGTGGTGTCAGCTTCCAGGTCGATTTTTTGTTATTTGTTCCAGTTCTTGGTTTTTTCAGTTTGTAATGCAGCCAACTTCTGCTTTTTCAAATGCCCCTCATTCGTTTGTTGTGTGCTTGTGCTTCTTGTTTGTCTCTGCTTCATGCTTCTGTTTTCTTTAAAAAAAGAAATTGTTTCATTCTTTCATGGTACCCTCTTTTATCATTTGCATTGCTTAAAGCTGCTCACCTGTTAATTCTGTATTAGTGTGTCTTGATACTTCATTTCTGCTGTTCTTTGTTTAGAATCCATAAATGTCCAGGCACCTCCTGGAAAGAAAATTCTGAAGATTTCTAGGTAGTATGTTTTGAAACTGCCCATTATCTCTTTAATATTTTCATTACAGGAGTTTTTTTTTCCTTAGGCATATGGTAATCTCAACACTTTTCTATTTGCCACAGTCTTAAAATTTCTTCTCCCTATGTTGGTATATTTGGAATTTGACCAATAATGTTTTTTTTTCCCTTTTCTCTCTCAATTCTTTTTGTGGTGAAGTGCCAGTCCACGTACAGAATTGGTTGTATGTGAAAGCTGCAGAATTTGTCCATTCTGTTCTTTCATTCACTTCTGTGAATCTCGTTACCACATTTTGACAGATATTCAAGCACAGTTAATTTCTGTCATGATTATTTTTTTTTTATGTAACTTAAATGTTCTCATTCTGAACTAAGTTTTTTGTCTTCTGCAGTTGAGCAGATGTTCTTCCTGTTTCACTGTTGCAGTTATCCCATTTGGGTTATCTGCTTGCAGTAGCTCTCAGTCGGCCTGATTATCAAAGTCTTGGGTCTTGCGTTGGTTACTGTCTCATCTTCCATGATGTAAGGTAGTCGGGTATAAAGCATGCAGCTGATGCCATTACATCAGTCTTTCTTGCCGTGCGGTGCCCGAAACCGAAGCAGTTCACAAGTGCTGGTCGGCAGACTCCTGAAATTTCGTTTTCGAGTTTCAGGACCGAAGTCTTAAACTAAAGTTAAGTACCCCATTGGAGAAACTTTTTCTTGCTCTAAACCGATGTCAGTAAAAGTCAATAATTGTATTTCTTGTGGAAAACAAATACCTCATAAAGGTTTTCATTCAAACTGTATTCCTTGCCTAGTCCCTGACCACGACCTACCTCGCTGTTGGTTTTTTGCTTTATTTAAACAAAACTATTCATCGTCTGTATATTTACGCTTCTAAATATTTTGGTACTCTGGTCAGTTACCCAGATATGGCTTCGGTAAGCCACCCGGCTACCGACTTTCCGAAAAAACGCAAAGATAAAGACAGAGACAGGATGCCTAGGTACAAAACTGCTGACAACGCTTCTCCTAAGCTAGTCGCCAGTTTGGTACTCAGTGAGGTGCTTTCGCAGCCCCTGATAACCGCTACTTCAGATTCGCAGGCCTCTACTGAGACCCATTCGGAGTCCGGTATGCCGCGAGATGCTTCCAACCTGCAGATGTCTCTACCTTGGATGGGTTCGGAGCCGCTATGCAGGCACCGGCTTCTGAGGGTGTATTCAGACCTACTGACTTGCATATTAAACCAATGCCATCTTCTTCTTCGAGGCCTCAAACTCGATCCATGCCTAGAAAAAACAACACCCAGACCGCATGGTCAGGCCTCTATGCCAAAAAAACAGGTAAAAATGGCTGCAAACTAGGGGCTATAATTGACTCTCCGGCTGACACAGACATCCTCCAAAAGGGTCTCACTGAGATGGATACCTGGTGTCAAAATCATGGCCTCAAGCTAAATGCAAAAAAGTGCATAGTCATCCCCTTTGGAAAAAACAAAGTACCCGCAAACTACCACATAGGTGGTAGTCCCCTAAATACGGAAGACGTCATAAGGGATCTGAGGACCCAAGTAGATAGTAATCTCACCTTTGATAATCACATTGCCATAGTGGTTAGAAAATCCTTCTACATGGCCCAGCTAATCACAAAAGGGTTCGCATCCAGATCAAAAGAGGTCATTGTGCTCCTCTACTCATCACTCATCAGACCCATCTTAGAGTACAACGCCCCATTTGGGATGTACTTTACAAAACACCTGCAACAGCTGGAAAGACCACAGAAGTACCTCACCAAGAGGATCAATGGCCTCAAACAGATGCCTTATGCAGCTCGACTGAAGAAACTCAAGTTGTACTCTGTTGCATACCGCCTACTCAGAGGTAATCTCTGCCTGACATACAAGGTCATGTCCAACTCAGAATTGATGGACATGCTCCACCTAAAGAAAACCTTATCCCCTCGAGCCACATGCGCTAGGGATCTAAACTTCACCACAACAATAAATAGGACGTGCTGGAGGGATAGATTCCTGTCCCAGAGACTTCCCATGCTTTGGAACAAGATCCCAATCTACATTAGGCAGAGCTCCTCTCTAACACTCTTCAATAGAAATCTTAACGAGTGGATGGGAAGCAGAAAGTTTACCTCTGGGATCACTTCAGTGGCTCTGCTGGACAGAGGCACAGGGAACTAATCTAAAGGGGCAGCAAAAGCCAACACATTCTGGCTAGGCTTATAAATGCCTTTGGGCAGATAGCGTAGTACCCAGCTATGAAGACCTTGTTACTTTAATCAGGGGAAGCCAGCTTTCCCCCTCTAAGAGACCTAGGACTGAATTTGCTTAGGATTCTTCTGATAAGGATTCTGAAATTTCTGTTTCCTCTGATGACCAGATTTACCCTTATCTACGAGGACTCAATTCCCTCAGCTTCCCCTCCAGAGGATTTCTCTTTTAGTGAAACCTTGCAAACTCTTATGGAGCATTTTTGCTGGGAAAGCCAGGATTACTGTGATTCTAAAAAGAGGCTTAGGGATTTCTTACTCCTGCCCCAACACAAGCTTTTAGCTATCTGGACATTGCTGATTATGCCTTTTCGGAATCTAGCTTGGCCCTAGATTCCTTACCTCCTGCTCCCAGAAAAACAGATAGATATTACAGGGTTCCTGACTCTCACAAGTTCCTCTTTAAAAAACCTACTGTAGATCCTGAGACCATTTCACAGGGACCCAAGGGCATTAAGGCTACTACTTCCAAAAATCCTACCCCCTTTGATAGAGATTTCAGGGCGCTGGATAGATGGGGTCAGAAGGTATACACTTCTGCAACCTTGGCCATTAGGGCTTTAAACTGCCAGTTTCATATGTTAAAGTATCAGCAACATATTATTGGAGTGCTTAAACAGAAAATGATGTTGATTCCTCACTGTGCTGAAAATAAGGATTTACAGGGTTTAATGCATTCTGCTGAACAGGTTGGAAGACATACTTTGCGATGTGGTTTTGATTCACTAGAGGCATCTTGCAGGGCTGCTGTCACTGGGTCTGTACATAGAAGGCATGCTTGGCTTAAGGAGCAATCTTTGCCAGATCAAGTTAAAGCTGGATGCTCCCTTAAACCAGGACCGCCTGTTTGGCAACAAAGCAGAAGTACTACTTAAAAAGATGGAGGAAGAAGCTAAATCTATGCAAACTGTTAACGATTTCCTGCTAGTACAGCCTCCAAGATGTAGTAGGCATTGGCCCTCTAAAATTTGGTCCTTTTCTGCCTCTTCCAGGCCTTCTCCATCCAAACCCAGAACCAGCAGAACATCCAGGCTTCAGTCCCAAGGTATGCACAGGACTAAGCAGTGGGGTGCTCTCACTTCTAAAGCAAGGAGTAGTAAGACTCTCCCCTATGGTAAACTGTCTCAATGACTTAACTTTAAAACTTCCAAGCCCTTCTCAACTGACTGTTCCTCTAGGGGGAAAGATTGCTCTGCAGGCAAAAAAACTGGGAACTCCATTACCCAGGACAAATGGGTTTTAAATATAGTTTCCCAGGGATACAGATTCCACTTCCACACTTCACCAATCCCAAACTGTTGGCAGAGGCTCAAAAGCAAGTTCTCTCTCTAAGTATAAGGGCTATTCACACTATTCCAGAAGAAGAAAGGGGACAAGGTTTCTACTCAAGACTTTTCCTGGTGCCCAGAAAAGACAGCTCCTGGTGTCCTATCCTGGAGCTCTCTATCGTAAACACTTGTTTGGTGATCCCAAACTTCAAGATGCTAACTCTTCACCAGTTACTTCCTATGGTAGGTAAGGATGTGCCTGGTTGGCATCACTGGATTTAAAGGAAGTCTGCTTGCACATTCCAATCAGGGAATCTTGCAGAAGATACCTACACTTCAAAGCAGGCTTCATGCACTATCAGTACTCTGCACTGCCCTTTGGCTCATCTGCTGCACCCAGGGTATTCACAAAGTGCCTAGCTGCAGTCATTGCATTTTGCAGGCAAAGAAATATTCAAATATACCCATACCTGGATGATTTTCTAATTCAGGCAGAAAGCCAGGACATACTTTTGAATCATCTGACGTTTGTACAAAAGGTGCCAACTTCTCTACGGTACATCATAAACGAAAAGAAATCGCATTTTGTACCCTGCCAACAATTTGTATTCCTGGGAGCAAGCTTGAACACAACTTCCCAGATAGCTTTCCTCATGCCAGAGAAACAAGTTCATTTGACAGCTTGCTTCAAACTAATGGCCACAAAGACCCTGCTATCTGCAAGACAAATACTGCAAACCTTGGGGTTCATGGCCTCTTGCATTCTCCTAATTCCATATGCAAGACTGCATATGAGGACACTACAATGGTATCTAAAAAGCCTATGGTGTCAACATTCTCAGGATCTAGAAGCAATGATTCCTATCATACCTTGCCTACAGTTATAGAGGTCCTTTGGTGGGCAGAGGCCTGTCACCAAAACAAGGGACTGCCATTCACTTTAACCCCTGCTGTCCAAACCCCAACAACAGACGCATCAGACTGTGCATGGAGGGCTCACTTGGCAGGGAAGTGCATTCAGGGCAAATGGAACCCAAGTCAAATGCACCTGCATATCAATCAAAAATAAATATTAGCTGTACAGAATGCTCTGACAGCCTTCAAGGATCACATTCTTCCACGACAATTAATGGTAAAGACTGTCCACACCACTGTTATGTGGTACATAAACAAGCAGGGGGGAACCCACTCATACCCTCTCTGCAGACTAGCCATGGCTCTGTGGAACACAGCCTTGAGCTACCAAGTGCACCTATAGGCTCAGTTCATGCCAGGAAAGCTAAATACACTAGCAGATGAACTGAGCGGAAATCTCATGGACCCACACGAGTGGAAACTGGAACCAAAGACATTCAACATGTTGATAAACAAATGGGGGAGCCCAGAGATAGACCTGTTTGCCTCCCCCCAGAACTACCAATTGGACAAATTCTATACAAGGACTCCCCACAAACAAGCTTGCAAAGTGGATGCCCTGTCCTTCACCTGGAAAAATCTATCAGTTTATGCTTTTCCTCCTCTTCCTCTCCTCTCCAAGGTACTACTTAAGATCAAACAGGACAAACCAAGGACGATACTGATTGCACCAGACTGGCCACGCCAACACTGGTACCCCCTTTTGCGCAGCATGTCACTGCTGGCACCATAGCACCTGCCTCAGACCCCTACCCTGCTGTCCCAGCAGGAGAGCCAGATTCTGCACCCTCAGCATCAAACCTTGGACCTGGCAGCATGGCTAATTACCTGATCTCTCCATTACCATCCCTCAGTAAACAAGTGTTGGATGTCATTCTGGAGGCAAGGAGGCCTAGTACTAGAAAATCTTATGCTGAAAAATGGAAGAGATTCTATTCCTGGAACCAAACTCAGGGGATGGACACAGCCGTCCCCAATTTACCTCAGATTCTTCAATACTTAACTAAGATGCTTCACAAGGGTCTTTCCTTTTCCTCCATCAAAATTCATGCCTCAGCCATTTCAGCTCATTACAACACAGAACCGCCCATCTTCTCTCATCCACTGCTCAAGCAGTTCCTCAGAGGGGCCAAAAACTTAAGGTCACCCAGGAGAGCTCCAACTCCAACCTTGGACCGTAACTTTGTATTGGAAAAACTCACTCTACCTCCTTTTGAGCCAGCTGCAAGTGCAGAGTTGAAATTCCTTTCTTGGAAAACAGCCTTCCTTTTAGCCATCACTTCAGCAAGAAGGGTGTCTAAATTGCAGGCCCTTATGGCAGTGGAGCCTTTCATCACCTTTCATGTGGACAGGGTGTCCCTCAGGACCAATCCGTCCTTTTATAATCCACAGAACAAAGGGGAATGTATACTGCACACATTAGATGTGAACAGACAACTTAGATTTTACTTGGACAAGACTAAACCTTTTAGGAAATCTGAACAGCTGCTGTTGACATTTGCTGCAGGGGCAGAGGGGAAGGCCATTTCAAAGCAAACCATTTCTAAATGGATAGGTCATTGCATTAATTTCTGCTCTAAGCACCATGGAAAACCTATCCCGCAGCGGATAACACCACATTCTACCAGGGCTGCATCTACCTCTACAGCCTTTTTCAGAGGTGTCCCTACCAGGGACATCCTAAAAGCTGCTACCTGGAGTTCTGTACATAATTTCACCAAGCATTATCATTTGCCAATTTTCTCTGAATCCAGAGCTGACTTTGCCACTGCAGTCTTGCAGGACCTTATAGCTGGTCCTAATGCTATCTTATTTCCTCTTCCCATCCTTAGCTTTGGGAATCTACCCAAATGTGATGACTGCAACAGTGAAACACAAAGAACATAGTACAGTTGCGTACACTTACCATAAATGTAGATGTTAGAGTGTATTCACTGTTGCAGTCCTTGTTACCCTCCCTCCAACCCCCTGACTTCTTTTGGCTATACCTCTATTCCTTTTTACTATGCTTAAAGCTTTTTGGTGTATTTGCTTTTTTGTTGGATGTGTAACCTTGCATATATATTTAATTGCTTCCCATTAGGGGGCACCTGACATCTGGGGCAAGAAAAACTGATGTAATGGCGTCAGCTGCATGCTTTATACCCCTGACTACCTGACGTCATGGAAGATGAGACAGCAACTGACGCAGGACCCAAGACTTTGATAATCAGGCCGACTGAGGGTTACTGCAAGCAGATAACCCAAATGTGATGACTGCAATAATGAATACACTCGAACATCTACATTTATGATGTGTACACAACTATACTTTCTTCTGAATGTTTAAGTACGTCTTTTATCACTTTTAGCTCTTTATTAACTTTAATGTAGTTTTCCAGGGCTTCACTTTTTAGAAGCTCTTGTGTATCTGTTTTTGTCAGTTTTGTTTTGCATTTAACTCACTCCCATTTCTTTTATTTCTCTAGCAGTCAGTTCTGGTAACTGAAGACCTGATGTGGTTTTCCTCTTTTTGCTTAATGACAGTAATTTTACACTAGGTTTTGAAGTTTTTCATCTTAGCAGGTATCCAGACACTTGGCAGATCATTAGATGACCAGTTTACTGTATGTTTAGAAATTACTGCCTTTACTATTTTTAATTCCTGCTTGTGAGAGCTCAATTTAGACTGCTTTAATTGGTGAACACCGTAGTTAAAGTCCATAATAAGCTTCTGTTTTTTGTTCTAGCGAAGTCTGTGGAGACCTTTCCCAAGCAAAGCTCTAGGTCTCAGGGTAGCATAATTGCTTCTGATAGCTCATGCTTGGTCCCACATGAGGGTTCTTACTGGATCCTTTAAGTTCAATGATCTTGGCATTCCCACTCTTTTTTCACCATATCTTATTATTCAAAGAGTGTTTCCTAAACTGGCTTGCTGGCTAGTTTTCAGCAAGTCTCCTCAGAAGGAATTCTTTCGAACTCTGTACTGTTAGTGACTGTCACTACAGATGCATCTACGTTGTGGTCGCAGGTATATTTTTATTGATCAGAACATCCAGAAGACATGCATCCTGGGAATCTTTTTTTTACCCCCTAAGTGTCGAGGGCAGTACTTTGTTTCATTGGCATTTTAGAACTGCCTTCGTAAGGAAGACATTTCCATTTGATTATTAAACAGCATGATTGTAATCTGGTGCATCAACAGAGAAGAAGATAGAAGTCTTACTATTTGAGTTTGGTAGTTAGCACTAAAGTCCTGCCTTTTCCTGGCTGCAGTGTGCATTCTGGGGAGGACAGCTTACAAGTGGGCAAAGTTATTGACTTGTGCCTCATGAGTAGTCAGCCACTCTTTCGTCTCTGGGAAACCTCCGTATGTGATCGGTTTGCTTTTTTATCTAGCACAAAGTGCTGGGCAGTTTCTTTTTCTTCACTCCACTTTCAGGAGGTCAGGAGAAATATGTGCTAGCCCACTTCTGACCACATGGTGGTCTTCTGCAAATTTCTTCGTTCTTTTGATGCCAGCTTTCATCCAGACGGCTGCACTTCTGAAAGGCAAAGTGATTCTTGCAGCATCTTTTTGGTTGAGACTGACTAATTTTGGTGCCTTTATCTAACAGTCTCCTAAGACACGCCTTTCAGGATTCTCCTGTCTTACCTTTCAAGAAGGCCCTCAGCAGACCTTCATTCTTTGAAATTGCCAGTTGTCTTCTCCATTTCCACTGATAGCTGAAGATCCAGGGCTTACAAATAGCCATCCACTAATAAGACCTACTGTGACAGATGGACTCTTGTGGGGTTTTTTTTGGCATCCAGTGTGGGTATGGGACCCTACTTTACTTTTTTCCCCATTGGTTTTCTGTTGCCTAAAGTATTTGATGCTGTTCTTAATTATTTCTCCATCAATGTTCATTAGCCATATCTAACCACCATTTTGATCTACATTTGTATTCTGTTGCTTTCTCTGAAGATCTATAAAGACATTTGTGGGACCTCAGCGATCAGGCCACCATCAGGGCTTCTCTCTGGCCCTGGAAAATATTCTTATTATTTAGAAAAGAATCTTCAGTCTCTACCATTTGAATCTGCACCTTCTGCTGAAGTGAAGTTTTTGCCCTGCAAAATCCTTTTTCTCATTGCAATTACGTCAGCTAGAAGAAGTTTGAATTAGGTATTTTCAGGCCTCCTCCTCATCAGGTTTTCCATAAGTGGAGAATGGTTCTTGGATGTGAACCATTGTTTATCCCCAACTTTTCCACAGAGTCTGATATTACATCAGCCTTGTTTGCTTTTGTTTTCCTTTGAATTTGATAACCATGATGAATATATATTTCGTATTGTATTAAATGTCCACAGACAGCACTGATTTTATGTGGACACAACAAAATCCTTAGGGCAATTTGTTGTTTTGTCTCCTTTACCAAACTGAAATTAGGCAGTAAAGTCCTCAAGCACACTTGTTCAGATTGTTAGCGAGTTACATCACGTTTTGGTTTGAAAGAAAAAAGCTCTACCTACAGACCCCAGAGCTCAGAGAAGTAAAACAGTATCTGACTGACTGCAGGGTTTTTCCTCATCATGCAGTAGTTGTTCCTTTAACACATTCATATACATAATGATTGCATCCAGGTATTGGTCTTTGTTGTTATCCCTTATTATATCTTATTATTTTTAGCCAGATGAATTAGCTGGGTTAGTTACCATTTTCAGTCACAAAGGGGGCCATAAGGCATAAGAAAGTTACATGTAATGTACTTTGAATTGCAGTGAGGGACTGTAGAAATAAGTATACGTAGTACACAGAGTAATATAGATTAAGAATTTACATTTCAGCATTAGTTAGTTATCTTGTCAGGTATGCATATGTCTTATCTGTGTATTTAGGGAAGCATTAGCAATATCCAGTGATCCTCTGTATGCTCCCATGAGAATGACCCCCTAGTAAGATTAGCAATGGATGCTGCCCCTCAGAAGGGGGCCGAAAAACTTTTTGTATCGTCTCCGAGACAAAGCTAGGAGGCCAGCTCCGAATCGGTTCCAAAAGAATCGGGGCCGAAGCAGACTCGACCAGAACAGAGACCCCTTTCGGCGCCGACGGTTCAGGAGTTGACTAAATCGAGCCCAGAGCAGACACACTCTCCTGCGGCTCCGAGACCAATGGAGACGAGGAAGGAGACCCAGATTTAGATCCTCTATCCTACGGCTCCGTCACCAGTGGAGCTGAGGAAGGGGACAGAGTACCTGATCTCTCATCCCGGGACTCCAAGACCAGTGGAGCCGAGGATGAAGACAAAGATTTAGCTCTTTTTGCAGGCGGCTCCGACGGACTTGTCGGAACCGAAGACTTCTTTTGCTTCGATTTTGAGGTGGGAGAAGAAGACAAAGCTTCCTCAAAGGCTGGCTTGATCAAACCCTTCAGGATAAGCATATTTTTTCTCATGTAGGACACGAGAGGAGAAATCATGGCAAACACTGCAAGATTCTTGCAAGTGCTTAGCCCCTAGACAATAAACACAGATGGCGTGGCCATCTGTCAACGACATCTTGTAACTGCATTTTGTACATTTTTTAAAGCCCGATGGCTTATGTTCCTTTTCTTTGCCAGACATACTAACACTCTAAACACACTCAACACACAAGGAGGGAAGAGCTCTAACTTAAACGCTCGCCGACAAGCAATAGGGCAAAGGCCCTCTAAGTTAAACGGGCCTAGCCCGCCAAACAGAAGGAATCACCACAACAATTAAAAAAAAAAACAAACACAGTCAATCACAAAGGTACTAAACAACAAGATAGCTATTAAAATAGCTGTTTGAGTATAAAATTTAAGCTAACTGCAAAAAAACGACCAAAAAGGCCAAAATAGAAGGGTACTTAGCCACAGCCAAGTCGAGACCACGTCGTTACTCTAGGAGCGGCAAACGAGATCTGAAGGTTTGGGTGTGGTGCATCCTGGGACAAGGGGTTGGCCCAGCCAATGAGAGACTTCGTGCTAGTCTATCGGCCGAGTCGGAGCCGATTCTCGGCTCCAAGCCCATCAGTTATGAATGTAGGCGAGATGGATCACATACATCTATCGTTATGGTAAGTACATAGCTAAAAGTTTTTGTTCAGTGTCTGAGATGTTTCTTCCAAAGTGGACCAGCAGAAGAATGTTAAAGTTGTAAATATTTTTTGTCAACATGGTTTAATGTTCTGCAGTATTAGTGTCATGGTGTTTCAAGCATTTGCCATAAACCTGTAAGCTAACCTGAATTAGAGGTTCTTTAAGATTATGTGCAAGGATTTTTCTTACCTTTTCTTTTTGCTGCAATTATTGTCTCATGTAAAGTGGGCTTTCTCATTCTAAAACAGTTTTTGCTATACTTACTTTAGTGCAACTATGCTTATTAAATACTGTGACCTTATGTTTACTTTCGGGTGAGCAGCTGTCCAGTTTCTTCCTGTTTCCATGTCATGTGACATAGATTTCTAATGTTAGTACAAGCAATTTTGACAGTTTGTAGTAGGTAGCTGTTTTCTGTAGTCTATAGCCGATTTCAAAATACAAATGTAGTACAATCAGACAGTAAATCAACAAATGAAGTTATATTCAAGTTAAAAGCAAACTGGAAAATAAGATTCCTTATAAAGTGTATAATTGGAATATGGTATAGTAACATGGGTGTACCACTAGTAGTCATCTACCATGGAGTAATAAAAATGCATTGTACACTTTACGAAGAATCTTTTCTAGGTACTTTTCCGTTATCGGGGCAACAGTCGAAATGGGCGAATGTACACAAAACATAGAACCAGCAAGGTCAAACAGCATTTCTTTTAGAGAAATTATGTTCCTAATTTGCAGTCTGACTAGTATTAGTGCAGGTTATCAAGTGATATAATGGAAATTAACTGCCATTACTTCTGCCCCAGCAATGAAAGAGATAACAGTTTGCTCGCTATACGTCCATCGTCCTGTGTATGCAGGATTGGTGTTTAAAGTGCTGCAAATCTATCAGGTGACTTTAATTCCATATTGTTAGTAGAAAAAAAGGACAATGCTGGTCTCAAAAAAATAGGATAATCAACACCAAGATTCAGTACAGTATTACAAGTATCATTGACTCACTATTTGCTTCAAGGGATAACGGAAACTAATGTTACAGTAAACACATGTAAGAAGAATGGATGGCAACCATGGAAGAACTGATTCCAAATTAAAAAAAAAAATCTATATACATATATATGTTTGTCTGTAGGACAGCAACAGTTTCATTGTCAGTCTAACCAACAAAAACAGACACAAAAAATGTTTCACACTACACCACTTACGTGTCTGCTAGCAGCTTTTACCTGAAATAAAAAAGTCACCCTCCATTCATCACAATTGGAAAACATGTTATTTTTTTTTTGTAAAATACACATCATATGTGTGTGTGTGTGTATGTATGTATGTAGATATATATATATATATATATATATATATATATATATATGTAGCACTGAGTAACTGTAAAAAGGAGCTTCGCGGAAGTTATATCACCTCTTAGACAAGAACTGGTTAAAGAACCGTTAATTTAAAAACTGCCAACTATTCAAAATGAAGACTTGCGAAGAAATCGTGTCAGACCACCAGGTATGACAAACTTCTGTTACAGTGACAGTGACATAATGACATATGAAGTGAACCAACATCTGTTAAACCTTCACCAAGGCAATAAGAGCACTGTAAACCCAAAAAACTGAAGAAAATCCAAACGGGCTGAAGTAAAAAAGTTTAATGCGTTCCAAGTCACACCAAAAACTTTGAAATGACAAAGAATTCAAATGCAATGCAGTAAGTGCTTTCGTTTGGCTGTGCCAAACTTCCTGGTCAGAGAAGTTTGGCACAGCCAAACGAAAGCGCTTATTGCATTGCATTTGAATTCTTTGTCATTTCAAAGTTTTTGTTGCGACTTGGAACGCATTAAACTTTTTTACTTCAGCCTGTTTGGATTTTCTTCAGTTTTTATCTGTTAAACCTTGTTGGCTCTGTGTACATTGGCAGTTCAGCAACCGCATTTTCATTGCTGCCCCGATAACGGCAAAGCACCCTTTTCTAATTTGCTTTTACTTGAGTATAACTGCATTTAATTACTTATTGTCTGACTGACTTTACTGACTTACTGTACTCCATTTGTGTTGAAATATGCTGTTGGCTAAGAAAACATCTACCCACTTAAGACTGTACTAAAAATTACATCATTAGAGTTCCAAGTCACATGGCATGGAATCAGGAAGAAACTGTACAGCTTCTCAACCTACTGTAACTATAAACACAAGTATGCTATACTTAATTGTAGTCGAACTGAAGTAACTGAAATAAAATTTTCCATAATGACAGCATAATTACAACGAAAATAAATGGTAACAAAAAAAGCCTTGCAAATGATATTTAATTACTGAATACTTGCCTAGCTACCTGACATTTGCAGTGTCAAGAATTACTTTCATCTGATGTCTTCTTCATTCCTTCTCACGATAGTGTCTCAGATCTGACCCTCTGATCCAGCTCTGCCACATTCTTCAGACTTGGATCCGACTCTTGAGCTCCTCCCTCTTACCCACAGTGCACTATACCCACCCAAACGCTTCAGATCTCGTTTGCTGCTTCAATGTCCAAACGCAGATCTTTGCGCTCTCAAGCTGTATTTGTCTTTCTCAGGAAAATCAGAATACTAATATAGTGATCATTTTCAATATCGTTGGTGTGTTGTAAGTGACCTCCCTCTTCGTAGTTCGTTCTTAAAACCTTTAGTCTGTGGGTACATGTGAGTGTTTATCTCTGATAATCTTCTTACTGTCAAAAAAAGTTAGATTAGTTAGTTTTTTGTAGTTAAAAATTGCAATTAAAATTAAATTAGAGTTATAGTCTTAGTTCTGCTCTAAGTTTATAGTCTAAGCTTAATTACCTTTTCTAGCTGTTAGCCTTTCGTTTGAGTGTCTGTTGATTTTTGGTGGGTTTGACTGGTATGTCTGACAAACCTTCCCCGGCTTTAAGCGTTGCACTCCTTGTGGATGTAAAATCACCATTTAGGATCCCCACAAGGAGTGCGTGTATTGCTTAGGTGCAGACCATCTGAAAGCAGTGTGTGTGTAGTCTTTGCTTCCTGTAATCCATGGGCCCTACCAGACAGCCGTAACAAGTTGATACGGAGGGGTCTCCTTCCATCTTTGGCCTCTGAGGCTCAGACCCCTTCCTTAGCTTCAAGTTTTTCTGCGAAAGAAGCAAAAAAGAGGTCTCTCCCTGCCTCCCTGAGAGATTTTCTGGAATCAAAAGCCAAGTCCA
Source organism: Protopterus annectens (assembly GCF_019279795.1). Lineage (NCBI taxonomy): Eukaryota > Metazoa > Chordata > Ceratodontiformes > Protopteridae > Protopterus > Protopterus annectens. The sequence continues at coordinate 1,172,910,770 of NC_056743.1, read as the reverse complement.
GGAAAACTTCATATCTGACCCCCTTGTATCCGTAGAGAGTGTTTACCCTGTTGGATCCCCCAGCATCCTCGGATGCAGGGGAAATTATATCTTTGTCGCCTCCTGCACTGTCTGCTGCGGTGTGGGATCTTCTGGCTCAGGATTCGACAGCTTTGAGCAAACCCCCCCCCCCCTGCCCACTCATTCAAGTTCAAGCATTCCCAAACCCCTTTTTTGCTTTCTCCAGATCTTCTAGAAGCTGGTCCAAGGCAGACAATGACAGGATGATGAGATTTTTCAAGGCCTAGATTCAGATGGGGGTAGTCTCGGCTCCATCCCCCATCAGATACGTGAGCTTACCAGTGCCATACAATCAGGGCTCCTTCTCCAATTTGGCCTTCGGATTTGGAGTTGCAGGGTTCCTTACTTCCATGTGTGTTGGGTTTATTGTAGGGGAAGCTCCCTTTTTCAATGCCAGTGTTACCCTTAATCGGCCCTATTCTTATTCCCTCTGAGTAGACTGAGTCCTGGAACCAAGGTGTCGGTGCTGGGTCAGGGGGACTGGGATTGGCTGCATCTTTGTCGGAGCCATCTTTTCCCTTAAGCGCCTTGGCCCTTGACAGTTGGGTTCTGATCCCTTCTGAAGGTCATGGATCATCTGTGAGTGCTAGCTGCTTTCCCCTTGTGGCTTCAAGGGAGACTGAGAGGACCTCTCCCAGTCCATCAGCTTTTCAGGTAGCGCAGAGGATTTTCTCCCAAGTTGGAGAGCCGTCACCACATGTCCTGCAATCCATCCCTGTACCCTCATTGGGTCAGGGCTTTGAGCCCATTCATCCTGTCCTGAGTCAACCCATCCTGAGTGGCCTCCAGGATCTCTGTCCAGAAGGTATCCCCTTCTTTCTATACTTTCCCAGAGTATCCTGCTGAAGAGGTTCCCCAGAAGAAGATATGTAAAAGGGGGCTTACTGAGTCCCCGATGACATCATTAACTGAAAACACTGACTTTGATGGGGGGGGGGGGATCCCCTGACCCCCACCTGAGGGCGTCTCCTTCAGAGAGAGACTGGAAATCCTGAAATAAAAAGGTGGGTGGTCTGCCCAACCTCCTCCTTCCAAGGAGTCATTGCTCTTGGAAGTGTTTTGAGGCAGGCGCATCTATGACCTGGGTGCCCCCCCCCGGGGGGGGATGACCTCGTTGATTTAGTTTCCCGCTGGGCATGGAAGGAACCAAGCACCATTGATAGGTTTCTGGTTCCACCAGCAGATAGAAAGCATTGGAGTAAAGGTCCCTTAGTTGATGCCATTGTGGTGGTGGCAGCCACTAAAAAAGAACTGGCAGAAAAGATTACCAATGTCCATCTGCCCTAACGAGGAGTCTAGAGCATTGAACAGGATTAGAAAGCACATTTACACCTCGGCCTCCTTTGCGCTGAGGTCATTAAATTACCTAGCTCACTTTATCCAGCTGCAGAGGGATCTGATCAGGGAGCTTTCAGCCTGTCTGTCTTCGAGTCTGTGCCTGCAGAGGAATTTAAGAAAATGTTCCCAAGCTGACCACTCTTACCTTCTGTCACCAGTTCTTCTATGAGGTTAATCGCCCATACAACAGAAGGTACCTCATGAGCTCCCAGTTCAGGACTTTCCCTAAGGAGGCATGCCTAGATGAGGCTATGCGATTTCGTGGAGCCCTTTAAGGCATCCTTTGTGAATGCCCACTATAACTCTACACTGTTTGGGCCGTCTGTTAGAGATACTCTCACCCACAGTGAAAAGGACAGGAAGACTCTTTCTGCTGTAGAAATCAAATTTTGTATGCCTCAGAGCTCCTTCTCTAGGAACCAAAGCGGAGGCAAGAAAATGGGTATGTTATTTTGTCCTATCTCGCCTTCATTCTTACAATGATGGGTTCAAAGCCGATCCTTGGCTCCGACTCGGCCGAATGCATAGCTGAAAATCTCAGACCTGGCTCGTGGCAAGAAGGTATCCCACAACGCAGTGGTGTAATTCCCCAGATCTCGTTTGCCACTTTAAGAGGTTGGATGCGTTCATCTCGGCCGTGGCTAAGTTGTGACAAATTTTCTGTTACCTTTTTCTAAAATTGTTATATTTGCTTATAAATAGCTTGTTGCTTATTATATTTAACTAGTTGTGCCTCCTTGCTGCTCTCTGTTAGGGAGTGTTAGTTTTTTCCCCTTCAGCACGGCTTTTGCCGTCTGTTGGTAGGCCCTTTTGGTGTCCCTTGTAGTGGTTGTTGTTTTATCTGATAGTTTCTTTATAGCTCGTTTAAGTTAGAGAGCTATTTGCCCGTTTAAGTTAGAGGGCTTGTAGTGTAGTATTGTCTTGTCAAGAAAATAAAACTGTTTGAGTTAGAGGTTGTATTTTTCATCCCCTGGTTTGTCTTTCCTTGTGTTTGTCCCGTAGTAACTTTTTGGTGTAGCTTTAGCTCTTCATTAGTCTTTAGCTAAATTTTTTTCTTGTTGTTTTTGCTGTCGCCTTTGGGGTCTTGCCTTAAATATGTCCAAAGACCCAAAAGAGAGAGAACATAAGCCTTTGGGCTTTAAAAAATATCCATCACAGATGGACATATGTTATATGTGTTTACTGCCTTAGTGCCATTCATCTCCAAGAAGACTGCACTTTAGGCACTCTTTTAGTGCTAGAGTACTTCAGGAAAAAAGAAACAAATTGATTCTGAAAGGGCTCTTAAAGCCTTCTTTTGAGGAAGCCATCCATAGTTCTTCCTCTTTTTCATCTCCTTCCTCCAAAAAGGATAAGTCTCAGAAAAGACATTCACCCGCAACATCGGCTCAGTTGGAGCCACCAGTCAAACTTCCAAAAATTTCCAAGGCCACTACTTCCTTGGCTCCACAGTCCTTGGAGCCATCTGAGGTCATTTTGGTTGACAGGTCTGGTACTTTGGCTCCAAAGCCCTTGGAGCCGGTCCATGGATATTTTGCCGGTTTCTCTGACGTTGAGATCCACAATCCTTCATAGGTCTCGCTATCCATCCTTGTCTTCCAGATCTACGAGGAACTTATCAGATGATGACATGGAACGGGTGGTGCACAGACTCCTGAAGTCGCTGGCACTAACTAAATTATTCTCAGCTCCCACTCATTTGGTCTTGGAGCCTACTGTACCCACTGTTGTTTCTCTTCCGAGCCAAGCTATTCCTTCGGAGCCAGAATGCTTGGTACTGCTTGCTGTAGATCCATCAGTTCGGGGACCCCCTTTGGTGTTCACAGAGCCGACATCTGCTCCAACTCTCTCTGTGCCATTTGGGAAGTCTGGGAGCTGGGGTTCCCTGGTTGGCCCCAATGGGGGATTCTCTGGCCCAATCTCTGTCGGCGCCGAATCTACCCCTTGGAACATCGCCCCGGGTTAGCTTGGCTCCCACATTGGCCTCTGGTTGGATCTCATTTGTTCCGGTGCCTTCCTCTGTCTCCTAGGAGCTGAGGGAGTCTTCGGAGCTGGTGGGATCCGCCTATGTGCTGATGAGTGTGTTGTGTACCTATTCAGCACCACAGAAGGATGCTAGTACTCGTCCTCCTAAGGCACCAGCTACTGTCTCGGCACCACCCATTCCACAGGACAGCAGAGATCCAGAGCCTCAGGATCCCCCAATGGGCGAACCCCTCTCCTCTGAGGCCTCCCCAGAGTATCCTTCTGAGGAGCCACCTCAGAAGAGAACCTGAAAGAGGAAGCATGTTGACTCCCCAGACAAGTCCATCACTTCAGACACTGACCTCGATGAGTAGGAAGGGTCCCCAAGTTCGTCCTCTGATGATGTCCCATTTGCAGATATTCTAGAGATCCTCAAACAAAGAGGCGGCTGGCAAGCCACCACCCCTTCTGATGAGGAGTCAGTGTACCTGGAGACTTTTGGATCTCAATCTTCAGCCTCCTGGGTGTCACCACCTTTCGATGAGCCTCGAAAGGCATGGGAGTCACCTGACACTATGAAACCAGTCCCTCGGTGGCCAAACAAATTTTTGTCAGCTCCTTTGGGCAAGGATTTTCTAACCAACGGGGTACCTGTAGATACTATGGTGGTGGCAGCAGCCACCAAGAAGGAATTTGCAGAGACTTCCTCATCTGTTCATCCTCCTAATAAAGACTCTTGAACGATGGACAGATACGGGAAGCATGTCCTTTCGTCAGCGACCTTCTCACTGCGATCGCTGAACTACTTATCCCACTTTACAAGGCTACAAAGAGATGTCCTGAAAAAGCTAGGAGATGCTCTACAAGGTTCATTAGCTGCGGGGGTGAACAAGAAGGTCTCCTCCCAGCTGTCCACCTTAAATTCCATAGTCAACTCCTCCGTGAGGCTCATATCCTATGCAGCAGATGGAGCGAGCAGGGCAGCGGGTTCCAGAGTTTCCCTTAGGAGACACTCCTGGATGTGCTTATGCAATTTTGCAGAGCCCTTTAAGTCTACCTTTACTAACTCCCCTTTTGATGGTTGCTCACTCTTTGGACCCAAAGTAAAAGACACACTAACCCGGTGCGAGCAGGAAGGAAAAACTCTCTCTGCCATTGGAGTATGTTTTTCTGTACCTTCAAGACCTTATCCTAAAGGCCAGAAGAGCGAAAAGACATGGTTCAAAAGATCCCAGCGAGTTTTCCAGGATGCACGGGGTGATACCTACCCCAGGGGCAGAGGGGGAGGTAATAATTGTAGACGCTGCCCCAGAGACAGAGGAGGGGCCCGCAAAACCAGGGTGACCGTAATTCCTTTTGCGGATGCCCTTATCAGCGCTCCTGAATGGAGGCCCATCTGCTCTACTCTCGAGGCAGTCTGGGAACACAGTGTACCCAGAAGCCTGGCAAAATATCACACAAGACAAATTTATACTAAATAAAATATCCAGAGGATACTCCATCCCTTTTTCCAACTCTATTCCACAGACCAAAATAATCCCAGATGTTCCACCCAATCTAAGGGAACAAGCAACTAGAGCGATTCAAAAGTTGGTTCACAAAAGTCATCCAAGAAGTCCCCGCAGACCACATAGGATTCGGAACTTGCTCAAGATTCTTTTTGGTGCCAAAAAGAACAGGGGACTGGAAGCCCATATTAGACCTAAGCAAGTTAAACGAATCTGTCAAGAAGTCAAAGTTCCGAATGGTGACACTGCAGTCTATACTTCCCTTTTTAGGAAGAGACAATTGGATGTGCTAGATAGACCTTCAAGATGCTCACTACCACATAAAAATGGACAGGACATCAAGAAGGTACTTACATTTCTGGCTGGGAGCTAGCCATTACCAGTTCAGAGCTTTGCCCTTTGGTTTCACTACAGCCCCTGGTGTGTTCACAAAATGTATGGCAGTAGTCACGGCTCACCTGAGACATCTAGGATTCAGAGTGTTTTCCTATCTAGACGACTGGCTCCTATCTGCCACCACCAAGCATCTACTTCTACAAGTCAGGGATCTAACGTTGGACATCTGCAGTCAGGTGGGCATTACAGTAGAAATCTGCCTTGTTGCCCTGTCAACATATTACATTCATAGGCGCAGATCCAGACATCTCCTCCATGGCAGCACGTCCTCTAACAGAAAGAGTTATAGCACTCAGACAGCAGATACTTCACCTCCTTCCCAGGACAAAAGTGAAAGCAAAGGTAATTCTAAAATTACTAGGAACAATGGCTTCCATGGTTACACTGGTCCCTCTTGCCAGAATGCACATGAGGATCCTTCAATGGCTATTCTCCCAATGGTCGCTTCAAGAGCTTCCAATGTCTCACTTGATCAGAATAATGGAATCTTGCAAGAACGACTTAAGATGGTGGATGCACTCCACTCAGGTGACAATAGGCAGACCCTTTGTTCCACATCAACCCATAGCTACAGTGACCACAAACGCTTCCCAGATGGGGGGGGGGCATTATCTGGGAAGAACAGTCCAAGGTACATGGCAAGAACATGAGGCTCACTTGCATATAAATGTTCTAGAGATGAGAGCAGTGCTTCTTGAGTTGCAAGCACTTCAAGACTCTCTTCGTCTAGGGACAATTGCGATACAGTCAAACAATATGTCTGTGGTTTGGTACATAAATAAAAGGGGGAACCAGATCTTACCCCCCTTTGTCGAGTAGCCCTAAGAGTGTGGTAATGGGCAGTTTCTTCCCAGCGCTTTCTAATTGCAGCGCACTTTCCGGGGAAGTCCATCGTGATAGCGGACAAGCTGAACAGAGCAATCGTAATGCCTCACGAGTGGTCTCTCAATCACAATGTAGCAGAAATTATTTTCCGAACATGGAGATAGCCTTGCTGCAATCTCTTTGCCACTCCCATGAATGCCAAGTGCAGCAACTACTTTACCCTAATCCCCCCTCTGGGGAAGACACCAAGAGATGCACTTCCTCCTTTTCCTCTTATACCCAGAGTAATTCAGAAAGCACAATACTCAGGAAGCAGGATAATTCTCATTGCTCCTTACTGACCTCGCCAAGTTTGGTTCCCCTTCCTTTGGCCTCATCTTCAGGAGAAGCCTTGGACTCTGGACCCAGTGCCAGATCTGCTAACTCGTATGTCAGGGGAGCTTCATCCTTCTCTCCACACCCTACAGTTGACAGCTTGGCTGTTCCACTTACCAATTTAGTCAGGCTTCACAATTTCACTCCTACAGTTAGACATATCTTGATGGCCTCACATAAAGCTTCCACTAGAAAGCTGTATTCTAGTAAATGGAAGAGGTTTTCCTTTTGTGCTCAAGACAGAAACATCTATGCCTTTTCTGCACCGTTTCCTTCTATTTTGCAATTTTTTGGCGGAACTGTTTCAACAAGGCTCAGCTGCAGCAGCCATCAGGGTTCAACTTGCTGCTATTTCAGATTTTCATATTGGTGATTCTACTTCCAACTTAATGTCACATAGGTTGTGTAGAGCCTTCTTAAAAGATGCCTCCTTGTTAAGACCTCCCTTTACGGAACCCTTTCTCCTTGGGATATCAGTTTTGTTTTGTCTCATCTCACGTTACCACCTTTTGAGCCCTCTTCATCTTCAGACCTCAAGTTCTTTTCCTGGAAGACCTTGTTTCTAATGGCTGTAACTTCTGATAGAAGAGTGTCCGAGTTGCAAGCAGTTTCTATTAAACCGCCATATTTGATTTTTCATAAGGATAGGGTATCCTTGCGTACTAACCCATCCTTTCTACCTAAAGTCTCTTCTCCAAACAACACAAACCAATCTGTAGTGCTTCCAGTGTTCTTTCCTAATCATAGCAACAAGGCAGAATACAAATTACATCAACTGGACGTGCATAGACAACTCGTATTCCATTTGCATAGGCCCAAACACTTCAGAAAATCTGACCAATTTGTATCCTTCTCTGATGCAAAAAAAAAAAAGGGAAGCTCAGTTTCAAAAACGCTCTTTCCAATTGGCTTTCTAATTGTATTACATTCATCTATAATTCAGATCACTGAGATTTACCTTTCAAAGTGATGGCTCATTCCACTAGAGCAATGGCTACGTTATCTGCCTTTCAAACCGGAATTCCCATGGGAAATATTTGTGCAGAAGCTACTTGGACTACTCCACATACTTATATCACTCATTACCAAGTGGATTTGGCCTCCAGGGACAGGGCATCATTTGGTTCCACGGTGCTTAAAGGTGTATTCCCGTGAACCACCCAGGGTAAAGGTGCTAGGGACTCTGTCCCATCGTTGTAAGAATGATAGGACAGCATAAGAAAAAAAGTTATGTACTCACCATAACGTTCCATGTTTGTTGTCCATCTCACCGTTCATTCTTATGAACCCTCCCTCCTTCCCCATGCCAAAGACTCCTTGTGGACCTGGTAGATTTTTTGCTACTTTCAGGAGTTCTTTGTCTCAGCTTGTTTCTCCTTCCAGTATGTATAGTATAGACTTGGTTATATGTATATATATATGTATATCTTTGTAGTTGTGTATATAGTGTACATGTTGTTCAGTAGTAGCAACAAACAAGATCTGGGGAATTACACCACTGCATTGTGAGATAGCTTCTTGCCACGAGCCAGGTTTGAGACTTTCAGCTATGTATTCGGCCAAGTCGGAGCTGAGGATCGGCTCCAAACCCATCATTGTAAGAATGAATGGCAAGATGGGCAACAAACATGGAACATTATGGTGAGTACATAACTTCTTTTTTTGTAAGTCCCAAGGCCCTTTTCAAGACCTGCATGGGGAACCCTCCTCTAGAGGCAGAGGAAGAGGGTTTAATGGTAGACGCCGCACTAGAAGCAGACGGAACCCACAGAATCGGGGCTTCAGAGATGCCTTTTCTGACAAGCCCCATCAGCGCTCCTGAAGGCACTGCTTATCTGTCCATTTCTGGAGGCAGTCAGGGGTTGACTCGCTTTGCACTCAAAAGCTGAACCCATTTAACTCAAAATTCCTGAGTGCTAAGCGTAATATTCAGAGGCTGCTACATTCCGTTTTCCCTTCCCCCGCCATACTCCAACAAGTACTTCCTGGATGTGCCACCCAGTCAGAGGGAGCAGACAGCACAGGAACTTCTATCAGTGCTGCAAGCGTCCTCCAAGAGGTCCCAATCGAACAAAGAGGATTCGGAATCTATTTTCGCTTCTTTTTGGTGCTAAAAAAGACAGGGGACCCAAGACCCATTTTGGATCTAAGCAAGTTAAATTGTTGGGTAAAAAAGCCGAGGTTCCAAATGGTTACAGTTAAGTTCATCCTGCTACTGTTGCACAAGGATGGTTGGATGTGATGAATAGATCTCAAGGACGCGTACTATCATATCAAAATAGACTGGAGCTCCAGGAGATGCCTGTGCTTTCAACTGGGAGTCGATCATTTCCAGTTCAGAGCACTGCTCTTTGGACTCATCCCAGCCCCCCCCCAGTGTTCATTGAATGCATGGCAGTCGTAGCAGCTCATATGATCCTCAAAGGATTTGGGATGTTTTCATACTTAGATGACTGGCTCCTTATCGTCCACATGATGCATCATCTTATCCAAGACAGTGATTACTTAATCCAGCTTTCACACTCCCTGGGTATCACTATAAACCTAAGCAAATCCAATCTGGCTTCTGTGCAGAATCTGGAATTCATAGGAACACAGCTGAACACGTGATGTAATAGCTTCCTTCCACTTGCACCATGAAATAACATTGAGGAATCAAGTCTTGGAATTGTTATCCCCCCCCCCCCCCCCAGCAAGGCTAGTCTTAAAAGTCCTGGGATCCATGTCAGCAGCAGTTCTGTTAGTCCCTTTAGCAGGGTTCTTCATGAGGATTCTTCAGTGTACACGGGCAGTGCAGTGGTCCATTCTCTGTCCGTCTCTATCCCGTCCCATCAGCTTGACTCCAGTTTGCAAACAGCACATCAGGTGGTGGATCGTCAGACAGTCTCCTTCTAGGCAGACCACGGACTCCTTCCAGTTTGGGTGGTGGGGGGCATTACAGTGGGATGATGGTCGAAGGCACATGGTCCCCTTTCGAGACCAGGTTTCATGACAGTGTCCTAGAGATGAGCAGTTCTCCTAACCATTGCAAGCCTTTGGGACGACCTCACTTAAAATTATATATATATATATATATATATATATATATATATATATATATAGTTTTTTTTTTATAGTGGAAATAGCAAGTAGAAGGGAAAGTGATTAAAATGCTAAACCAGCTCAGCTCCTCAAACACTGCAAACTTCAATAGACCAAGAGAACGAAAAAAACACATAATATTCCTGTACATGTAAACAGATAACTTAGTGCTTTCACCCACATACATAGTCGGGCATCATCAGAGTAAAAGGAGTCCTTCATCTTTGTTGCATTTAAAGCTATTAGTTACAGACACACTCCTCTAAGCAACCAACCCCAAGCAAACAGCAATTTGTAAATTAAAGTCACAGTAAAACATTACTCCTATGCTTGTTTGAAAGCACAAGTACTTATAACTAGAAAAAATGTTGTTCAACTTAAAACACGGACATTTTAAAAAAAATCTACGTGTTAAACATGTTTGTATAAAAGTAGTAAATAAAAAATCATAATGTAATGCTTAACATTCTTCAAACAAATGTAGATTTGTACTTTAAAATGCTAGAAACTGAAATATGATCATTAATGCCTGGAGGTCTAGATGCATCCAGCCTCAACTGCCAGATGCACTCCCTCATCTCAAGTAAAACTTTTAAGTCACCTCCTTTGTCATTAAATGGAATTCTGTCTATAACAAAAAAACACAAAATTAGGGCAACTCAGACTGTGCATATACAAGGCATTGTTAGTTCTTTTGTTCCTAATATCTCATAAGTGTTCCAGGATTCTGAGCCTTAACTTTCTTGTTGTTTTCCCAACATAGAAAGTAGAACAGGTCAAACATGTAGCAATGTACACTACCATCTTAGTATTACAGTTACAGAATCCAGGACACCTGATAGTTTTATAGAAGCCTTGAACTGCCACATAAGGGCCATTATTAATAAACTTACATGTACTGCAAACTCCACATTTACTCATTTTGGAGCTCCTATATGTCTCAATATTAGGTTCAGCTTCCATCAATTCTTTAAGGTTCCTACTCCTACTATATGTAAAAGTTGGGGTGTTTCCTAATATACTTTGTGTCACTATCAAAAGAACTTTGCCAAGTATCCTTAATAATTCTAATAATTTGTCCTGCCTGTCCATTGTATGGCAAAATCATAGCCTGTTTTTTTGTGTAGTGCATGGGACTCTAAAGCCCTCCTGAAATTCCTTCGTTAAGCCCCCATGCAAAATAGGTTTAAAGGATGTAATTCTCTTAGTTTCTATTTCTTTTCTAACTCTGGACAAAATTTCTTGTGGATAACCCCTTTCTGTAAACATAGCAGTCAAGCTGGTCAGCTCAATGTTTAGCCGTTCATCCTCACTAATCAGCCTGGATAATCTGACCATTTGACCTTTGACCAAGTTCTTCTTGATATAGTGGGGATGACAACTCTGGAAATGCAAGAAACTGTTAGAATAAGTTTTCTTGCGATATATACTTGAATTTAGGCTAACATCATGCATATTTTTGTATAACAATATATCCAAATAATTGCAGGTTTCCCCATGTATAGTGTAGGTGAATTTTAAGAATGGGGTAGTGTTGTTAAGAAGTGATTAAAATGTCTGAGATTTCCACTAAACAAAAACTGCTAGTTAGGGCTTTTTAATCTAGCATGACAGTAGGCTCGAGTCTGTGTTTACTGTGGTCAGAAGAAAGTATTAGCTGTATTGTGTTTAATTTTTTTCTCTCCCAGCCTGCGTGAGTCTGCTACTCATCTAGTGCCCATGCTTTCTGTCAAGGGGCAGAAGCCCCACTGTAGCACAGTAATATTCGTAGTCTGCGTGTTGCCTGGGTTTAGGTTAACTCGCTTCCTTCCTAAATATTGATACATTGATATGTGACTTGCTTGCTTATGTCATACTAGCATCTCACTGTGAGCATCTTCCTTAGATGTAGCTACTTTGCTTGTAATGTTGCTGTACTTTTGTGTTTGGAGGGGTGCTGGAGGTAACATGTTCACCTCTGTTTATCACTGGAGTGGGTTATTCGTCAGACTGAGTGTGGAGCTGTAAAATACTGTATGAAAACTGGAAATTTTGTGTTGTAATTGTTAATGGTTAATACAGTTTCTTCACTTTCTTGACTTGACTTTGGAAGCCAGTTTTAGTTTCATAAGCATGAGATGCGGTGTTGGCCATAAGAAATGCTGAACAGAGAAGGAAGGAGATGTCTTGGTAATTGCTGCTGTTTGACTATATGCTCCTTCACTGTTTCCAAGGTTCAGAAGACAGCTAGTTTATAACATTTCCTCCAACTTTTTCTAGGAGAGCCCTCTGCTTTCGATAATTAAAGACTATGGCCTGCCCAAGGCACCACGGGTAGGGCGAGAGGATGAGCGTGATCTTTCAGAATGCATCTTGCCTCCACGCTCCACTTCACCTGTAATAGGCAGTCCACCAGTTCGAACAGCACCTATTGGCACTCCACCTAAGCAGCCAATGACGACAACTTTTAGTCAGCAGGTAAACTCATGCAGAATGGTGAAAATATTGCCTGTTTTTATTTTCTTGTGTTTTCATTTTATGATGACATTAGTTCTTGATGAATTGTCTTTGTGCAAGAAGAAATGAACACCCCGGGAATTAATCTGCATCAAAATCAAATAAGGGTGAGTAAGTTTTAGTGATGCTATTTATTTTTGTTGTTGTCTTAGCAAGAGAACCAATAGTCTGCTTTATGTGGTAACCTAATCTGTTTGAATTGTGATTTTTACCTGATAAAAGGGTATGCAGTCTGGGCTGTATTTTATGGTAGGTGAAATGTACATCTTGAGTTAGCATCTGCAGAGAGGTGTCAAAGTGATCTTTAACAGGTTTAAACCTCAGGAAGAGAGTTTCAGAACCTTCATCATATTAACTTTGAATAAGAAGCATCATTCTTGAGAAGACTTTCAGGATAGTATTTTAAGTCTTTCTCTAACTTTGATTGCTTCATCTTCATTGAGATTTTATTTCAGATTCTTCCTACCTTAGTCTGGAAGACGTTACCCTTTAACATTGTATTCTATTTAGGGATAATTATACTTGGATGTTCATTGTATAGAAGTTTTGCTGTATGAACTAATAAGACTTCATATTCTATTTTTTAATTATTGCACATGACCTGCCTATTTGAAACCTGTGCTTGATATATATCAGCTGTCAACATCAGGGTTGTTGGAATATCCCTGAATAAGACGTGTTCAAATGCTTTGCCCGAAGTACATATAAGGCTTAAGTGGTTTATAGCTGGACATATCTGTAGTATCCCCACCTTTGTTTAGTAAGCAGCTAAAACAGGGACACGCCTCCATCAGAGAATAAATAAGAGCTTTTCAAACAAAATATATCTGTTATTCCTCCTGAAGGGATGGTTGCTGCAGGAATTACAGTGGAGGTTACTTCTTTGTACTGTCTAGTTTCAGAAATTGTAGTTCGACCTGCAGCTCTCATAATCTGAAGTGCAGGTTGGATAACAGAGACTGCTCTACCAAAAGTGGAGTCTTATGACCTTGATCATTTTTTTTGGGGGGGGGGGGGTAATTGCTTGTTTCCAGCAGTATGGAACATATCCCAAGATCATACTCTTGAAATGGGTATTTTATGGGTATTTTAGACAATTTGTTTTTTAGTTCCTTGATCCTGCTAAGAAAAAAAATATAATCAGTCCCCAGCTGCTAAGTCCTATTTCATTCTATATGGTGTTTCCTGTACACAGGCTAGTGTGATATGGCTGTAAATATTAGGCATAATTGTTACTGTGTTAGAAGAGTTTTGTTTTTGATGTTGCTTTGACAACGTTTTGGCAAACGTGAGAAATACTGATGATGATCATCGTGTTTCACTGTTGCAGTCATTACATTTGGGTAATCTGCTAGCAGGTTGCCCTCAGTCGGCCTGATTAACAAAGTCTTGGGTACTGCATCAGTTGGTGTCCCTCCTTCCATGACGTCAGGTTGTCAGGGGTATAAAACATGCAGCCGATGCCATTACATCAGTTTTTCTTGCCGCACGGTGCCTGAAGCAGAAGCAGTTCACAAGTGCCGGTTGGCCGACTCCTGAAATTTTCGTTTTCGAGTTTCTGAACCAAAGTTTTCAACTTAAAGCTAAGTACCCCGTTGGGGAAACTTTTTTTCTTGCTCCTTACCGATGTTAGTAATAGTTAATAATTGTATTACTTGTGGGAAGCAAATGCCTCATAAGGATTTTCATTTGTACTGTATTCCTTGCCTAGGCCCTGACCACGACGTACCTTGCTGTCGGTTTTGTGCTTCATTTAATCAGCGCACTATCCGTCGTCGGTACATTTTTGCTTCAAAATATTTCGGCTCCCGATTTAATTATCCAGAAAGGACATCTGTTAGCCATCCAACTACCGGAATACCGAAAAAACGCAAAGAAAAAGACAGAGACAGGCAGTTGAGGTCCAAAACTGCCGACGACGCTTCTAAGCCAGTCGCCCGTTCGCCGGTACTCAGTGATGTGCTTTCGCAGCCCCAGATACCTGCGACTTCTGATTCACAGGCCTCTACTGAGACCCATTCAGAGTCTGGTATGCCGCAAGATACTTCACATATGGAACCCGCGGATGTCTCTACCTTGGATGGGTCTGGAGCCACTGAGCAGGCACCGGCTTCTGAGGATGTATTCAGGCCTACAGCCTTGCATATTAAACCGACTCCAACTTCAGTGCTAAGGCCTAAATCTCTATCTGTGTCTAAAAAACTGACACCCAGGCCCCTATGCCTAAAAAACAAATGATCAAAATGGCTGAAGATTTAATTACTCTAATCAGAGGTAGTCAGCCCCCCTCTCCAAGAGGCGTAGGATTGAATTTGAATATGAATCTTCTGAACAGGACTCTGTTTCTTTTGACTCTTCTAATGATCTGGATTTGCCCATACCTACTTATGAGGACTCTGATGCAGACGATTCCACTCCCTCTGCTTCTCCACCTGAGGATTTCTCTTTTGGGAAACTTTACATACCTTAAGGGAGAATTTCCACTGGGAAAGTCAGGATTTCTCTGAATCCAAAAAGAGGCTTAGGGATTTCCTTCTTCTTCCTCAGCATAGGCCTTTGGCTATACCTCCTGTACTAGATATTGTTGATGTGTTTTCAGAATCCAGTATGGTCCCTGATTCCTTGCCTCCAGCCCCTAGCAAGCCAGACAGTTGCAACAGGGTTCCTGAGTCCCACAAATTCCTGTTCAGAAATCCTGTTGTGGACCCTGAAACTATTTCTCAGGGGTCCAAGGGCATTAAGGCTTCTACTGCTAAAAATCCTACCCCTTCTGATAGAGACTTCAGGGCGCTGGATAGATGGGGAAAAAGGTTTACACTTCTGCAACCTTAGCAATCAGAGCTTTAAGCTATCAATTCCATATGCTAAAATATCAACAGCATATCATGGGGACTGCTTAAACAGAAAATTGTTGATTTCTGACTGTGTGGAGAATAAAGATTTGCAGTATTTATTGCATTCAACTGAACAAGTTGGCAAACATACTTTGCAGTGTGGTTTTGATTCCTTAGAGGCCTCTTGTAGGGCTACTGTTACTGAGTCTGTGCTTAGAAGGCATGCTTGGCTTAAGGAGCAGTCTCTGCCTGATCATGGTAAAGCAAAACTTTTGGATGCTCCTTTACAGCAAGACCGCTTATTTGGCAATAAGGCTGAAGAAGTTCTAAAAAAGATGGAAGATAAAGCTAAATCTATGCAAACTGTGAAATATTTCTTACAAGTGCAACCTCCTAGATTTAGTAGGCATTGGCCTACTAAGAACTGGTCCTTTCCAGCTCCTTCCAGAGCCACTACGGCCAAACCCAGACATTCCAAAACCACCAGGTTTCAGTCCCAAGGGACTTTCAGAACTAAGCAATGGGAAACAACAAGGCACCTCCCTATGGTAAGCAGTCTCAATGACTTCCCTTTGAAATTACCAAGCACTTAGCTCTTAGCCACCCCTTTGGGGGGGGGACTTTCTCTTCATTCAAGAAACTGGCAACTTATAACCCAGGATAAATGGGTTTTAAATAGTGTCCCACGGATACAGATTTCATTTCCACACACTGCCAACTGCAAACGGGTGGCCGGACCTGCCCCCAAATCAGTGGGCAGAGGCTCAGACAAGTACTTTCCCTCATAAACATAGGGGCTATTTAGCTAGTACCAGAAGAGGAAAAGGGGCAAGGATTCTATTCCAGACTCTTCCTGGTACCGAGAAAAGACAAATCATGACATCCAATTCTGGTCCTGTCCACTCTAAACACCTTTCTGGGCATTCCAAAATTCAAGATGCTGACTCTTCACCAGTTGCTTCCTATGCTAGGCAGGGATGCCTGGTTGGCAACTCCCAACTTAAAAGAGGCATACCTGCATATCCCAGTCAGGGACTCTTGCAGAAGATTCCTACGCTTCAAAGCAGGCCACATGCATTATTAGTTCTCTGCACTGCCCTTTGGCTTGTCTACTGCTCCCAGAGTATTCACAAAGTGCCTAGCTCCAGTAATTGCATTTTGCAGGCATAGAAATATTCAAATATATCCATACCTGGACAGTTGTCTAATTTAGGCAGAAAACCAGGCCATTCTTATAAAACATCTGGCATTTGTAAAAAGACTTCTGACCTGTCTAGGGTACACCATAAACAAAAAGAAATCTCAAATGATACCCTCTCAAAAAATTACATTCCTGGGTGCAAGCTTGAATACAACTGCCCAGATGGCTTTCCTTATGCCAGAAAAGCAAATTCATTTGATGACTTACTTCAAACAGGCAGACACAAAAACCCTGATATCTGCAAGGCAAGTTCTGCAAGCCTTGGGGTTCATGGCCTCATGCATTCTTCTAATTCCGTATGCAAGACTGCATATGAGGAGACTTCAGTGGTACTTAAAAGGTTTATGGAGTCAACATTGTCACAGCCTGGAAACGATCATTACTATCATACCTTGCCTGTGCCTAGAGTTCCTATGGTGGGCAGAGGCCTGCCACCAAAACAAGGGACTGCCATTCACGCCACCCCCTGCCGCCCAAACCCCAACTACAGACTCATCAGACTATGCATGGGGGGGGCTCATCTGGCAGGGAAGTGCATTCAGGGCAAATGGAGCCCAAATCAAATGCACCTTCATATCAATCAAAAAGAAATGCTAGATGTACAGATGCATTGACAGCCTTCAAGGACTACCTTCATCCAGGACAATTACTGATAAAGATGGGCAACACCACGGTTATGTGGTACATAAACAAGCAGGGGGGGGGTACTCATTCCTACCCCCTCTGCAGACAAGCCATGGCATTGTGGAACACGGCCTTGAACTACCAAGTACAACTACAAGCTCAATTCCTGCCAGGAAAGCAGAGTGTTCTGGCAGACTAACTAAGCAGAAATTTCATGGACCCTCACAAATGGAAACTGGAACCACGGATTTTCAACATGTTGACATGCAAATGGGGGACTCCATACATAGATCTTTTTGCCTCACCTCAGAACTACCAGTTGAACAAATTTTGCACAAGAACTCATCACAAAAAAGCCTGGAAAGTGGATACTCTGTCCTTCAGCTGGAAAAACCTATCAGTCTGTGCCTTTCCCCCTCTGCCTTTGCTCTCCAAAGTTCTACTAAAAGTCCAGCAGGACAAGCCAAAAATGATTTTGATTGCTCCAGATTGGCCTAGCCACACTGGTACCCACTTCTGCGCAGTGTGTCACACATTTCTCCGTGGCACCTGCCTCAGACACCTTCCTTACTGACTCAGCAGGAGAACCAAATTCTGCACCCTCAGCTCCAAACATTGAATCTTGCAGCTTGGCTAATCGCTTAAATTCACCCTTGGCATCCCTCAGCAAACCTGTGATGGATGTCATTTTGGAGGCGGGAAGACCTAGAACTAGAAAATCTTATGCTGACAAATGGAAAAGATTCTGTGCCTGGAATCAGTCTCAAGGGATGAGCACAGCAGTGCCCACTTTACCTCAGATTTTGCAATACTTAACTGAGATGCTTCATAAGGGCCTGTCCTTTTCTTCCATAAAAATCCATGCCTCAGCCATTTCAGCTCATTACAGCACAGACCCCCCCCCCTTCACTCATCCTCTTCTAAAGCAGTATCTCAGAGGGGCCAAAAACTTGAGACCACCCAGGAGAGCTCCAACCCCTGCCTGGGACCTTAACTTTGTATTGGAGAAACTCACTCTACCTCCTTTCGAGCCAGTTGCAACTGCAGACTTAAAATGTCATTCCTGGAAAACAGCCTTCCTTTTAGCAATCACTTCAGCTAGAAGGATATCTGAATTACAGGCCCTTATGGCATCATTCATCTTTCATGCGGATAGGGTGCCACTCAGGACCAATCCAGGATTCATGCCCAAGTTGGTATCCAGTATGGCTCTTAATCAGTCCATTCATTTGCCAACTTTCTTTCCCAATCCACAGAACAAGGGAGAACGGATTCTGCATTCATTGGATGTACACAGACAACTTAGATTCTACTTGAACAGGACTAAATCTTGAAAATCTGAACAACTGCTGGTAGCATTTGCTGCAGGGGCAGAGGGAAGGCTATTTCAAAGCAAACCATTTCTAAATGGATAAGCCATTGTATTCATTTCTGTTATAAGTGCCATGGAAAACCTATCCCCAGGGGATCAGATCTCATTCCACCAGGGCTGCATCTACGTCAGCAGCCTTTCTCAGAGGTGTTCCTACCAGGGATTTTCTAGAAGCTGCTACCTGGAGTTCAGTTCATACTTTCACCAAGCATGATCACTTACCATGTTTCCCTAAATTCAGAGCTGGCTTTGTCACTGCTGTTTTGCAGGGCCTTATAGCTGGTCCTAATGCTGTATAAATCCATCCTCCCAACCTTAGCTTTGGGAATTTACCCAAATGTAATGACTGCAACAGTGAAACACGATGAACATAGTACAGTTGTGTACACTTACCATAAATGTAGATGATCGAGTGTATTCATTGTTGCAGTCCTGGTTACCCTCCCTCCAGCCCCCAGTTTTTCTTTTACTATACCTCTTCTTTCTTTTATTATACTTGAAAGCCTTTTTGGTGTATTTGCTTTTGTTTGGAGGTATATATTTTTGTGTTTAAAATTTTTTATATATTTTGCTCCCCATTAGGGGGGCACCTGACATATGGGGCAAGAAAAACTGATATAATGGCGTTGGCTGCATGTTTTATACCCCTGACGACCTGACGTCATGGAAGAAGGGACAGCAACCGACGCAGGACCCAAGACTTTGTTAATCAGGCCGACTGAGGGCAACCTGCCAGCAGATTACCCAAATGTAATGACTGCAACAGTGAATACACTAGGACATCTACATTTATGGTAAGTGTACACAACTGTACTTTTTTCCATATCACTGTTACAGTATTCTTTGCAGAAGGGGTATCTTGCCAAGTATAGCCCAACATCCAGCCAGTCTACCAAAGTCTTTAGAGCTTTTAGGCACTATACGTCACACACATGCTCCCCACATAAAGTGTAGGGCATAAAAGTGACTTACGGCTGCTAACACTCACAAATTCTGTGGCGCCAGTCTGAACGCCGTTATCAAATGTCAGTTTGAATGCCCTTCTGCTGTGTTGGTTACCAAGCAGTCTTCATTTAAGTGCCTTGTTGGGATTTCTTCTCTTACCTTTTTTCAGTATTGTAGTATATGTGTGTTCATGTCATCCAACAAGGGAAAATGTCAGTGTGCGAGGCAGATTTCCCATAAAGACAGTTTCGACCAGTGTCTTGTTTTGCATAGGCCATTCTCGAGGCAGTACACAGTGCTCTATACGTCAAACGTTTGTCCCCATGACCCTACATAGTTGCTTATCCTCGTTATCCATATATCTTGAGTACCAGTGACTTAAATTGCTGGCTCAGGGTACCATGACAGAATTCTGCTCTACAAAGGTGCTTGCCATCTGTCAAGAGGAAGGCTAGGTCTGCTTTGGTTGCTGTCCTACCTCCCCCAGATGTCTGTCTAGAAGCTAGTGAAAGCCCTGACGACTGTCTGGTACTTTTCTCAGATTTCTCTGCCACAACCCTGTTGGAGGCCAGCATTCACCTGACTTCTCACACGTCCTCATAGGTTCATAGGTGTTTACTAGACTAACAACCACACAGGGTCTTTTTAAGCCTAGTCATGCATCTCAAATCTCTGACAAGCTCTGATACCCTTGATAAGTGTAAGCCTGGTCCTGGGAGGTGAACCATTTACAAGTTACCTGTTTGTATTAGAGACATAGGTGCTAAACCAGGGATGAGTTTCCGCTTTCCCATCCAGTTGTCCAAATTATACTTTAACTAGGGAGGAGCTCTGTTTCACATGGATAAGGAGCCTGTTTCATAGATGGGGTAGTCTCTGGGATACATACCTATCTCTCCATCTCTCCAGCAGGTCCTGCTTATAACACAGGCAAGGTTTAAGTCGTTAGAACAGGTAATTCTGCTACTGTTTGTTTTGTGGATATGCAGGAGGTCCATCAGAGTGGGGTCTGACAATGCCCTGTATGCCAGACATAGATCTCCCATCAAAAGCCTGTAGGAGACTGAATACAGGGATAAGGCCTTGAGGTGGTCTGCATAGAACATATTATGCCCTGTTTTCTTTTAGTGAGGAACCTCTGTGGACGTTCCAGTTGTTGGATATGCGTGGTTAGGTACATACCAAAGGGTGCACTGTACTCCCTGTTAGGTCTGATGAATGCTGAATACAGTGCAACAAGGACTTCGATACCATACCTTTGTTTGTAAGTTGTGCAACGTGGAATGATTTTCTCACCACTGTAGACACATGAGGATCAAAGGCTAAATTACTTTGTTTGTGTGCGTCTCTTAAGTCCCTTACAACTGGGTCAGCTCTAAGGGGTGTATTGTCAATATGATAGTTACCAGGGATGGATGACTTCTCAAAGGATGCTATTATGCATTTCCTGGCAATTAGTTTTAGTCCATGGCTCTGACATCAGTTGTTTCTGTGTCAGCCTCTCCTGGAGAACATTTGTGTCAGTGTGAGATTCAATGACAGCTGCTAATTTGCAATCATCTGCAAATTAAGTCAGTCACAGACCACTGACATTGGCCTTCACGTCTGAGAAGTAAATGCCAAAAAGGAGTGGTCCAAGGACTGATCCCTGAGGGACTCCACTTGAGACTGGGCTCTTTGTAGAGGTGGACTCCTCAATTCTAACGTCCTGGGTCCTGTCTGTGAGCCAGTTGGCTATCCACATGGTGACACATGTGTTTGTACCTAACCTCTTGCATTTATCAACAATGCCCGAGTGGGGTATTGTCAAATGCCTTGGCCAGGTCAAGGTACGCAGTGTGAACGATTTTGCCCTCATCTATTGCTTTGGTGACATTCTCAAAGACGTCCACCAGGTTGTGTAGGCATGATGTGCCCTTGACAAAACCAAAACTGGGTTGGGTCCAGTGTCTGGAGGTTTACTATATTTCTGTTGATCATCTCCATGATTCTTTCCATAGCTTTGCATGCAAGACTAGTGAGACTTATGATCTGTATTTTCCAGGGTCTGTCGATGACCATCCTTTATGCAGAGGGTTGTGACTGTTGCCTTTCTCCATTCATGAGGCAGGAAGCCTGTTTGGCTGTTACAGTTAAATAGTACTTCCAGAAGCCCTGATAAGAAATGTTTCATGCTATTTAGAAGGCATCCTGGGATATTGTCTGGGCCCATTGATGCAGTGTTCTTGGTCTTAGAGAGAGAGCATTAAGGACCTGTTCCCTAGTGATAGTAGGGGGATTTATATTTGATGATATTTCCTGAGGGAAGGTTGAGGGTGAGAGATGAGTAAAGTTGAAGCTGAATTTAAGACATGATCGCCTCCACAAAAAGGGAGGGGGTGTAGCCTTAATATACAAAGCAGGGCTCCTAATTACACCACTTGTTACTTACCCTCCATCTGAAACTGTTTTTGCTAAGCTACAACTAGACACTTGTAAGTCCATCTATATTTTATGCTGATATCTTCCCCCAGGTAATAATATCAACTCCCTTGAAAATATCCTAAGCTGGCTGTCTACTAACTATCCTCAAGAAACCATTGTACTAAGTGACTTTAATATCGACTGGAATACCTGCAAATCTGATAACCCTACCAACCATATAAACCTACATGGCTTCTCTCAAACGATCACCTTTCCTACTAGAATTCATAAGCCCACCAAAAAAGAATCCATCCTAGATTGGATCCTTATAAATACACACTCCCCAAACTATATGGCAGGCATCCTCCCTGATGACATTAGTGATCACTCACTAACCTATTTAATACGACAAAAGACCTACACACCAAACCCTATAACCTTCAGAACTACTCGCTCCAATAACATTTTAACCCTGAACACTTCTAAAATGAACTGAGAGCTTGTAACTGGTCACCCTTAAAGCAACTCCAACTAGAGGAAGCAGTGTCATACATCAATACTAAGTTCCTTGAAATCCTAGAGTACCACGCCCCATCTTGTACCCTTAGGAATAGCACCAAAACTGCACCATGGCTTACTAAGGAAACTAAACAAAAAATTTTTTATAAGAAACAAACTTTGGGCCAAATGGCGCTCTTCCAGAAACCCAGCTGATCGCTTAAAATTTTAACAGCTCAGAAATTCTACTAAAACTTCTATACTATTAGACAAAAAAAAACTTTTTCTTTCAACTTCAACAAACTAACCACCGAAATCCTCAGAAATTTTGGTCAGGAATCAATTAGACTCCTTCAACCAGGCTGCTCTAAGACACCCACCCCATCCGGAATTACCCAAGACACTCCCAAACATATTGCTGACTCCTTTAATAACTTTTTTACTGAAGCTATCCAGTCTCTTGCTAACTCACTACTTCCAGTATCTTCTACTTCACCCCCACCCTCCTCTACCCCTCCACCTACCTTCCAACCCATCCCTATATCCCTCATCTGTTCCCTCCTTCAGAAACTCAAACCCTCTACCCCTTCAGCTGACCTCTTACCTGCTAAGTATCTTCAGTTAGCAGCCAGAGTTATTGCTTATCCTATCTCTATCCTAATAAATAGAACCATTAAAGAAGGTACCATCCCATCTGTCTGGAAAGTCTCACACATTATTCCCCTACATAAGGGTGGCAAATCCACTGAACTTTCCAACTATCACCCTATTGCCCTTCTGTCACCCATAGTTAAAATCGTGGAAAAATGCATCCACTGCCAACTACTAGACCACCTTCTCCTAAATGGCCTACTAGCCAACTCTCAGCATGGCTTTCGACCGTTCCATAGCACCACTACTGCCCTCTTGTCTTTTTCTGACCACATTAACAAAAACTGTAACAACTACACACTATCCTCTGCCATCTTTATTGATTTTTCAAAAGCATTTGACATGGTCAACCATCAGCTACTCTTGAATCTTCTCAAGTCCCTCTCACTAGATACTTAAGCACTACAGTGGTTCAAGTCCTACTTAGATAACAGGAAACAAGCAGTGCTTTGGGAAAACACTGTATCTGCCCCTCTTCCTGTCACCCTTTGCGTACCCCAAGAATCTATTTTAGGCCCTCTTCTATTCTCCATCTTTATAAACGATCTATCCATAAGCATCCCTCAAGATGTAACTATACAATTCGCTGATGACTCCACACTACTATCCTCAGCTGCAGGACCTTCTGAACTTCAGTCCCTTACTCAGAAAGTCTTTGAGTTTATAGAAGATTGGTTCTTATAAAGCAGTATCCTCCTTAATGCAAAAAAGACTAAATTTCTAATATTTACTCCTACACATAAATCTACCTCATTTCACTTCTCTATCAAATCCAAAAATGGCACAGTCATTTCTCCTGACACTACTACCAAACTCTTAGGAGTCACTATTGATAATAGTCTTAACTGTGATACTCATATCAACTCCACAATAAAATCAGATGTGAGAGTGTTCAATCTCGCTGTTTGTTCTTACACCTGGGTTCGGAGCCGATCCTCGGCTCCGTGTCGGCCACTTGGCAAAGCTCTGCATCAAGAAGAAGCTCGAGACCAACCTAACTCCCACAATCCCCCTCTGCCTTTACCTCAGATCTAGTTTGCCGCTGCAACGTTCGCATCATTTTGATGAGCTCGGACCACCTCTAAGCTAAGATTAATTAATTCTTATATTACTTGTATTATTTTTTGGTCTAAAACTCTTCTAAAGTTGATTGTGTGTGTGTATGAGTAGTGTATCGAGGGTTTCTCGGTTCCGTATGTAATTTTTATATACTTTTTTGAGTTATTCCCTCGGGGCCTACCCCACCCTTTTACTTTTACTGGAGTTGACTATTGGATGTGACTTTATTAACAGGATTTGACAATTTTTACTGGATTTGACAACTTTTACTGGATTGGACATTTAGTACTAGCTATTTCTCTGTTTTCTGGGTTGATTTTGTAAACATGTCAGAAAAAGCTAAATCAGGCTTCAAACGGTGCCAATGTGGACAGAAGATGTCTGTCACAGACGATCATAGTTCCTGCGTCTACTGTCTTGGCCCTTTCCATCTGCAAGAAGACTGCTCCATCTGTCATTCTTTCAGTGGAAGGGTCATGACAGATAGGCACAGGAAGCTTATGGATAGGGGTCTTTTGAAGCCTGCATTCCAAGAGGCTCTGGATGCATCAGACCAGGCATCTAAATCCTCGAAGGAATCGAAGACGTCGGAGCCTAAGTCATCGGCTCCGAGCTCTTCATTCAAAGTTCGATCACCGGTTCCACAGACTTCGGGGCCGAGTGTTGAACTGTTGTCAGTTACCGAGCCTCGAGTCTTGGAACCGGTGACGGAGCTTCCTCCGCCTGCACTTTTGAGGTCGGCTCAGTCTTCGATTCCTTTGATGCGTTCTTCCAGGCCTCTCTCCGACACCGATGTAGACCGCGTGGTGCAGAAATTGATGGAGAATACGGCCTTGTCCAAACTCATCTCTGTCTCCTCCCAGTTGGTATCGAGACTCGAAGGCCTTCCCTTATCTCCACCTGTTCCTCCTCCGAGGCCTATCCAGGCTTCGGAGCCGGGAGAGACTGATCTGTTGATTGTGGAGCCCTCGGTGCCGGATTCGTCTTTTTCTCGGTCGGTACCGTTCACGTCGACTCCGTCGGACCCAGTACCGGAGTCTCGGAGCCGAAGATCCATCCTTGGGTCCGGGACTGAGAGTCGGACCGATGTTTCGGTTCCAACGCTCCCTCTCGGGGCCTCGGCTGGGATCGTCTCGGCTCCGTCCTCGGGGTCGATGCCTTCGGTGCCTGTCTCGGGGATTCCTCCGACTTCTTCGGAACCGGGGGATACCTCGACTCGGGACCCGGGGGCCTTCGAACTCATAAGGAAGGTGTTGTCTGTTCAGACAACCACTTCAGCAAAACAGCTTCTCCTTCCCCTAAAGGTCCGTTATCCTCCTCTGCACCCACGGCTACGTCTAAGCGTCAAGCACCAGTGTCTCAGTCACCCCTAGAGGGTGCCCCCTCTTCCTCGGAGGCTTTTTCGGATGCCCCCCCCCCCGAGGAAGTTCAGAGGAAAAGACTGTGTAAGAGGAGACACTTAGATTCTCCACAAGAATCATTGACATCGGACACTGACTTGGATGAGTCAGAAGGGTCCCCAAAATCACCCTCAGAGGATGTCACTTTTTCTGACATCCTGGAGATCCTAAAACAGAGAGGTGATTGGCAAGCCCTTCCCCCTTCTGAGGATGAGTCAGTCTTGCTGAAGGCATTCGGTGCTCGCCCTTCCTCCTCCTGGGTCACTCCTCCCTTCGATGAGTTGATGGAACTGATTGCTCGAAGGGCGTGGGAGGCACCTGACACGGTGGAGCCAGTCCCTAGAAAGCCTAACAAATATATTACTGCCCCCCAAGATAAGGCTTATCTGACAAAGGGAGTGCCAGTGGACGCTATGTTGGTGGCAGCGGCCACGAAAAAGGAGATGTCTGAATCTTCCTCATCTGTCCATCCGCCTAACAGAGATTCTAGGACTATGGACAGGTATGGGAAGCGCATTTTTAGTTCAGCGGCTTTTTCTATGCGATCCCTGAACTATTTGACCCACTTCACACGGCTACAGAGGGATCTAATCAGAGAGTTGGGAGATACCCTCCAGGGTACTACAGATGCTGCCGTCTCGGAAAAGGTTACAGCACATCTCAATACCCTTACATCTATTGCAAACTCGTCCATGAGGCTGATCTCATACGCAGCTGAAGGATCGAGTAGGGCAGCGGCTTCAGCGATTGCTCTTCGTAGACAATCCTGGATGCGCTTATGTTCATTTGCGGAAGCCTTCAAGTCTTCCTTTACTAACGCCCCGTTTGATGGTGCCACTCTCTTTGCCCCCAAAGTAAAGGAGACCCTTACCCGGTGTGAGCAAGAGGGAAAGACTCTGTCTGCTGTTGGAGTCCGTTTTTCCACCCCATCCAGACCGTACCCCAAAGGGCAACGTGGTGGAAAAATGTGGTTTCGAAAACCCCAAGGTTCTTTCCCAGGCACACAGGGTGATGCCCCCTCTAGAGGCAGAGGAGGGGGCAGAGGTGGAAGACGTTGCCCTGGCGGCAGAGGGGGTCCGCAGAACCAAGGTGACAGGGATACACTCCCCGGGAAACCTTTCCAGCACTCCTGAGAGGGGGCCCGACTGTCCTGCTCTGGAGGCAGTCGGGGGTCGCTTAGCTTTATACCCTCAGGCCTGGCAAAATCTTACATCAGACAATTGGGTAAAAAGCATTGTTACCAGAGGCTACAGAATTCCCTTTCTATTGCCCCCAATTCCACAGAAAAGACTTCCAGATGTGCCACCCCATCTGCGAGGTCCTGCAGCTATAGAAATTTCAAAGCTGCTAGAAAAAAAGAGTCATCCAACCAGTCCTAGCAGACCAAAGAGGATTCGGAACTTACTCAAGGTTCTTTTTAGTTCCAAAAAAGACAGGGGACTGGAGGCCGATTCTGGACCTAAGCAAACTCAATACCTTCATCAAGAAGGAAAAGTTCCAGATGGTCACACTTCAATCGATCCTTCCATTTCTACAGAAGGACAACTGGATGTGCTCAATAGATCTAAAGGATGCATACTACCACATCAAAATGGCCAGGGCGTCCAGGGATCACTTGCGCTTCCGGCTGGGAGCCAGTCATTATCAGTTTCGAGCCCTGCCCTTTGATCTGACCTCAGCCCCCAGGGTTTTCACCAAATGTATGGCAGTGGTAGCGTCTCACTTGAGACGCCTGGGATTCCAGGTGTTTCCGTATCTGGACGACTGGCTCCTTTCTGCCACCACCGAGCGTCGACTGATTCAGGCCAGGGATTACACGCTACAACTTTGTGTACATCTCGGGATTTTCGTAAATTTCGAAAAATCCTTACTACAGCCATCACAGCATATCTCATTCATAGGAGCAGAATTGGATACGCGTTGCTTAATTCTAAGGCTTCCTCCAGAAAGGATAAACTCCCTAAGAAACCATATATATCTTCTTCTATCATCCAGAAAATCCCCAGCGAAACTAGTTCTGAAGGTTTTGGGGCTCATGGCAGCTTCTCTCATTGCGATACCCTTGGGAAGACTGCACATGAGAGTTCTTCAATGGCTACTGTTTGCATAATGGTCATTCCAAAAACTACCCCTGACACACGAAATTCTCATTACAAAACATGCAAATCACACCTAGCTTGGTGGCTTCGGACTTGCAATCTTTCCAGCGGAAGACCATTTGTGCTGTCCACGCCGACAGCAACGGTGACCACAGACGCTTCCCTGATAGGGTGGGGTGGCATCTTTCAGGGACAGACAGTCCAAGACGAATGGACCTATTTGGAATACAATCTGCACATCAATGTTCTAGAGTTGAGGGCAGTGTTTCTAGCGTTGCAACACTTTGCTCCCCTTCTTCCTCTAGGGACAATTGCAGTTCAGACGGACAACATGTCCGTAGTCTGGTACATAAACAAGCAAGGGGGAACCAAGTCTTATCAACTATGCAGAGAGACCATGAGAATCTGGCAATGGGCGGAGTCCACAGGTCGTTTTCTGATAGCAACGCACATCCCGGGGTTATCCAACGTCATAGCGGACAGGTTGAGCAGAGCCATCCTGTTACCTCACGAGTGGTCCCTCAAACAGTCAGTTGCGAAGGAAATTTTTCGCAAGTGGGGCCAGCCTTCCTGCGATCTGTTTGCGTCTCCAATGAACGCCAAATGCAGGAGCTATTTTGCCCTATTACCCCCTCCAGAGGAAGTCCCCAGGGACGCTCTGGTTCACGATTGGCCCTCGGGTCTCCTATACGCCTTTCCTCCTGTTCCCCTGATTTCAAAATTTCTACAGAAAGCCAGCAACCTGCAAAGGACAATTATCCTCATTGCCCCATTCTGGCCTCGTCAAATCTGGTTTCCCTCTCTTCTGGCACACCAAATGCGGGAACCCTGGATCCTGGACCCAGAGCCGGATCTACTGACCCATTTGTCAGGGGCTCTCCACCCGTCGCTTCTCTCCCTCAGACTAGCAGCTTGGCTGCTCCGCTTCCCTTCTTAGCCAGGTCTGATCTTCTATCCCCAGCAGTTCAAAATATCCTGGTGGCTTCTCATAAAGCTTCCACTACAAAGATCTACACTAGTAAATGGAAGCGTTTTGTGCACTGGGCAACTACACAACAATTGGATCCCGTAATAGCTCCTTTGAATAAGGTCTTGGAGTTTTTAACCAAACTGTTCCACCAAGGGGCTTCTCCTGCCACTTTGAGAGTGCAATTAGCTGCCATATCAAACTTTCATGTGGGGGAAAGTGGGGCTCCTATTATGGCTCACAGACTTTGTAAGGCCTTTCTAAAAGGATCTTTCCATATTAGACCACCAGTTAGAAGTCCTACTTCGCCTTGGAACTTGAACCTTCTCTTGTCACAGCTGATGCTACCACCCTTTGAACCAGCCTCTTCCTGTCCTTTGAAGTTTTTGTCATGGAAGACCCTTTTTCTGGTGGCTATCACATCGGCCAGGTGGGTATCGGAGCTTCAAGCTCTTTCTGTTAAACATCCTTATTTGATCTTTCACCCTGATAGGGTATCTCTTCGCACTAATCCATCCTTTCTTCCCAAAGTTTGCTCCGTTAATAATATTAATCAATCCATTGAACTCCCCACCTTTTTCAGGAACCATTCCAATAAGTTGGAATATATGTTACACAAGTTAGATGTTCATAGACAACTCAGATTTTACTTGGACAGAACAAAGGATCACAGAAAAACAGACCAGCTTTTTGTAGCCTTCTCAGACAGCAAGAAAGGTTTGGCAGTTACAAAACGAACCCTGTCCAAATGGCTTTCTGATTGCATTATTTTTGTTTATACTGCCTCTGAACAAACTTTACCTGTCAAGCCCAAAGGGCACTCTACAAGATCAGTATCCACATCCCTGGCTCATGCAGCCCGCCTGCCGTTGGACACTATTTGTGCGGCTGCCACTTGGTCTAAACCACATACATTCATTTCTCATTACAAAGTAGACAGGATTTCTAGGGACAGGGCAACTATTGGTTCCACTGTGCTCAGGAATGTTCTCCCCTGAGTTCCTCAGGAACATGGAGCTAGGGACGCTACCCAGGTGTAAGAACAAACGGCGAGATTGAACACTCTCACATATAGAAGTTATGTCCTTACCATAACGTTCCATGTGGAGTGTTCATCTCGCCTTTGTTCTTACATTCCCACCCTCCCACCCTCAGGAAGAACGTCCAGTTTAGGTGCCTGGTTTGTTTCTCCTGCTTCTGCCTTTAGCAGTTATGGCTATGTATTTTAGCTATATTTATTCTTGTTTGGCATGAATGTGTTTTGCTCTCTTCTGTTTACTGTTGGTTTGCTTGCAAACTAGATCTGAGGTAAAGGCAGAGGGGGATTGTGGGAGTTAGGTTGGTCTCGAGCTTCTTCTCGATGCAGAGCTTTGCCAAGTGGCCGACACGGAGCTGAGGATCGGCTCCGAACCCAGGTGTAAGAACAAAGGCGAGATGAACACTCCACATGGAACGTTATGGTAAGGACATAACTTCTATTTAACCGTAAACTTGGCTCCCTCTACAAAATCAAACCCTTCCTCACTCCCACAGCCAGAACTACTATTGCCCTTACCCACCTTATCTGTACTTTCCTTTATGCTTCTCCTGTATACACCAATCTATCTAAAACTAATCTCAACAAGCTTGCAATCTCCTATAATAGCATAGCCAGATTTGCTACTGGCTCCCTATTTAGAACCCACCACTGCCAAAATCTGAAGCAACTTGGCTGGCTTGAACTGCACAATCAGATTTTATTTCAACAACTAATTATTACCCATAAAACCCTGTATTATCCAGGAAAACACCAATTCTCACAAATCTTATCAGCCAATATAACAATCTTAGAAATCTACGCTCAGTACACAAACTACTGGTTTCTGTATATAAACCCTCCAGTAAAGCAGGTGACTCCCTCTTCTCTAATGCAGTGGGTAAAACCTGGAACCTACTGCCCTCTGAACTTACCTCTCTTTCTTCTTCTACACTTTTCAGAAAGAAACTTAAAGTATATCTAACTAGCCACTGGCTATGTCCGTGTACTAACCCAGACTAATATTCTCTCATCCAGTTATCTTTATCATCCATTTCTTCCTTTGCTTTTCCACCTCTACTCAGTTTTCTCATATAGTTCTCTTCCTACCTCTGTCACTTATTCTTCCCTAGATAAACATAACTTTCTTCTCCCCTATAACTCTCTCTATCTACCTCTTAACCAGATTTCTCCTATCTCTGTTCTCCTAAACTAGTCTCTCCTGCTGCTCCTTACTTATAACTTTGTTCTGGAATCTCTTCATCCTTCTAAATACTTCCTTCCCACAGTGATTTACCGTTGGGGAATACAAAAAAAAAAAAAAATTCTACCGTCTTATATCACATATGCTTTTCTACTTTGAAGCACATATTATTATTTTTTTATGACTAGTATTGCTAATTGAACTTTTATGTCTTTAAACTGAATTATTAATGTGATGTATATTTTATATGGAGCTTTTCTCCCTGGGCCTCTACTGAAAATGGACATATATCCAGTTAGACTAGCCCGGTCAACAAATGTAAAATAAAAAATAAAAATCTTCTGGTTCATTATAGGTGGCTCCATTTACAATGAGCTCTGCACACAATTGTGTATTGCCTTTGAGGTTGTGGACAAAGCTAAAAAATGCTTTGTGGTTGACCTAAGCCAGGGAGGCCAAACTTACCTCAAATTTGGCTTTGGTAGACTTTTTGTCCTTTGAGTAGTTTGAGTTTGAGAGTGCTTTTATCCTTCTGGGTGCCGGACCTCCTAATTTTTGCCATGATTTTCTTCCTCCTGTTATACATCCAATTGAATTTGTGATTCCACCAGAGTGGCTTGTTGAGTGAGTTCTGTACTTCTTCCTGGTGGGTACAGCTGTCTATTTGCAGTTTGTACAGGGTTTTGTGAACAGTTTTGCATAGGCAGAAGTGTTCTCAGGGTTTATAGGGGCTTGAAATTTTGCCAGGTTCTCACTTAATAGCAGGAGGTTAGCCTTAGAATAGTTCCTGAATATTCCTGGTTGAGATGGGGGTCCAGGTTTTACTTTTACTTCAAAGGAGACCATTTTGTGGCCTGACCTTACCAGGGTAGGCATTACAGTACGTGGTGTGCAGAACTCTCCCATATTAGTGAGGACCAGATCCAGTGTGGTTGCACCCCTGGTTTGTGCATTGGCTGTCTGGCCCAGGGCATTTGTGTTTACAATATCCAGGAATCCCTGTGTATGTACGTTTGATGTCGTATAGGATTCCCAGTTAATAGTGAGGTAATTAAAGTCACCCATGAATATGGTATTGGGTTGAATGGTTAGTGTTTCTAATAAGTTCAAATACATGGTATGGGTTTCTTGAGTCATAGAGGGGGACCTATAACTTGCAAGGAAATGGTATTGGATTTTACCGGAGCAGCTCGAGTGCATTGTCCTATTTGACCAGCCTTGAAGTATATTTATTTTTGATGTAAAGAGAGAGACATCCACCTTTAGTCCCTGCCTGTGAAGTAGCTGGTCTAAACATGTGGAAGACATTGTAACCTTGCACTGTTGGTGTGCTCTGTGCAGTTTTAAACCATGTCTCAGAGACCGCACAGACATCAGCATTCTCTAGGGTGAAAAGAGCTTCCAGGGAGTGGAGTCTTTTGTTTAGGCTCCTAGCATTGAGCAGTAATACCTTTAGATTTTCTTGGTTTTGATTTGCTATGTTGGAAGCACTTTCAGTTTGGCATTGCCAAACAAAGGCACTATGGGGAAGAGAATGTTTAGCTAATA
This sequence comes from Protopterus annectens, assembly GCF_019279795.1. NCBI lineage: Eukaryota > Metazoa > Chordata > Ceratodontiformes > Protopteridae > Protopterus > Protopterus annectens. Next base: position 1,172,878,906 of record NC_056743.1, on the reverse strand, counting down.
TTCGAAAGCCTAGAGGGAAGAGGTGCAGACCATCCCTGGCAAAGCAGTGTGGTCTGTTGACCATCTCCTTCCATGCTGACAAATATTGCACCCCCTTGGAATGACACCAGAAACTAAGCCAATTATTAAAGGCAATCCTCTTTTGTTTGTATTGTGGCATCATCCTTGGAGGAAGTAAAATGCTGCTCAATGCTAAGGGCATACCAGCCTGAGGCACATGTTTTGAGAGAGCTCTATGATGCCTCTCTTCGTATAGTCTAGGGAAGTACGTCTCATGTCATTTACTCCCACATGGGCTATGACTGAATCATATTGGTAATTGTGGTCCAGTGACCTGAGTGCATGTGTAATGTTGTGGATCCTAGACCCAGATAAGCAACTTTCTCCTTACTCAGCCTGGTGAGAGGGACATCACTGTGTCTCACGATGGAGTCTCCAATGACTAGAATGTTGGATTGTGTGTTAACTTGCCTTATTGGCTTAGAGATAGAGGCTCCATGAGATGTAGCTCTGTGTTGATGTGGGTGTTGTTTTGAAAGTGTGTGTTTGGGGCTGCTGAGGGTATTTCTTATGTGTACTTTGTCTAGGAGGTTGTTGTGGTTTAGGAAAGTTGCATGCAAGTGCCTCAGTATATGTGGGTCTATGTCTGCTTTGAATTGTGTGTGATGGGTGCAGCATGTGTAATACTGAGAACCTTATTGACTTTAGCAATACTTTTATGTGAGAGCTTTACCGCCAGTGACATTGGGTAAATACATCTCTCACATACCATATCAGTTTGTTTGAGAATTAACTGGTTATTAGTAAACATGAGGCAATTTCTGCATTGTCTCAGGATGCCCATATCCACCAAGCCAGTAACAGAGACAGTAGGAAAGTTCATATCCATGGCAGCATACCCCTTTTTTATTGATTAGACTGTTGGGAGTCAGAATATCAATCAGTGTCAGGAGTATCTGGTTTGTAACTATGTGGACGGTGCTTGTCAGCCTTGGAGGCTTTTCCAGTGTGTAATCCGGGCATTGAGTGAGTTCCCTTGCTGATTATTTCCAAGGGACTCGGGGAGATTCTTCAACTTTTAGTGAGGGAAGAGATTCCTACTATGTTTATCAAATCCCGCCAAGGGTGTGAACCACTGAGTCTCCTTAAGGTGGATGTCCTGCTCAAGAAAAAGCAGAAAACTAAACATACTACTGTTGTTGCTAAAGATACCCAATGTGAATGGCAGGATTTTAGTTTGAGTTTGTTCATTGCTTTGATGTCCTTGAAGCCTCCTCAAGGGATGTCAGTCCCTGCTCCTCCCTGGTCTTGCATTGTTGTTAAGAAGCGTAGGGAATTGGTTTCCTCAGATGAAGACTTAGATTCTTGGGAGGAATCTCTCGCTTATTTTTTTTCTCATATTCCTTCTCTAGACTGTGGTTCAGAGGAAGATGACCTTTTGAACCCTGACTCGCACTTGGAAGGTAAGAAGGGGCCAAGGCGTATTTCTCCTTGCTAAATTCACTCAGACTCTTCTTTCCCAGAATCTTTCTTTTCAGGGCAAGCCTGTCTCCATTTCTCCTTATGCCTCCTCTTCAAACTATTTCTATGTTGCTTTCTGTTCCTGCTCCCAAGGTTTTATCTCTGCCATACTTTTATTCAGTCTCTTCTTCTTTTGTCCTCTTTCATGGTCAGGGAATTTCTCAAGGTTCTGGATTTTATGGGCTCCACTATTCCCATGCTTCCTCTTGCAAAGCTGCAATAAGGAAAGCTACACTGGTACCTCAGATCAGTGTGGCTTCAACATTGCCACCCTTTGGAGTTCTTTGATGTCCTTCATGGATGCATCTGCAGTCATAACAAGTGGGTTGTCCTGTCGTCAGGCAGCCCTGCAGTCGGCCGGATTCCAAAGTCCGGGTCCGGCTTCGGCTGATGTCGCACTCCACCCGACGTCATCTCTGTTGGTCTTCGGGTATAAAAGCATCAGCCGACGCCATTTTCCTCAGTCTTTCTTGCCGCGTGGCGCCAAGCAGAAGCTGTTCGCAAGTGCCGGTCGGTCGGATCCAGAGATTACTTCTACGAATACTACTTGAAGACTTCTAAAGCTAAGTACCCGTTGGGGACTCTTTCTTGCCTCAGCCGATGTCAGAAAAAGTTAACAATTGTTTAACCTGTGGGAAACAAATACCTCATAAAGATTTCCACTCTTACTGTCTGCCTTGTTTAGGCCCAGCCCACGACGTAGCAGCCTGTTCGCCTGTGCCTCTTTCAACCGACGAACGCTTAGGCGTCGGTCGGAGTTTGCAGAACAGTTTTTCGGTTCTGATTTTGCATACATTATGCCGTCGGATCCTCCGACTACCCAATCTACCAAAAACGAAAGATAAGACCGACATCGCGGTCCGCGGTTTCGGCGAAACCATGGTAAAGCAAATCATGAGTGTCTCGGTTTCGCGAAACCGAGAAAACTGATCAAAGTACAGCTGAACCTATTCTTACAACTGAGGCCCCTGCTACAACTCTTGAATCGACCTCAGAAATTTTACCCACTACGGTGGTTGACTTATCAGACACCATCCCCTTGGATGTTTCTACCCCAGCACGTGGTGCTGCTAGGCCTCCAGCAGCCATGTCCATTAAGGCCTTCGCCAGGGCTAAAGCAGCCAAGACTACTAAAACAGTGCCTGTTAAACCCCCCACATCCAGGCCCTCTTCTAGTTCTCAAATGCTTTCTTTGGCAGAAGATCTAATTTCTTTAATTAGAGGATCTCAATCTCACCCAGACAGGGCCTCTCAGCCCCCAGGGAAGAGACCTAGGGCAGAGCCCCCTGAGCCAGTGTCTTCTGATGATTCTGCTGATGAATCAGACATAACTGACCAGCCAGAGGCTCCCTTCTCCAATTTTGAAGATTCTGATGCTGAAGAATCCATTCCAGCTGCTTCCCCACCAGAAGAATTCTCCTTTGGGGAAACCTTGCATGCCATGCGAGAACAGTTCCAATGGCAGCAACAGGATTTTTCAGACTCCAGAAAAAGACTTAGGACCTTTCTGCACCTCCCACAGCACAGGCCCTTAGCTATACCTCCTGTTCTCTCTGTGGTGGATGATGCTTTCAATGATGTTTGCTCCGCTCCAGATTCTTTACCCCAGCCCCTGCCAAACCAGACAGATTTTACAGGGTGCCAGATACTCATCACCACCTTTACAAGGCCCCACTTGCAGACCCAGAAACTATATCCCAGGGTCCCAAGGCAGTAGCCGACCACAGCTAAAACCCTATTCCTTCTGAAAGGGAAGCAAGGTCATTAGACAGATGGGGTAAAAAGGTCTACACTTCAGCTACTCTCTCAGCTAGAGCTTTAAACTGTCAGTTTCACATGATACAATACCAAGAGTTATGCTTGATCAGTTAACTAAAAAACTAACCACTGATGAATCTCTTGATAAGAAATATGTATTAGAGATGGTAAATAACATACAACAGGTTAGCAACCATTCCTTAAAATGTGGCTATGATGCACTGGAGGCTTCATTTAGATCAGCCATGACAGGCACAGTGATAAGAAGGCATGCATGGCTAAAGGAACAAGCTTTACCGGATCATGTTAAAGCTAAGTTGCTAGATGCTCCTATGGACAAGACAAGTTTGTTTGGTACACCTGCCCAGCAGGTTATGAAGAAAATGGAAGAAAAGGCAAAATCTGTTCAAACTGTTAAAGATTTCTTGCAGGTTCAACCCCAAGGTTTAGCAGGAACTGGCCTGCCAAAAATTGGTCCTTTCCTGACTCCACAAAATTTCAAAGGGGCAGGAATAGACGTTCCAGAGGCAGAAACCAATCCAGAGGAGGTGCCTACAGAGGACGACAGTGGCAAGGTAACAACAGAGGCACAGACACAGCCACTGCCACTACATCAGCACAACCACAGTGACTTAATCCTAAATCCGCCTACCAGGGAACAAATAGCAGCTCCTCTAGGCGGAAAGTTAACCTTATTTTCAAAGAACTGGCACTACATAACAAAAGACAAGTGGATTTTACAAACCATATATCAAGGTTACGGTTTCACTTCCACACTTTACCAGTCAAAGAGGAATGCCAAATCTACCTCCAAATCAAAAACAGAGGCTCTACGCCAGATAATGGAGTTAGCAAACATGAGAGCTGTGGAAAGAGTGCCAACAGCAGAACAAGGAAAGGGTTCTATTCCAGACTATTCCTAGTTCCAAGAAAGGAAAAAAGTTGGAGACCAATTCTCGACCTGTCCACCTTAAATACATACATCATTGTCCCAAAATTCAAAATGCTGTCCCTACAGCAACTTCTTCCCATGCTGGGCAAGGAGTCTTGGCTGGTAACTCTAGATCTCAAGGAGGCATACCTGCACGTCCCCATTCGACCAATCTGCAGAAGATACCTCAGATTTCTTGCAGGATCAGAGCACTATCAATTCTCAGCATTGCCCTTTGGCTTATCTACTGCCCAGAGTATTCACAAAATGCCTGGCATCAGTAATCTTCATTGCAGACTACAGGAATTCATATTTACCCATACCTGGACGACTGCCTGCTACAAGGGGACAACAAAAGCAAGCTGACAACAGATTTACAAAGGGTCATTTACTTGCTACAAGGACTGGGATACACAGTCAATTTACAAAAGTCAAGGCTGATACCATCCCAAACAAGGACATTCTTGGGCTGAATTGGACACAGTACAACAAATGGCATTCCTGACTACAGAAAAACAAAAAGAACTTCCTCTCTACTTCTTGGCACTAACAAAACTGAACAAGTTAACAGCAAGAAAAGTTCTGCAGGCCTTGGGCTTCATGGCATCATGCATAATCTTGGTCCCATTTGCCAGACTACATATGAGGAAACTACAGTGGTACCTAAAGAATTTATGGTCCCAACACAGACACAGTCTAGAAACAGAAATCCCACTAATTCCATGCTTAAAACAGGAGTTCCTATGGTGGGCTCAGGCATGCCAGTCAAACCCAGGCCTACACTTTCGCAGATGTCAACCAAGCCAGACCATCACAACAGACGCTTCAGACCTAGGATGGGGGCCCACATGCTGGACATATGCGTGCAAGGATTGTGGACACAGGATCAACTTCACCTGCACATCAATCTAAAAGAAATGCTGGCAGTAAAACTGGCAATCCAAAAGTTCAAACCATTTCTCAAAGAGGGCCAGTTGATGATAAGGACAGACAACACCACAGTCATGTGGTACATCAACAAACAGGGAGGCACTCATTCATACCCCTATGCAGAATGACCTTGGAGCTGTGGACCCTGGCACTCAGCTACAACATTCAGTTACAGGCAATATTTGTACCGGGAAAGACAATACTCTAGCAGACATATTAAGCAGAACCACCGGATGCCCACGAATGGAAACTGCACCCGGACATCTTCAAGACCATCTCAAAGAAATGGGAATGCCACAGATAGACCTATTCGCATCACCTCTCAATCACCAGCTCAAAAATTCTGCACAAGGACATTCCACCCACTAGCATGGAAAGTGGACTCACTCTCCTTCAACTGGAAAGGCCTAACAGCATATGCATTCCCACCTCTTCCTTTGATACACAAGGTACTACTAAAAATCAAGGAAGAACGTCCAAGGATAATCCTGATAGCTCCAAACTGGCCAAGACAACACTGGTACCCACTACTGAAGAGCATGTCTCGTAACAATATGTGGCCAATACCCCTGATAGCTTTGATGTTAACTCAGAACAACTACAGCAGCATACACACAAACCTCAAAACGCTGCAACTAACTGCATGGAACATCACATAGCAGCAGCTAATCCAGAACTTTCCCAAAGAGTTAAAGACATTATTCTTGAAGCACGCAGACCTTCAACAAGAAGGAACTATGCTGGAAAATGGAAAAGGTTTGTCATTTGGAGTACAGAAAGAGGAAAAGATGTGTCAAACATAGATATGCCTAACATTCTGGAGTATCTGGCGAACTTCTTCATTCAGGCCTGTCCTACTCCTCCATCAAGATACATGCATCAGCTATTTCAGCAGAATACAGCTTTGATCCACCTGTTTTTCGCACCCTTTGCTCAGGCAGTTCCTCAGAGGAATCAAGAATGTAAAACCTCCAAGGAAACCACCATTACCAGCTTGGGATTTAAACTTTGTGCTAGAAAAGTTGACACTATCACCCTTTGAACCAGCAGCAACAGCAGACCTACAACACCTGTCATGGAAAACTGCTTTCCTACTGGCAATTACTTCAGCAAGGAGGGTTTCAGAACTACAGGCCTTAATGGCAGTGCAACCCTTCCTAATCTTCCACCAAGATAGAGTGTCCATGAGGACTAATCCTACATTTATGCCCAAGGTGGTATCCAGAGTGTCTTTAAACCAGGCAATCCACCTACCTACCTTCTTTCCCAACCCACAAAACAGAGGGAAAGAATACTGCATACCTTGGATGTACATAGACAGCTACGCTACTACTTGGACAGAACAAAAAATAGCAGAAAGACTGACCAACTTTTGTAGCCTATGCAACAGGAAGGGAAGGAAAAGCTATTTCCAAACAGACAATCTCCAAATGGATAGGAAATTGCATACGATACTGTTACTCCTTCCATGGAAAACCAATTCCACAGAACATAAGACCTCATTCTACAAGGGCAACAGCCACTACCACAGCCTTCTTACGAGGAGTGGCAACCAAAGACATTATTGAGGCGGCTACTTGGACCTCCGTGCATACATTTGCCAAGCATTATAATTTGCCTCTATATTCCAGATCCCGAGCAGGGTTTGCCACTGCTGTACTGCAAGGGATCCTAAACACACCATAATCTACTTTTATCCTCCTCGCCTAGTTGGCTATGGTATTCTACCCACTTGTTATGACTGCAGATGCATCCATGAAGGACATAGTACAGTTTTGTACCTACCATAAATGTAGATGTCCGAACTGGATAGCATCTGCAGTCAGGATTACCCTCCCTCCTTCCCTCTGTGGTACTCCTAGGGTGTTTACCCTCCTAATAGCTAGCTATTGGGGAGTCTTTATGGTGTATTTGTTTGTATATATGTACATATATGCTTATTGTTGTGTTTACCTCTATCTATTTGGAAACATTGGCATCTATCCAAATTTTAGCCTGCAAGAGGGCTACTGGCATCTGGGGCAAGAAACACTGAGGAAAATGGCGTCGGCTGATGCTTTTATACCCGAAGACCAACAGAGATGACGTCGGGTGGAGTGCGACATCAGCCGAAGCCGGACCCGGACTTTGGAATCCGGCCGACTGCAGGGCTGCCTGACGACAGGACAACCCACTTGTTATGACTGCAGATGCTATCCAGTTCGGACATCTACATTTATGGTAGGTACAAAACTGTACTTTCCTTTACATTGTCTCAAACTCGAGCTTCAGTGGTGGATTCAACAACTCTCTCTCAATCTGGAGCTACCCTGTCTGGTTCCATTTTCATTCCCTTCTCTGGAGTTGTTCACAGACACCTCAGACAGGTGAGGGGCTTCTTGTGGCCCTCTAAAGATCCAAGATCTCTGGCCTCTTCATCAGAGGTCAGATCATCTCAACATAAAAAAGATGAGAGCTCTGTTTCTGGCACTGCAAGCCTTTCCATTTTCCACCCCAGCTCCCTCAAAGTTTTCGCAGTCTATGTCACTCTTGATGTGGTACATCAGGAAGTATCAAGATATGATATCCTTTCTCCTTTGCAGATTTACTCTTCAGGCATGAGATCTAGCTATCCGGTATCAAGTGACTCTTCAGGTGGTTTATATTCCTTCAGAGTGCAAACTAGTGGCAGACTCCGTGAGTAGGTCCAGAACACAGGCTCACAAATGGATGATGTTCTTCATTCCACATTGCTGCAGTCCTAACTATTGGGTAGTCCGCTGTCCAGTCGGCCCGAATACCAAAGTATATGGCTGACGTCGGTCAGGGCGCATTAGACTGACGTCAGTACGTCAGGGTACTAATGCGCATGACCAACGTCATATCCTCAGTCTTTTTTGCCGCATGGTCCGATGCAGAAGCAATTTTGCGAGTGCAGGTTGGCGTTCTGAAAGTTTCTGAAGTCAGAGTTTCAGACCGAATCAAAGTTGGCTAAGTACCCGTTAGAATATTTTGGTTTTTCTTGCCTCAGTATTTAACCGGATGTCAGAAAAAGTGAATAACTGTATTTCTTGTGGGAAACAGATACCTCATAGGGATTACCATACTTTGTATATACCTTGTTTAGGGCCTGAGCACGACGTTGTTGGATGCCGCTCTTGTGCTAGATTTAACAAACGCACTATTAAGAGAAGGTTAGACTGTGCTAGGTTAGATTTTGGGAAGCGTTGTAATTATAAAATGCCGTCGGATGCTCCGCCCGCTTGACCAAAAGCGCAAGGACAAAGCAGCAAAGCCTAGAGTGGAAGAACCGACAGTCCCAGACGTCGGTTCTTTAGAAGGCTCAGTGGAGCCGGAGGTTCTGCCAGGAGTTTCTTTGGAGTCTCAGGGAGAGACTTTACTGTTACAGGATGTATCCTCTCAGGAAGTAGGCCAGGCTGAGGGGGCTTCTCAGGTGGCTGTTCTTCCCTCTCTTCCTAAGGTGGTTAGAGCCTCCCCTTCTGTTTCCAAGGCTTCCTTGAGAGGCAGCCCAAGTTTAGCTTCAGTGGGGGTTTCTCCTAGTGCTTCAGGGTCTTTACCTAAGAAACATATGCTTAAAATGGCAGAGGATTTGATTACTATGATTAGAGGTTCTATGCCCCCTCCTGATAAGAGGCCTAGGGTGGAACCTGAGTTTGAGAGTTTTGAACAATGTTCGGAGGCTTCTGAGTCTTCGGCTGAAGACTTGCAGGAGTATCCTCCTTATTCTGATTCTGATGTGGATGATTCTACTCCTTCAGCTTCTCCTCCTGAGGATTTTTCATTTTCAGAGACTCTGCATTCCATGAGGGAGCATTTTAAATGGGAAGGTCAAGATTTCTCTGATTCCAGAAAGAGGCTTAGGGAATTCTTGTTTTACCCCAGCATAGGCCTTTAGCTATACCTCCTGTTCTGAATGTGGTGGAAGATGTTTTTGCAGAGGCTTCCTTGAATCCTGATTCTCTGCCTCCTGCCCCAGTTAAACCGGATAGGTACTATAGGGTGCCTGAAGCTCATAAGTATCTTTTAAGAGTCCTAGGGCAGACCCGGAAACTGTCTCTCAGGGGCCTAAAGGTGTGAAGGCCTCTGTTGTTAAAAATCCTGTTCCTCCTGATAAAGAGGCAAGGGCTTTGGATAGATGGGGAAAGAAAGTGTATACTTCTTCCACTTTAGCCATGAGGGCGTTGAATTGTCAGTTTCACATGTTAAAATATCAGAATTATCTCCTTTCACAATTAAAATCTAAGGTGGATGCTCTGGCGGAAGGTATTGAGTGTAAAGAGTTGCAGGATTTAGTTCATGTGTCTGAACAGGTGGGTAAACATTCCTTGCAGTGTGGTTTTGATGCTGTGCAGGCCTCCTCGAGGGTGGCTGCCACTGGTTCTGTTCTTCGTAGGCACGCCTGGTTGAGAGATCAGAATTTAGCTGAGCATGTTAAAACAAGGATTTTGGATGCTCCTTTACAGTCTGATGTGTTGTTTGGTTCGCCTGTGGAAGCAGTTTTAAAGAAAATGGAGGACAAGGCTAAGTCTATGCAGACTGTTAAGGATTTTTTGCAGGTGCAGCCTCCAAGTTTAGTAGAAATTGGCCTACTAAGGGATGGACTTATCCTGCTTATGATTCCCAGTCTAGGGGTAGGTCTAGACGTGGTAGGGGCAGAGCTCAAGGTTCTTTTAGGCCTAGGACAGGAGTTCCCCTGCTCAGACTTCTGGTGAGGGCAGGAGTCAGTCCTTTCGTAAGCAGACCCAATGACCTGCCTTTTCAGCTGCCAGTACATTCTCGCCTGGCAGCACCTTTGGGAGGAAGGCTGTCTCTTTTCAAAGAAAATTGGGATTTAATTACCCAAGACAGATGGGTTCTGGATATCATTCACCACGGTTACAGGTTTTATTTCCATACCTTGCCTCCTTTCAAAGGCATGCCAGACATTCCTCCTCTACAAAGAACAGAGGCTCACAAGCAAATTTCTCTGTTGCTCGAAATAGGGGCCATTCAGCCAGTTCCTGTGCCAGAAAGGGGCCTAGGATTTTATTCTCGCCTGTTCCTAGTACCAAAGAAGGGGAACACGTGGAGACCAATTTTGGATTTATTTTGGATTTATCTCTCCTCAACACTTATCTGGACATTCCCAAGTTCAAAATGTTGACGTTACAACAGCTTTTACCTCTGCTGGGCAAAGATCACTGGATGGTAACTTTAGATCTCAAGGAAGCTTACCTTCATGTGCCTATAAGACTAAGTTGCAGGAAGTATCTGCGTTTTCGAGCTGGAAATTCTCATTATCAGTTCTCTGCATTGCCCTTTGGCTTATCTACTGCGCCCAGAGTATTCACAAAGGTTCTGGCTCCAGTGATAGCTTACTTCAGGCTAAAAGGAATTCAAATCTATCCTTACTTGGACGACTGCCTGATTCTGGCTCAAGAAAAGGAAGACCTTCTACAGCATTTGGAATATGTCATAGCAGTGCTAAGATGCCTAGGGTATTCTGTGAGCGAAATAAAGTCCAGTCTAGTACCCTCTCAAGACATGTGCTTTCTGGGTGTGAGACTGAATACAGCAGCCCAGATGGCCTTTTTAACCCCGGACAAACAAAAGAATCTTTCCAGTTACTTCCATCAACTATCTCTTCAGTCCGGGCTGACTGCAAGGACAGTCCTTCAAGCCTTAGGGTTCATGGCATCTTGTATTCTGGTGCTTCCCAATGCCAAACTGCATATGAGGAAGCTGCAATGGTATCTCAAAATGTATGGACACAGCACTGCCAGGATTTGGACACTGTCATTCAAATAATACCTTGCATTCAAAAGGAATTTTTGTGGTGGGCTCAGGAATGTCACCTAAACAAGGGACTCTCTGTGACCCGGCCAGAGGCGAGTCAGATTCTAACGACAGATGCCTCAGACATTGCTTGGGGAGCTCATCTAAATGGAAAGTGGATACAAGACAAGTGGCCTGCCAGACTACAGCATCTACATATCAACATGAAAGAGATGTTAGCAGTCCAGTTTGCATTAATGGCTTTCAAGGAGTTACTTCTTCCAGGACAGGTGTTGATTCTAACAGACAACACAACTGTCATGTGGTACATCAACAAACAAGGGGGAACACATTCTTACCCATTGTGCAGGCAAGCAATGATTTTATGGGAGACTGCGCTCAGCTTGCAACTAACCCTTCAGGCAAGGTTTCTGCCGGGAGCACAGAACTCCTTAGCAGATGTGTTAAGCAGACAAATCATGGATCCCCACGAGTGGAAACTGGATCTTCATGTATTTCAAAAATTGACAGTGTCATGGGGAACTCCAGACATAGATCTGTTCGCTTCTCCACTAAACCACCAGCTGCCAAAGTTTTGCACAAAGAGGTTTCATCACACAGCTTGGAAAGTGGATGCTCTTTCTTTCAGTTGGAAAAATCTTCATGTGTATGCTTTTCCACCTCTGCCTCTTCTTCCAAAGGTGCTTCTAAAGGTCAGACAAGACAAGCCAAGGATGATTTTAATAGCTCCAGATTGGCCTCGGCAGCACTGGTACCCATTACTGAGGAGTCTGGTAAGGAAGCCTCCATGGCCTTTACCCTTGATTTCACACCTGTTGTCTCAGAGGGACGGTCACCTGCTCAATGTCAAGCTTCACTCTCTTCATCTAACGGCCTGGCATATTCTGTTTTGAAAGACAGCAGGTCTCAACTTCCTCAACAAGTTTTAAATGTGATTATGGAAGCCAGAAGACCTAGTACAAGGAAAGTGTACGCAGAAAAATGGAAGAGATTTTTATTTTGGAGTGCAGCAAACAATTTGGAGATTTCTGATGCTTATTTGAGTGTGGCTCTTCAATATCTTACTGAGTTATTGGACAAAGGTTTGTCTTTCTCTTCCATTAAGATTCATGCTGCAGCAATTTCAGCTCACTATGATTGTGACCCACCATTGTTTTCGCATCCTTTGTTCAAGCAATTTCTTAGAGGGGCAAAGAATATAAGACCCCCACGTAGAGCTCCTACTCCTGCTTGGGATCTCAATTTTGTGTTGGAGAAACTTACTCTACAACCTTTTGAGCCTCTTGGCTACTGCTGAATTGAAATACTTGTCATGGAAGACTGCTTTTTGTTGGCCATTACTTCTGCAAGAAGGGTTTCTGAGTTGCAGGCCCTTATGGCGGTAGAGCCTTTTTGATTTTTCATAAGGACAGGGTATCTTTACGTACTAATCCTTCCTTTATGCCTAAGGTGGTTTCTAGTGTGGCTTTAAACCAAACTATTCATTTGCCTACTTTTTATGCAGATCCCCAAAATAAAGGGGAAAAGATTTTGCACACTTTAGATGTACACAGGCAATTGCGTTATTATTTGAGCAGGACTAAGGATTTTAGGCAGTCTCAGCAGTTGTTTGTTTCTTTTGCTTTGAGTTCAGGGCAAGCCTGTGTCAAAACAAACTATTTCTAGGTGGATTGGGTTTTGCATTGCATTTTGTTATTCCCATCATGGCAAGGAGATTCCAGCTGGGATTAGGCCTCATTCCACTAGGGCTACTGCCACTTCAACAGCATTTCTAAGGAGGATGGCAACTAAGGATATTTTGGAGGCAGCTACTTGGAGTTCACTGCATACTTTCTCTAAGCATTATCACCTTCCTCTCTACTCTAAGTCTAGGGCTGGTTTTGCCACAGCTATTTTGCAAGGCATGTTGTCAGTTCCTGCTTCCTTATGATTTGCCAGCCTCCCTTACCTCTGCTTTGGGATTCTACCCAATAGTTAGGACTGCAGCAATGTGGAATGAAGAACATAGTACAGTTTTGTACCTACCATAAATGTAGATGTTCGAGGATCCACATTGCTGCAGTCCAATTTACCCTCCCTCCTTTGACTCTGTGTTTAGGGGTGGTTGTGTAGGTGAGGTTATATTCTGGTAATTTTGTATATATTGTACATATTTTTGGTGCAGGTATGTTTGGAGTTTTTGGTTTTGGCCTTATCTTTTCAGGGTCTTCTGACATCTGGGGCAAGAAAAGACTGAGGATATGACGTCGGTCATGCGCATTAGTACCCTGACGTACTGACGTCAGTCTAATGCGCCCTGACCGACGTCAGCCATATACTTTGGTATTCGGGCCGACTGGACAGCGGACTACCCAATACTTAGGACTGCAGCAATGTGGATCCTCGAACATCTACATTTATGGTAGGTACAAAACTGTACTTTTCACAGAGACATATTTCTGGACACAGACCATTAGTGGGATATTCCTCAGGTAGTTCTTTTTGTCTCCCCAATGAACAGGCAACTTTCTCTGTTCTTTTCAAGAGTACCAAGTCCTCTGGCTTGGAAAATGGGTACCCTGTCTTTTCCTTGGAAGGGAATGTTTCTTTGTGCCTTCCCATACCTCACCCCCTTTGTCACAGATTCTGTACAAGATCAGACAAGACTCTCCCAAAATCTTGTTGGTAACAGTCTTTTGACCTAGACAGCATTGGTTTCCCTTCTTCATCACTTGGCTAAGGGCAGTCATCACAGGTTACCTCACATGGTGGATCTTTTCACACAAGACAGAGGGTCTCTTAGCCATCCTCACCTGTCTACTCTTCAGCTGACAGTCTTGGTGATAGGGTTTTGATTCCTTTTAGACACCTCTTTTTTGAGGATGTACTCGGGGTTCTGCAGGAGGCCAGGAAACCCACTGCCAGAAAAGCATGCGTGTGCAAATGGAAAAGATTTTCTGTCTAGTGCCCCTGTCTCGCCATCAGGATATCCCCCCTTGTGGGGGTTTCTTTGGTTCTCTTATTTGTGTGATCTGCTCCATGCTTGGTTGGCATATTCTTCAGTTAAAGCTCATCTGTCGGAAATTTCTGCTCATCTGCCCTTGAATCCTCTTCTGGCTTCTCTTTTTGAGTTCAAGCAATTTCTTAAAGGCATCCTTTGTATCAGACCTAACAGAAATGTTCTGCCTTCTTGAGACCTCAGTTTTATACTTCATAGGTTCATAGGTGTGTACTAGGCTAATGGCCCTGGGGTCTTTACAAGCCTTGCCATAGGATTACCCTGGCATAGTGCCACCCGACCTTAGTTCCCAGTGCCTCTGTCGAGTAGAGCCAAATTGACTAAGACTCCTCTTGAACCTGCTAGTAAAGCTTCCTTGCAACATTTTACTTGGAAGACACTTTTCCTGTTGGCTCTTACTTCCACCAAGAAAGTGTCTGAACTTCAGCCTCTCATGGCTATTCTTCGTTTTGTAATTTTTTGAGAGAGACAAGGTGCCTCTTCGAACTAATCTTTCTTTTATTTCCAAGGTGGTCAATGAGTTGTCCCTTTATTCAGTCTATTCACCTTTTTTTTTTTTCCTTCTTCAGTATCTGCCAGTGAAAAGGTTCTTCACACTTTGAATTTGCATAGACAGCTCAGGTATATTTGGATAAATCGGAGGGAGTTTGCAAGTTTATTTTCATCCTGGGATTTTGGGTTTGGCTGTTTTCAAGCAAAGCATCTCATCCTGGTTTTTTAAAGCCATTCCTTCTTGTTTTCTTGGCAAAAAAATGTCTAAGTCTGTGAAGGCATATTCTGCTAGGGTGGTTTCCATCGCTTTGTATATTAGACTAGTCAGACTAATAGGTCTGTAGTTTCTGGGGTCACTTGATGTCTACCCTTCTGAAGTTTAGTGACCATTGCAGTCCTCCATTCTCATGGTACAAGCTTGTTTTGAGGATATAGTTGAAAAGTGACTGAAGTGTTCCAGATGGGTTATGTTTCAAGCTGTTTAGGTGGTGTCCTGGAATGTTGATTGTCTGGGCCTATTGAGGCAGTGTTTTTGGCCTTAGTGAGCACTGCCAGAACCTGCTTACTGTTTAATAGTCAAGGGTGAAGGGTAATGGTAGTAGGTATGTTATGGGGGTTGGCAAGGGAGGGTAAGTTTGAGGAGAATTTGTCAGCCAGCAAATTTGCTGTGTACCTGTAAGTGATAGTGGCACCATTGACTACAAGTATGACACACTGATGTGTGCTGCCCAGACAGAGCTGTAGAAAGCTTTGTGGTTGTCTTGAAGTTTTCTGGCTGTCTTCACCTGTTAATTGACCTTATTGGACTTGATTAGCACTATTAGTTTCCTGTTTAGTTGAACTGGAGAGCTCCTATCATTATGGGAGTTACTGTTCCTGATTTGGCCACAACTTTTTTTTCTTTTGTTATATAACCTGTTAAGACTAGGCTTACATCAGTGTGGTTTGTTTTTAGAGTTTGTTTTAGGCTTGCCTATAGTAGATACAGCAGTCTGTAAACAGACATTTACATGGTTGTAAAGGGTCTCTGTGAGCAGTTCCACATAGGTTGCTGTGAACTTGGTGTTAGGAGGGGCATTGAATTTTGACAAACTATAGCTTAATAGGTTGTGGTTTGCTTTGGTGTAGCTTCTGACTGTTGCAAGGTTTGTTTGTGATCTGACCTTACCAGTGAGGATGTGACATGGGGATTGGGGGATGCAGCACTCTAACATATTGGTGAGTACCAGGTCCAGTATGTTTCCAGTCTGTCATGCATAGGGTATTTTGTTTAATGGTGAGTGTCTCCAGTAGGCCTAGATTCAAACTATGGGACGCTAGGGGCATAGAAGGCGAACAGTAGCTTGCTAAGATATATGGTATGGTACTTAGTCCGTGGTGCTTTGCACATGGATAAATTCCAGGACATGTTTCTGTTGAACCAACATAGTGTTACTAATGTGGATTGGCACTCTTCTATAATTTGTCCCTATCTGTGCAGCTGATGGTCTAAATGTGTGGAAGGCACTGAAGACTTGCACTGCCAAAGATCTTTCTGTGGAATTAAACCATGTCTCAGTAATGTCACAGATGTCTGTATCCTTCAGAATGCGGAGATCTTGTAAGGTGTGGAGTTCCTTGTTCGAGCTCCTAGCATTGCTCAGTAACACCCTTAGGTTTCTTTGGGTTTTATTTGTTGTGTCTGTAGGTTTGTCAATTTGACATTACCTAAAAAAAGCTCTAAGGGGTGGGTAAAGTTTTAACCAATATTTGGAAGCCTACGGGAGATAAGTACAGATCATCCTTTGCAAGGCAATGAGATGTTTAACCATGTACTGCCATGCTAAAAATTATTGACTCCCCTGGGAATGTACCAGAAACTAAG
This sequence comes from Protopterus annectens, assembly GCF_019279795.1. NCBI lineage: Eukaryota > Metazoa > Chordata > Ceratodontiformes > Protopteridae > Protopterus > Protopterus annectens. The sequence continues at coordinate 1,172,862,637 of NC_056743.1, read as the reverse complement.
TCAATTATTGAAGTCATTCATCTTTTGCTGGTACTGTGGCATCATCTTGATGAAGGTAGAATGTTGCTCAGTGCAAGACGCATACCTTCCTGAGATGCACATGAAGAAAGATCAACAATATCTTTCTTCATATAGTGCAGAGAAGTACGCCTCAGGTCATTAACACCAACGTGGACCCTTAATAGTCATACTGGTAGCTGTTGTGTACTTAAGTACATATATAACTTGGTGGATCCTGGTTTTAGGTAAGCAACTAACTGTTAACTTTTCCTTGTTCAGTCTGGTGAGTGGGGTAATGTTTACTTGTTTGATGGGCTTTGCTGCTGGGGTTCCACTGGGTGTAGGCATATTTGTCTTCATTGATGTTGCCTTTGGTAAGCACTTAACATATTGCTGTGGATAGGCATTGCCGTTTATAGACTTAGGAGGTCTTTGAAGTTTGGGAAGATTGCTTTTTATTGTCTCAGCAAAAGTTGGTCTGTGTGTGTTCTTGACAAACCGTGCTTGTATGCCAGATTTTTGCCTCCCGAGAAATTGTGTATGCAGATCTCTTGCATACTGTGCTTGTTTCTTTAAGGATGAAATGGCTGTCTGTGAACACAAGATGATTCCTACATTGTCTCAGGATGCCTATGTCTACCAAGCTGGCTATGGAGACTTTTACAAATTTCATTCCCATGTTGTCCAGACCTGTGTTTGTGTGGGCTGCTGTAGGTTGTGGACTGGGTTTTGCAGAAGTCTCCTTGGGTGATTGGTGGTTTGGCACTAACTAGACTAGGTTAGATAGTGCTAACATTTGATAGTAATCCTGATTAATTTGCGAACTAAGCGTGGTGTCTGCAAAGTGGATTACTTTCAGCCACATTGAATTACAGGCTTCAGTTCTAAGAGTAGTTTTATAGATAAAATTTACTTTCTGGGTGTTTGTCTGTGCAGGGCACTGCTAACCTTTTGATGTAATAACACCAAGAAAGATTGCTTCCGAGTTTAATATTAAACAAAACTGCTTAAACTGCCTTGACAAGGTGATTTCAAGTGTTTGGTACCTTTAGAATGATTTAAAAGCAAAAATCAAATAAAGCATAAGTAAAGCAGTACCACTCTAAACAATTAACTGAAGTACAAAACAGTAAAATAAATCTCTTATCTACCAAGGATGGAGCAGGACCCCTTTAGAGTGTGTTGAGGGCACCAAGTAGATGGGAGCTATGGGGAAAATGAACTGGAGTTCATTAGTAGTAAGGGAGGTTTACTCAAATACACTACTGTTATGCTGGGAGTGCACTTAATATTAAGGATGTGTGGAAAACAGTGGGTGGGAAGGTAGTTAAAATGGTTTATACAACAAACAATAGCAATGAAAGAGGAGAGGAAGTCGGATTGCCATAATGAGCAGAGCCAGAGCCATGTCCTTTTAAAACTACAATAGAAGGGTGGAAAGGCTGGAAGAAACATTCATACTGGCTGTTTAGACCTATGGTTTGAATTTCATAAACTTTTAGCTTAATGTCTTGCAGTTGAGGGGCAGACTTAAAGATCAAGCTAAAAAAACAGTAGCAAGGTTAACAGGCACTGGAATTATGCCTCTCAACCATACCAAATTACTTGGTTTTTACCGAGTTTTGGGGTCCAAATGAAGGGGTGCCACAATTCCTAAGTGGCACCCCTTCATTTCTGATGTTTTTCTTTTGTTTTCTTTTTAATTTTTTTGAATATCTCGCTGTCGGAGCTGATGTCATCATGTGTGCAATGACGTCAGCTCCAACAGGGCTCCCAGCCAGTCGGAATTGAGCTCAAGGTGCTCACATAATTTCTGTCTGGTCTGGCTGCAAATGCGAGCAGGAAATCGTGTAAATGCAAGCACTCTTTTCAAGTGGAATGGATTACAGCAATTTTTTGGATTTAACAGTAGCAGCACTCGTTTTGGAACTCATTTAGCTTGGAATTGATTACGATACTCGTTTTGGGGAAGTGAAGTGGTGCTCGTAAGGTGTCTGTGTGTCTGTGTGTGTGTGTGTGTGTGTGTGTGTGTGTGTGTGTGTGTGTAAATGCGCCCATGTAATACTCTTGGTGGCTAGAGGTATTCAGGCTTAAACCTGTACCTTCAGAACAGGGTAAAAAGAGCTTTAAGTCCCTAGCCACCACCATTTCTGAGCTTTGTCCAGATTTTTTTGTGCTAAGAGTTGAGAGCTATGTTGAGAAGTGAGAACATAATTTGTATTCCCTATTATTGGCTTTGTTGTTTGTCCAGGTTTTTGTGCTAAGAGGTTGAGAGCTATGGTGAGACGTGAGAAATTAATTCACTAAGTGATAGCCATTAAGTTTCAGTCTAACTGTTTTTCAGGAAACTGCTGATTTAGCATAGTGGTATGTTTCTTTGACTGTAGTGCATAGGGTCCTGGGTTCAAGACTTGCCAGTGGCATGCATGGTGGTAACACATTTTATTCTAGCGACTTTCCAAAATTATACAAGTAATGTTTAAAATGTCTCCCTGGTTTTTGACCTTTTGTCCCCCCCAAAAAAAAAATGTTCAAACAATGAATTTAAAATGCACTCTGTCTAACAAGTGTGCTGTATTATACAAGGAATATAACTTAATAAAGTCTGGAAGGTGTATCAAAGAAAAGAACAGATGTATGTTTCTTGTTTTGTGTGCAAGTGGCCAGTGATTTGAAAACAGCCCAATCCACCACTGGCCAGATGCATTTTCTTTGGATGTGGTGTGGGTTTCAATGCTCTGTCAATGAAAGTCAGTTTCAAGGGCAGAGAAGTTTTAATGCCAAGCCTGTTTTCGTTGTGAGACAGTATTGCTTTGTGTAGCAGATGTCTGTTAGTGTTTGTGCATTGTTGTGCTGCAAAATGTAAAAATAAAATCCAAATAATCATTGTAGAAGTAAAGCAGTATGCATGCACACATTAGTGTTTATGGTAAATGGGGCAAAAACACCAGGTAATGGGACATTGTAATGGCTGCAGAGGGACTCTGGTGCCATATTTTGGTTGTCTGTTCATCAGTTTGCGTTTGAAAATTGGTACCCCACAATTCCATTAGAGTGGGTAGGGTTGCATAATTATGTATGCAAATTAGATGTTAATCAGCATACAGATTTGTACCTATTTTTCATGGGCCTTGTCCAGATTTTTGATGTTTCCAGGTTGAGAGGTGTGACTGGGATGCAAATTCCTGCCACAACTGTGAAAGGTGCTACAAGACTGATTGACACCTCAGACGTGGTTCAAAATGCAAAAAGCTACCTTTTACATGTCATTCTGCGTATGGAAATAGAAGTGAAGTATAATGTATAAACAGTGCTGAAATCTTACAGTGATGCACAATCTTCAGACAAGTGCAAATGAAACTTAGACTAATGTCCAGGAATAAAATAAAAAACTGCAGACATTTTTTGGCCTAAATATGACGAAAAGCAGAGAAAGACAAAAAAAGTATAACCTCACAGGTCAGCTTAAGTGCAACTTAAAATATCCAAGAAAAATTTAGGTAAAAGCTGTTTTTTCTCTTCCATTTTAATGAAAAGCTTGCATCTCACACCTCTGAATCTTGGAACAAAAGAGTTTCTATAAGTAGATAGTTTTTGTATGCTGAGTTGCTGTGAGCTGTTTCGCACTAAACTGAGCATTTCTCATTGTAACCTGATATAGTGGACTCGGGTGCTTAACAAAGCCCAAAAGATCTGGGATAAGTCTGTTTTCTTCATTTTCTGATTAATTGCCTTTGTTTGCAAACAGTTCATCTGGAACCTCAGAGCTTTGCTGGTGATATTAAAAAAAAAAAAAAAAGCAGTTGCTTGACCTAGCTTATCTCATATGCTTAAACATTAGCATTTTACATAATTTTTGTGTAATTTTCCACCTTTATGCATAACACCAGGAGACCCATGATAATTTAATATGCCCACATGATCTGTTCACTTGTGCGTCTTCCAGTTAGCAGCCCAAGATCACAACATTCTTCTTCTTTCAGCTGCTCCCGTTAGGGGTCGCCACAGCAGATCAACTGTTTCCATTTCCTCCTGTCCTCTGCATCTTGCTCTGTCATACCAACCACCTGCATATCCTCTCTCACCACATACATAAACCTTATCTTAGGCCTTTAGGCTTTCCTCTTTTCCTGTTACCTGGCACCTTCATCCTTAGCATCTTTTTCCCAAGGTACTCTGCATCCCTCCCCAGCACATCTCCAAACCACCGTAATCTTGCCTCTCTGGCTTTGTCTCCAAACCTTCCAACCTGGGCTGACCCTCTAATGTACTTATTCCTAATCTTGTCCATCCTCGTCACACCTAGTGCAAATCTTAACGTCTTCAACTCTGCCACGTCAAGCTCTGACTCCTGCCTTTTTGTCAATGCCACTGTCTCACTACCCTCTTGTAGACCTTCCCTTTCACTCTTACTGGTACTCATCTGTCACAAATGACTCCTGACACTCTTCTCCACCCACTCCATCTTGCCTGTACTCTCTTCTTCACCTCTCTTCCACACTCACCATTACTCTGAACTGTTGATCCCAAGTACTTAAACTCATTCACCTTCGCCACCTCTACTCCCTGCATCCTCACCATTCCTCTATCCTTCCTCTCATTCACACACACATATTCTGTCTTAGTCCTGCTGACCTTCATTCCTCTTCTCTCTAAAGCATATCTCCACCTCTCCAGGGTCTCCTCCACCTGTTCCGTACTCTCACTACAGATCACAATGTCCTCTGCAAACATCATAGTCCACGGGGACTCCTGTCTGATCTCGTCTGTCAACCTGTCCATCACCATTGCAAATAAGAAAGGGCTCAGAGCTGATCCTTGATGTAATCCCACCTCCGCCTTAAACGCATCCGTCACTCCCACGGCAGATCACAACATTATACTGTTTCTATCTTGCCTTTATCTTGTTAGTGTAAACCCAACTACAGTCTTGAAAAAGTACTTTCCTACTTCAGCTTCACTAATATAAACAGCAGTCACTAATACAATTCCCTCAAGTTCTGTCTCTGGCTTTGCCATTGTCAGAGTAATGAGAAACCATCAGCTCTTTCAATTTCTTGTCCCACTTTTTGCTGAGTAAACTTATTTCCTGCTTTGCTTACTCTGCATCCAAAAGTGTCTCCCCTTTCTGGGAAAAAAAACCTGAAGACCGCTGGATGTAGTAACTTGAGTCTTGCACCTGCCTCTCAACAGTCTTTGATAGCAAGGATAAACTCAATTATTTTCTGATGGTGTACAGTGGGTAATCATTTCAGCAGCCATCTTGTGTACCCAGTTACTAATACTTCACCCTTCTCCCACAATTTTGTCAGTAGCAGCTCTTTCTGTTGACGTGGCGGCATCTTTACAACTGTAGGCTTTGGCTTCTTTTTTTATGGCCACATTTAGAGAGCATAGACATTGTGAGCCCTTTCAATTAACAAATCTTGCGGTGGAACACCAGATGTTCTTCTTGTTTCACTGTTGCAGTCATCACATTTGAGTTATCTGCTTGCAGTAGCCCTGATTATCAAAGTCTTGGGTCCTGCGTCGGATGCTGTCTCATCTTCCATGACATCAGGTAGTCAGGGGTATAAAGCATGCAGCCGACGCCATAACATTAGTCTTTCTTGCCGTGCGGTGCCTAAAGCAGAAACAGTTCGCAAGTGCCGGTTGGCTGACTCCTGAAATTTTCGTTTTCGAGTTTCAGAACCAAAGTCTTCAACTAAGCTAAGTATCCCATTGTGGGAACTTTTTCTTGCTCTAGACCGATGTCAGTAAAGGTCAATCATTTTATTTCTTGTGGAAAGCAAATATCTCAAAGATTTTCATTCATACTGTATTCCTTGCCTAGGCCCTGACCACGACGTACCTCGCTGTCGGTTTTGTGCCTTATTTAAACAATGAACTATTCGTCGTCTGTATATTTATGCTTCTAAATGTTTTGGTACTCGATTCAGTTATCCAGATATAGCTTCGGTAAGTCACCAGACTACCAACATTCCGAAAAAAACGCAAAGATAAAGACAGAGACAGACCACATAGGTCCAAAGCTGCCGACGACGCTTCTCCTAAGCTAGTCCCCAGTTCGCCGGTACTCAGTGAGGCGCTTTCGTAGCCCCCTGATACCCGCTACTTCAGATTCACAGGCCTCTGCTGAGATCAATTCGGAGTCCGGTATGCCGCGAGATGTTTCAACTGTGGAACCTGTGGATGTCTCTACCTTGGATGGGTCTGGAGCCGCTGTGCAAGCACTGGCTTCTGAGGGTGTATTCAGACCTACTGACTTGCATATTAAACCAATGCCATTTTCTTCTTCAAGGCCTAAAGCTTGATCCATGTCTAGAAAACAGATGCCCAGACCGCATGGTCAGGCCTCTATGCCTAAAAAACAAATGATAAGAATGGCTTAAGACCTTATTACTTTAATCAGGGGAAGTCAGCCTTCCCCCTCTAAGAAACCTATGACTGAGTTTGCTTGAGTCTTCCGATCAGGATTCTGAAATTTCTGTTTCCTCTGATGACCAGGGTTTACCCTTATCTACCTGTGAGGATTCTGATGCAGAGGACTCTATTCCCCCTGCTTCCTGTACAGAGGATTTCTCTTTTGGTGAAACCTTGAATACTCTTAGGGAGCATTTTCGCTGGGAAAGCCAGGATTACTCTGACTCTAAAAAGAGACTTAGGAATTTCTTACTCCTGCCCCAACACAGGCCTTTAGCTATTCCCCCTGTACTGGGCATTGTTGATGATGCCTTTTTGGAATCTAGCTTGGCCCCTGACTCTTTACCTCCTGCTCCCAGAAAACCTGAAAGATACTACAGGGTTCCTGACTCTCACAAGTTCCTCTTTAAAAATCCTACTGCGGATCCTGAGACTGTTTCACAGGGACCCAAGGGCATTAATGCTACTACTGCCAAAAATCCTACCCCCTCTGATAGAGATTCCAGGGAACTGGATAGATGGTGTGCACTTCTGCAACCTTGGCCATTAGGGCCTTAAACTGCCAGTTTCATATGTTAAAGAATCAGCAGCATATTATTGGATTGCTTAAACAGAAAATGATGTTGATTCCTGACTGTGCTGAAAATAAAGATTTACAGGATTTACTGCATTCTGCTAAACAAGTTGGAAAACCTACTTTGCAATGTGGTTTTGATTCATTAGAGGCATCTTGCAGAGCTGCTGTCACTGGGTCTATACTTAGAAGACATGCTTGGCTTTAGGAGAAATCTTTGCCAGATCATGCTAAAGCTAAATTGTTGGATGCTACCTTAAACCAAGACTGCCTGTTTGGCAACAAAGCAGCAGAAGTACTTAAAAAGATGGAGGAAAAAGCTAAATCTATGCAAACTGTTAAAGATTTCCTGCAAGTACAGCCTCCCAGATTTAGTAGTCATTGGTCCTTTTCCGCCTCTTCCAGGTCTTCTCTGTCCAAACCCAGAACCAGCAGAACACCCAGGCTTCAGTTCCAATGTTCTCACAGGACGAAGTAGTGGGGGGCTCCCACTTCCAAAGCAGGGAGTAGTAAGACCCCCCCCCCCCATGGTAAACTGTCTCAGTGACTTAACTTTAAACCTTCCAAGCCTTGCACAACTGACTGTTCCTTTAGGGGGAAAGATTGACCTGCAGGCAAAAAATTGGGAATTCATTGCCCAGGACAAATGTGTTTTAAAATAGTTTCCCAAGGATACAGACTCCATTTCCACTCCTTACCAACCCCAAACTGTTGGCCAGATCTACCACCAAATCAGTGGGCAGAGGCTCAAAAGCAAGTACTCTCTCTTTTAAGCATCAGGGCTATTCAACCTGTCCCAGAAGAAGAATGGGGACAAGGTTTCTACTCAAGACCTTTTTTGGTACCCAGAAACGTCCTATCCTGGACCTGTCTATCCTAAACACATTTTTAGTGATCCCAAAATTCAAGATGCTAACTCTTCATCTGCTGCTTCCTGTGCTAGGCAAAGATGCTTGGTTGGCAACACTGGATTTAAAGAAAGCCTACCTGCACATCCCAATAAGGGAATCTTGTAGAAGATACCTACACTTCAAACCAGGCTACATGCACTCTCAGTTCTCTGCACTGCCCTTTGGCTTAACTACTGCTCCCAGGGTATTCACAAAGTGCCTAGCTCAAGTCATTGCATTTTGCAGGCAAAGAAATATTCACATATACCCATACATGGACGATTGTCTTATTCAGGCGGAAAGCCAGGATGTACTATTAAATCATCTGGCATTTGTAAGGAAATTGTTAACTTTTCTGGGGGTACACCATAAACGAAAAGAAATCACATCTTGTACCCTGCCAACAAATTATATTCCTGGGAGCAAGCTTGAATGCAACTTCCCAGATGGCCTACCATACGCAAGAGAAACAAGTTCATTTGACAGCCTACTTCAAACTACAGCCACAAAGACCCAGCTATCTGCAAGGAAAATATTGCAAGCCCTGAGATTCTTGGCCTCCTGCATTCTACTCATTCCATATGCAAGACTGCATATGAGGAAACTACAATGGTATCTAAAAAGCCTATGGTGTCAACATTCTCATGATCTAGAATCAATGATTCCTATCATACCTTGTCTACAGATAGTTCCTTTGGTGGGCAGAGGCCTGTGACCAAAACAAGGGACTGCCAGTCACTCTAGCCCCTGCCACCCTAACAGCAGACGCATCAGACTATGCATGGGGGGCTCACTTGGCAGGGAAGTGCATTCAGGGCAAATGGAACCCAAGTCAAACGCACCTGCATATCAATCAAAAAGAAATGTTGGCTGTACAGAATGCTCTGACAGCCTTCAAGGACCACATTCTTCCAGGACAATTATTGGTAAAGATGGACAACACCACTGTTATGTGTTACATAAGTAGGGTGGAACCCTCTCATATCCTGTCTGCAGACTAGCCATGGCTCTGTGGAACACAGCCTTGAGCTACCAAGTGCACCTACAGCTCAGTTCCTGCCAGGAAAGCTAAATACACTGGCAGACGACCTAAGCAGAAATCTCATGGACCCACATGAGTGGAGACTGGAACCAAAGATATTCAACATGTTGAGAAATAAATGGGGAGTCCAGAGATGGACCTGTTTCCCTCCCCCCAGAGCTACCAATTGGACAAATTCTGCACAAGGACTCCCCACAAACAAGCTTGGCAAGTGGATGCCCTGTCCTTCACCTGGAAAACCTATCAGTTTATGCCTTTCCTCTCCAAAGTGCTGCTAAAGATCAAACAGGACAAGCCAAGGACAATACTGATTGCACCAGACTGGCCACGCCAACACTGGTACCCCTTCTTACGCAGTGTGTCACTGCTGGCACCATGGCACCTGTCTCAGACTCCTGCCCTGCTGTCCCAGCAGGAGGGCCAGATTCTGCCCCCACAGCTTCAAACCCTGAACCCGGCAGCCTGGCTAATTACCTGATCTCTCCGTTACCATCCCTCAGTAAGCAAGTGATGGATGTCATTCTGGAGGCAAGGAGGCCTAGTACTAGAAAATCCTGTGCTGAAAAATGGAAAAGATTCTGTTCCTGGAGTCAAATTCAGGGGATGTGCACAGCAGCTCCCAATTTACCTCAGATTCTTCAGTACTTAACTGCAATGCTTCACAAGGGTCTTCCTTTTCCTCCATCAAAATTCATGCCTCAGCCATTTCAGCTAATTACAATACAGAACCACCCCTCTTCTCTCATCCACTGCTGAAGCAGTTCCTCAGAGGGGCCAAAAACTTAAGGCCACCCAGGAGAGCCCCTACTCCTGCCTGGGACCTTAACTTTGTACTGGAAAAGGTCACTTTACCTCCCTTTGAGCCAGCTGCAAATGCAGAGTTGAAATTCCTTTTTTGGAAAACAGCCTTCCTTCTAGCCATCACTTCAGCAAGAAGGGTGTCTGAATTAGTCTCTCATGGCAGTGGAGCCTTTCATCATCTTTCATGCGGACAAGGTGTCCCACAGGACCAATCCCTCCTTCATGCCCAAGGTGGTATCCAATGTGGCCCTTAATCAGTCCATTCATTTGCCAACCTTCTTCTCTAATCCACAGAACAAAGGGTAACGAATACTGCACTCCTTGGATGTGCACAGACAGCTTAGATTTTACTTGGACAGGACTAAACCTCTCAGGAAATCTGAACAGTTGCTGGTTGCATTTGCTGCAGGGGGAGAGAGGAAGGCCATTTCAAAGCAAACCATTTCTAAGTGGATAGGCCACTGCATTCATTTCTGCTATAAGCACCATGGAAAACCTACCCCACAGGGGATAAGACCACATTCAACCGGGACTGCATCTACCTCTACAGCCTTTCTCAGAGGTGTCCCTACCAGGGACATCCTAGAAGCTGCTACCTGGAGTTCTGTACATACCTTCTCCAAGTATTACCACTTGCCAATTTTTTCTAAATCCAGAGCTGGCTTTGCCACTGCAGTCTTGCAGGGCCTTATAGCTGGTCCTTATGCTGTCTAATTACCTCTTCCCATCCTTTGCTTTGGGAATCTACCCAAATGTGATGACTGCAACAGTGAAACAGGAAGAACATGGAACAGTTATGTACACTTACATAAATGTAGATGTTTGAGTGTATTCACTATTATAGTCCTGGTTACCCTCCCTCCAGCCCCCTGACTTCTGTTGATTATACCTCTATTCTTGTTTGCTATGCTTAAAGCTTTTTGGTGTATTTGCTTTTTTGTTGGAGGTGTAACCTTATATATAATTGCTTCCCATTGCGGGGGCACCTGACCTCTGGGGCAAGAAAAAGTGATGTAATGGCGTTGGCTGCATGCTTTATACCCCCTGACTACCTGACGTCATGGAAGATGCGACAGCGTCTGACGCAGGACCCAAGAGTTGGATAATCAGGCTGGCTTAGGTCTACTGCAGGCAGATAACCCAGATGTGATGATTGCAACAGTTAATACACTCGAACATCTACATTTATGGTAAGTGTACACAACTGTACTTGTTTCTACTTTCTTAAAATGAATATCGTTATTTCCTTCCAGTTTCTCTGGTACAGCAGAAAATCTCAGGTTTCCTCTGCATGGTCTGTATTCTGCTATTTTTTGAAACCGTTCATCTTGAGAAAACTCCTGTTCAACAAGTCTTTCTTTCATTTCATCCTACTTGTGCAATTTCTTCAGCTCATCTCAGTAGCTACTTGAAGCTTATTCTATTGTTTTAATGCTTATGTTATTTGTTTGTATGCATTTCTCCAGTGTCTTAATTATTTAAAACCTCAATGAATGCAGTTTATTTTTTCCTCCAAATTGCTGGAAGTCATTTGCTATACTGTGTCTGAAAACCAGAAGTGCTTTTTGCTAAGGAGCTGCAAAGCTCTTCCCCAGCGGAGTTTTTCTTTTCATTTGATGGTTGTTTTTCTTTTACATTCTACAGATTTCTTCTTTGCTGACATCCAACCAATGCAGTCACTAACACGTAACTGAATGTTACCAAAGTAACTGACTTTTTCTGGTTGTTTTCTAGAGTTTTTCACTCTGAGTTGTAATCATCCAGCTGATCATTGCACAATCATCTTGTAAGTCCCCATTGTTTTGACCCATAAGTGACAGCAGTTCTGCATTTTGTGCCATTTGAATTAGCCACTTGAAAAGGTTTGATCCCTTACTGGAAAAATCAGAGTTTAAAGGCTAGAACTGTTAAAAATGTTTAGAAATCGTAAGATCTGAATTAGTTTACTTCACTTGATCTTCAACCTGTGGGAATACGGATCCGAGCCGGCAAAGATTACTAGCATCAGCTCCGAGCTCCAGACTCCTCCCCTTAACCATATTACACCTCCCCTGCCTTCCATTCCCAGATCTTGTTTGCCGCGATTTGTGAAACATCGTATGTTAAGTTGTCTATCTCGCCTTCATTCTTGCTGGATGGGTTCGGAGCCGACCTCGGCTCCGACTCGGCCACTCTAAAAGCTCGAGAGTTGGTTCCACCGGCTCGAGGCTCCCCTTATATCCCACAATGCTAGGCGAGAGTTACCTCAGATCTCGTTTGCCGCTGCAGCTATCGAGGTGTTGGTTTTCTACCGGTTCTTGGTAAGTGACTTTTCTTGTGTAGTTAGTCTATTTAAACCCCTTTAATTTTAATATTTTTACTTATTTCCCTTAGTTTAGAGAAATTCTTATCCCCTTTCTTAAAAATTCCTATTTTTTCCCCTCAAGAACTTAGGTTCTTCCCTTGGGCCTACAGGCCTTTTTTCTTTCCCTACTGGAGAGTGTGTGTTATTTTTCTTTTAAAACCTAGTTAGTGGTTTATTATTTTTTTAAACTAGACAGGGTGTAATTAGTGTGTGTGTGACTGTGTGTGTAATTACACCTGTAGATATGTCTAAAGAAGCAAAGGTCTCCGGATTCAAGAAGTGTGATGCGTGCTGTCAGAAAATGTCCCTGACAGACGCTCACACTTCTTGTGTCTACTGTCTGGGACCTTTGCACCTGCAGGACTCCTGTGCTGTGTGCCATGGCTTCAGCCCCAGGGTCCTGCAGGAAAGAAAAAATAAATTGATTTTAAGGGGCTTACTCAAGCCAGAGGATTCCCTGTCTGTATCTACAGGGAAGCCCTCTAAGACATCTAGGTCTTCGGCTCCGACAACTGAGCCGAGACCTAAGGTTTCTAAACCTCTGTCTACATCGGCTCCGGCTGGAGCCGATGAGTCTCAATCCACAGTTTCTGTGGTTCCCTCGGCTCCGGCTGGAGCCGAGGTATTAGAAATTCCCGTGTCGGCTCCGACAAGACCTTCGGAGCCGACAACTAGGAAGAGGTCCAGGTCACCATCTCTTGGCTCCGTTCATTCGGCTCCAGGATCTCCCCTGCTGTCTGAACGGCGCCAAAGATCTCACTCCTCTAGGTCATCGAGGCTGTCAGATCATGACCTTCAGAGGGTAGTGAGTCGACTTCTTAAGTCCGAGGCACTGGCCCAGATGCTTCAGAGCCCGACTCATCAGTCGATGCCTGCCCCGGTCCATCAATATATTCCTCCTTCGACTCTCTTGAGCTCGGGCCGGGTCGTCGGAACCGAGACTGTGATAGCGTCGGAGCCGATACAATTGTCTTCGGCTCCGTCGTCGGCTCGATTTCTTCCTTGGAAGAATCTCGGCGCCGGACTTCCCTCGTCGGCCCGAGGGTGAGTGGCATCGGACCCTTGTCCGACCCCTCTCCCTCTCGGTGCTTGGCGCTGGTGAGTTCGGCTCCGACATCGACCTCGAGCCATCACTGTCGGTGCCGAGGGGTTCTTAGCTTCTCGGGCGGGGACCTCTGGCTCTGCCTGACAGGGGTGCATTCGAGGTCATGTGGAGTGTGTTAGAGCCTGGCTCTACTCCACAGTCGGCTCCGTCCGCCCCTCCCTCTACGGTGCCTCAGGTCAAGTCGACTCACTCCCTCATCCCGGACCGCAGAGAGCCAGCTCCTCAGGAACCCCCTGTGGGGATTTCATCCTCTTCCGAGGCCTCTCCTGATTTGGCAGAAGAGCCCCCTCGGAAGAAGAAGTGTAAGAGGAAACACATTGACTCACCTGAGTCCATCACGTGAGACACAGATTTGGATGATTCTGAGGGTTCCCCCCGTTCCCCTTCTGAAGATGTCTCATTTGCAGACATTCTAGAGATCCTGAAGCAGAGGGGAAATTGGCCAGCTCTCGTCCTTCCACCTCCTGGGTGCCCCCCCCCTTTGATCCCCTCATGCAGGTGGTTGCTAAGAAGGCATGGACGGCTCCTGATTCAGTGGACCCCACTCCCAGGAGACCCTCCAAGTTCATAACGGCACCAGCAGACAAACAGTTCTTAACAAAAGGAGTTTCTGTGGATGCTATGGTGGTAGCTGCTGCCACTAAGAAGGAGCTAGCTGATCCTTCAGTACCTGTCCATCCACCTAACAAGGAATCTAGGTCCATGGACAGGTACGGGAAGCGGATGTTCTCGTCAGCGACATTTACCATGCGTTCGCTGAACTACCTGTGCCATTTTACTCGTCTTCAAAGGGATTTGATCAAGGAAGCGAGTGAAATGTTAAAGGACCTTACAGCTGCGGGTTTCCAAGATAAGATGAATACGCAGCTGGCTACCCTTAACTCCATAACCAACTCCTCCATGCGCCTTCTTTCTTACGCGGCTGATGGAGCGAGTAGAGCCGCAGGGACAGGTGTGGCCTTACGTAGGCATGCCTGGATGCGGCTATGCAATTTGCGGACCCTTCAAGGCGTCTTTCACTAACTCCCGTTTGATGGATCATCCCTCTTTGGTCCTCAAGTGAAAGAAACCTTGACTAGGTGCAAAACTGATGGCAAGACCCTTTCTGCCGTCGGAGTCCGTTTTTCTACTCCTTCTAGGCCTTACCCCAAAGGCCAGAAAGGTGGAAAGATGTGGTTCTGTAAACAATCTCAAGGGACTTAGCCTGGCGACAGAGTCGTTTCCCGCCAGAGGCAGAGCGGGAATAACAATGGTAGACGTGCCCTAGGGGCAGGGGGTCCGCAGAACCAGGGCAATCGGGAAGCCTTCCTGACAAGCCCTTTCAGCATCCCTGAGGTGTTGCCCGACTGCCCATCTTCGGGGGCAGTCGGGGAAGATTGTCACTGTACCCAGAAGCCTGGCTATCCCTGACTCAAGACAAATGGGTACAGTCCATCATTTCCGAAGGCTATTCTATCCCCTTTCTTCGCATTCCAAATCAGTCAAAAGAATCCCTTCCAGATGTTCCACCCGCTCAAAGACATCTAGCGGTTTTGGAGATTTCAAAACTGCTTGCAAAAGAGCAATTCAGCCAGTTCCAGCAGACCAGCAAGGATCCGGAATCTACTCAAGGTTCTTTTTAGTTCCAAAGAAAACAGGGGACTGGAGACCAATTTTGGATCTCAGTATCTTGAACAGATCAGTCAAGAAAACAAGATTTCGGATGGTCACGCTGCAATCCATCCTTCCCTTTTGGGCAAAGGAAACTGGATGTGCTCTATAGACCTTCAGGATGCGTACTATCACATAAAATGAACAGGCGCTCCAGAAGATTCCTCCGCTTCAGGCTGGGAACCAGTCATTTTCAGTTCAGGGCCCTGCCCTTTGGTCTCACCACTGCCCCGGGTGTTTACCAAATGCATGGCAGTGGTAGCTTCTCACCTGAGGCGACAAGGATTCCAGGTGTTTCCATATTTGGACGACTGGCTCCTCACAGCTCCCACCAAGCATCTCCTTCTGATGGCCAGGGATTACACTTTTCGCATTTGTCAAAAGCTGGGTATTTCAATAAATTGCGAAAAGTCTGTTTTGTCGCCTTGTCGTACTATTACCTACATAGGTGCAAATCTAGACACAGTAAACATGTCTGCGAGACTAACACATCAGAGAATAACAGACATTCACAAACTGGTCTCACTCCTTTTCAACAACAACAGAATCAAAGCCAGGTTAGTTCTGAAAGTGTTGGGAATTATGGCGGCGGCCATACCTCTGCTTCCATTAGCCAGATTCCACATGCGGATCCTTCAATGGATGCTCTTTACTCAATGGTCATACCAGCAACTTCCAATGTCTCACACCATTATGATCACGCGTGCAAAAATCATCTCATGTGGTGGATGTCTTCCCCTCAGCTCTTGTTGGGAAGACCCTTTGTTCCACCCCTCCGGTTGCTACTCTGACAACGGATGCCTCCCTGATCGGGTGGGGGGGGCACTATACGGGCAGGGCGGTCCAGGACACATGGCCACCAATCGAATGCCACTTGCACATATATGTTCTGGAGATGAGAGCAGTGCTTTTAGCGTTGCAAGCCCTTCAAGACTCTCTTCCCTTGGGAACAATTGCAATCCAGACAGACAATATGTCTGTAGTGTGGTACATCAACAAACAAGGCGGAACCAGGTCATACCCCCTGTGTTGAGAAGCACTCAGACTGTGGCAATGGGCGATTTCTTCTCAGCGGTTTCTGATAGCAACGCACATCCCGGAAGTCCAATCAAATTGCGGACAAGTTGAGCAGAGCTATCCTCATGCCTCACGAGTGGTCTCTGAAAGACTCTGTTGTGAGAGAAATTTTCCTCAAGTGGGGTCAGCCTTGCTGCGATCTTTTTGCTACTCCCCAAAACAGCAAGTGCAGAGAATATTTCACTCTATTCCCTTTACCAGGCCAACCCAGCAGAGGCGCTCTAGTCCAAGTTTGGCCCGGGGACTTCTGTATGCATTTCCTCCCTTCCCACTAATCTCTCAAGTGATACAGAAAGCTATCGCTCAGAAGGCCTCATTGATCCTCATTGCTTCTTACTGGCCTCGACAGGTGTGGTTCCCCTTTCTACATCGATTTCTTTTGGAGCGACCGTGGAATCTGGACCTAGTTCCAGATCTTTTGATCCATCAGTCGGGTCAGTTTCATCGCTCCCTCCCTCTCTGAACCTCACTGCTTGGTTCCTCCAGTTCCAACCTTAGCCAGGCTTCCTCAATTATCTCACTCTGTTCGAGATATTTTGATAGCTTCCCATAAATCTTCCACTCGGAAGATTTATTTGAGTAAGTGGAAGCGCTTCACATATTGGGCTCAAGGAAAGGACATAGATCCTTTCACTGCTTCCATCAATTAGTCCTTGATTTTCTAGCTGAACTCTTCCATGCAGGTTCATCTCCCTCTACTCTTAAAGTTCAATTGGCAGCTATTTCTAACTTTCATGTGGGTATTTCTGAATCTGCCTTAATGTCCCACAAGCTTTGCAAAGCCTTTTTGAAAGGAGTTTTTCTTCTCAGACCTCCTATAAGAAATCCTCCTTCTCCTTGGGACCTAAATTTAGTTCTTGCTTCTTTGATTCTTCCCCCTTTCGAACCTGCAGTCTCCTGTTCCTTAAAATTGCTATCATGGAAGACTCTTTTTCTGGTAGCTATTACTTCAGCTAGAAGAGTTTCAGAGCTTCAAGCACTCAGCTGTCGTCCTCCTTATCTATTGTTTCATAAGGACAGAGTATCCTTACGAACTAACCCGTCCTTTTTGCCTAAGGTGGTCTCGACGTCAAATCTAAATCAAAGCATTGACCTACCTGTCTTTTTTCCAGAATACTCCAATAGGTCTGAACAAAAATTACACTGCCTGGATGTTCATCGTCAATTGAGGTACTACTTGGATAGAACAAAACAATTCAGAAAATCTGACCAGCTGTTTGTCTCCTATGCGGAAAGCAGAAAGGGACTTTCAGTTTCAAAGGTATCATTATCCAGATGGCTAACATCTTTGATTTCCCTTGTACATGAAATTAGACACCAAAACTGCCTAATAAACCTAAGGCCCATTCCACCAGAGCTTTGGCTACTTCTTTAGCCTTCCAAGACAGACTGCCTATTGACACCATTTGTGCAGCGGCTACTTGGGCTACTCCTCACACTTTCATTTCTCATTATAAGTTGGACTTAGCTTCTAGGCATAGAGCTAACTTTGGTTCCACTGTTCTCAGGAGTCTGTTCTGTTAGGCCACCGGGACAAGGTGCTAGGGGCGGTCCCATCCAGCAAGAATGAAGGCGAGATAGACAACTTAACATATAGAAGTTATGTTCTTACCATAACGTTCCATGTTAGTTGTCTTCTTCTCGCCTTCTTCTTGCGTCCCACCCTCCTTCCCCCTGGCCTGGACAGACCTAGAGGAGTTGTGATTGTGACCTCTCTTTCTACCACCTCTTTCTTAGGCATATGCTGTTGTGCATATTTCCTGGTTCAGGATGTAGGTCACCCTTCTTTCTTCCTGTTGTTAGAGGTGGACTCTGTTTACAGTTATACTGTTACTATTATAAGCTGGGGTTAGCTTACAAACGAGATCTGAGGTAACTCTCGCCTAGCATTGTGGGATATAAGGGGAGCCTCGAGCCGGTGGAACCAACTCTCGAGCTTTTAGAGTGGCCGAGTCGGAGCCGAGGTCGGCTCCGAACCCATCCAGCAAGAAGAAGGCGAGAAGAAGACAACTAACATGGAACGTTATGGTAAGAACATAACTTCTATATCTCTACAGCTCCAGCTAGCAGGGTGTTTTTTGACTGTAAGTTTTTTAAAGTTTTCTGTTAATTTAGCCGTTTCAGGTTAGTAATAGGTACCCTTTCTCCCCTCCCATCGCTTTGATGTCGTGTGTAGGTGTGTAGTAGTAGCTAGTTAGTATAGTTTGTCTGTTGTGCCCCCCCCCCCTTTAGTCAGTCTAGTGTGGTGAGTGGGTTTGTTAGTTTATGGAAAGAAAGTTTTTGCTTGTTCTTTTTGCTTTCTTCTTTAAGCATGGCTGAAAAGCTTATTTTTAAGCGCTGCACAAAGTGTGGCCATAAGCTGTCCCCAGCAGATGGCCACACTCTGTGTGTATTGTGTTTAGGTGCGACCCACCTAAATGTAGATTGCTCCATTTGTCGGGGTTCAACCTCTGAGCCTTGAAGGATAGAAAGACCAAGTTGGCCCTCAAAGGTCTTCTGCCTGCCACTGAACTTCCCTCCTTGGCTTCAGTCACAGCGACTGCCTTGACTAACTCTCCTGCTTCTCTGCCTCTGGCCTCCCCTCCCTCCTAGGCTGGGACTCAAACTCCTGCTTCTAAGCCTGTTGTTGTGGAGCAGAGGAGAGGTAGAGAGTGGGTGAGAGAGTCGAGGACGAAGGAGAAGAGGAAGAGGTCCCCGCACCTCTCATCACCGAACAAGTCTGCACGGATCCGTGACTCCCCTCGGCTCCGGTCTCCGAGGTTCTCCCTGGAGCCGGCGAAGGCACATCCAGTCTCCTGGGCCTCAGCTCCCGACCGGCCAGTTGAGAGTCTGTGGCCTCGTCTCGGTCGACCCGTTCTTTATCGGACATGGATCTGGATAAGATGATGCACTTTGTCCGTACATAGATCCAGATGGTGGTCTTGCCAGCCCCCCCTCCCTTAGGGGACTCGCTTCCCTTTTTTCAGCCCATTACTCTTTCCCCAATCCGATCTTCGGCTTCGGAGTTATCTGATCTAAGGTTGGCCGTGGTCGGGGTGTCGGCGCTGACCATCCTCGCATCCTCGATGCTGGCAGCTGCCTGGAGCATATCTGATCTGACCAGTTTGGATCTGAGCCACTCTCGGAGCCGGAGCCTGGAGGTCGGATCCAAGGGAGTGTGGAAGCCTTACCATCGGCTCTGACGTCGGTCCAGGTTCACTCTCTCTTGGGGCTCCATCCACTTCGGGTCTGGCTCCGATTCTTGCATCAGACCCAGGGAGACCGGCCTCCTTATTGGTTTCCCAGGTGGTCCGCTCTCCTTTGGCATTACATGTGGTAGAATGGGTCCTCTCCATCGGATCGAGGCCCCTGACCACCCCCTCGGCTCTGTCTATGGTCCCTGTCGTCTTACCAGAGGGGCAGCCCATGCCCGAAGGGCCCCAGATGGTTCCCCCAGGGGAACAGGTGGCTTGCAAGCACTCCCCGGAAAGCCCCACTGGAGATGTGCCTCGCAAGCATATGTGCAAGATAAGGCACTTCGACTCCCCCGAGTCCCTAACTGAGGACACAGATTTCAATGAGGGGGAGGGATCCCCGGGGTCACCTCCTGACGATGTCTCCTTTGGAGACATCATGGAGATCTGCACCAGCGGGGAGGTTGGTCTGCCCCTAAGCCTTCCTGTGATGAGTCTGTTTCTGGAGGCCATCAGCATGGGCCCGTCTATGTCTTGGGTGTCCCCTCCTGCAGATCTTTCAGTGGATTTGATCACCTCTCAGGCGTGGAAGGAACCAGAGACCGTGGAGCCAATCCCCAAGAGCCCCGATAAGGTTTTAAGTCCCCCTATTGACGGGCCTTCCTGGAACAAGGGCTCTCCAGTGGACAGTATGGTGGTAGCAGCAGCCACGGAGAGGGAACTCTCTCAGGAAAGTTCCTGGTTCACCCTCCTGAGTCTAAGATGGTGGCCCGGCTAGGGAAGCGGGTGTATGCTTAAGCTACCTTTACAATACGGGTGCTGAAGTATTTGGCCTATGTCACTAGACTCTAATGCAACCTGGTGAAGGAGCTGGAGGAGTCTCCACCCAAGTCCATGTCGCAGGAGGGCAAGGCTAAGTTCTCCACGAAAATGGTCACTTTGAGAGCAGTATCTAATATGTCCATGCGACTCCTCTCCCATGCTACAGAAGGAGCGGCTAGGGTGGCTGGGTCCGGCGTGTCCATGAGGTGTAACGCCTGGCTCAGTTTGTGCCAATTTACAGAACCCTTTAAGGCTTTCTTTTCCAGTGCCCCTTATGACGGCTCAACTCTGTTAGGTAAGATAGTCAAGGAGACGCTAGTCCAGAGTGAGAAGGACGGGAAGACTCTGTCTGCCATTGGGATCTGCTTGTCTCACCCTCAAAGGTCCTTTTCCCGGAACCAGTGAGGACAAAAGAAGATGTGGTTCTGGAAGTCTCAGTATTCCCAGGACACTCAAGGCTCTTCTTCCCCAGAGGCAGAGGGGGGCAGAATGGATGCCAGTCCATAGGCCGAGTCTCGAACCTTTCTCGGACAGACCCGGGCAGCAAACCTGAGAGGTTGCCCGACTGCTCTACACTGGAGGCAGTCGGGGGATGATTGTCCTTAAACCCGGTGGCTCGGGAGTCAATAACGATGGACCGCTGGGTGCTGCAAATCATATCCAGAGGGATATTGTGTTCCCTTTGTGGGTTCCCACACACCTCCCAAACACCTCCCGGATGTTCCACCCACGCAAAGGGAGACAGCAGCACAGGAAATTTCCAAGCTGCTAGGAAAACGAGCCATTGAAAAGTCTCCCCAAATCAGTCCGGATCGAGCTTTTACTCCAGGTTCTTTTTCGTGCCAAAGAAAACGGGGGACTTGAGGCCCATTCTGGACCTCTCTACCCTGAACCTGTCAGTTGCCAAAGAAAAGTTCTGGATGGTCACTCTACAGTCCATCATAACATACCTGTAATAGAGCGACTGGATGTGCTCATTAAATCTCCAGGATGCTTACTATCACATAAAAATGCACCGAAGCTCCAGGAGGTTCCTCTGCTTCCAGCTAGGGGCCAATCATTATCAATTTCGAGCCCTACCTTTTGGTCTCACCACAGCCCCCAGGGTGTTTACCAAAGTGATGGCGGAGGTAGCGGCTCACCTGAGGCTTCAGGGGATTCAGGTCTATCCGTACCTGGACAATTGGTTCCTCAATGCTCCCACCAGGTGTCTACTTTCCCAAACCAGGGACTGCTTTCTGACGCTTGCCCAGAGTTTGGGCATCACAATCAACACATCCAAATCTCTACTAGAGCCTGTACAGGTGATAGACTACATTGGTGCCAGGGTAGACACACTCCAGGGCAAAGTGTTCCTGACCGCGGAGAGAGTTCAGAATCTCAGGATGCATGTCTCCCTAATTTACCATTCTCATTTCCTGATAGCGGAATCTATGTTGAGGGCCCTAGGCTCGATGGCAGCGACCATAACTCTCCTTCCACGTGCTCGGCTACACATGCGAATCCTTCAGTGAACTCTGGCGGTTCAGTGGTCCCTGTTGGATTTACCTCTATCCTATCCACCTAAGTCCAGTGTGTTGGTCATCCCTCATATGGTGGATGAGCTTTGTGGACATTTTGGAGGGACGACCCTTCATTCCAGCCCTGGCCCAAACCACAGTGACCACGGATGCCTCCCATATCGGGTGGGGGGGTCATTGTTCAGGCAGGACAGTCCAAGGTCTGTGGTCCCCCATAGAGACCAGTTGGCATATCATTGTCCTAGCGATGAGGGCGGTCCTTCTGTCATTGCAGGCCCTTCATGCCTTTCTTCCTCGGGGGGAACAATTGCTATTCAATCAGACAACATGTTGGTAGTCTGGTATATCTACAAACAAGGAGGGGACCAGATCTTATCCCCTTTGTCACGAGGACATGAGAGTGTGTGAATGGGCGATCTCTACCGGTCGCTTTCCTATCACACACATTCCGGGACGGTCCAGCATCCTAGCAAACAGGCTAAGTCGGACCATTCTGATACCTTGCGAGTGGTCTCTGAATCTGTCAGTAGCAGAACAAATCTTCAGCCAGTGGGGTCAGCCTTGTTGCGATCTCTTCACATCTCCTTCCAACGCAAAGTGCAGCAGGTTTTTCACTATGAACCCCCCCCCCCCCGCCAGGGGAGTCCGTCAGAGGCACTCTAGTTTATGCATGACCTCTCGGTCTTCTGTATGCTTACCCGCCAGTTCCTCTCATCCTGAGGTTTCTATAGAAAGCTTGTCGACTGGGGAGCAAGGTGATCTTCATGCCCCATTCTGGCCTCACCAGGTATGGTTTCCCTTCCTTTGGTCTCACCTTCTGGCTCCACCTTGGATTCTAGATCCCATTCGGGATCTGATTTCTCATCCATCGGGGCTGCCTCATCTGAGTCTGGACAGCCTGAAGCTCACTGCTTGGCTGCTCCAGTTCCCTTGATTGCTAGGACTCCCAGACTTTCCTCCTCAGTTAAGTCCATTTTGGTGGCTGCTCATAAGTCATCAACCAGAAAGGTTTATCGCAGCAAGTGGAAACGTTTTTCTTTCTGGGTGCGTCAGAGGAGTCTAGATCTTTTCACGACACCTGTTTCTCCCATTCTTGTTTTTCTAGCTGACATTTTCCAGCATGGTGCTAGTTCTACTGTCAAAGTTCATTTGGCTGCCATTTCTCATTTTCATGTGGGCTAGAATTCTGCATCCTTGGCATCTTCTAGGCTGAGTAAAGCCTTTATTAAAGGCACTTTTTTATTACGCCATCCAGTAAAAGATCCTGTTACCCTGTGGGACTGTACTGTGGTTCTTCAAGCTCTGGTCGCCCTGCCTTTCGAGCCTGCCGCTTCTGCTGATCTAAAATTTATATTGTGGAAAACAGCTTTTCTCATTGCTATTACTTCTGCTAGAAGGGTTTTGGAATTACAGGCCTTGTCCATAAAATTCCCGTACATGACTTTTTATAAAGATAGAGTTTCCATTCGAATCAGTCCAATTTTTCTTCCTAAGGTGGCATCACCAGTCAGTATCAATCAGACTATAAATTTGCCTCTGTTCTTTCATAATTTTACCAGCAGGATGGAATACAGTCTACACAAGTTGGATGTTCACAGACAGTTGTGATTCTATTTATACAGGAGAGAAAATTTTCGTAAGTCTGATCAATTGTTTGTCTCGTTCTATAGACCATTTTTGTACAAACTTATTTCCAAGGTTACTATAGCTAGATGGATTTCTTCATGCATCCTGCAGTTCTGTAAGGACAAAGGCATGTCTCCTCCAGGTCAGGTTAAAGCTCATTCCACTAGGTCCATGGCTACATATGCAGCTTTCTGGTGTAGGGTGTCTTTGGATGACATTTGCTCTGCAGCTACTTAGTCCTCATCTCATACGTTTATCTCCCATTACAAATTGAATTTGACATCTAGAAGGAAAGCATCCTTTGGCTCTGCGGTGCTTTGGAGTATCCTTCCATGAGGGCCACCCATGTGTTTAGTAGCTGGGGACTGTGTCCCACAGGTTGAAGATCAAATAAGGTAAACTGCTTAAGATAAATAAGTTATGTACTCGCCGTAACGTTCCATCTGAGTAGTTGTACTTTAACCGTCCCTCCCTCCTTCCCCCGCACCTTTGGTGCATGTTCAGCCTACGAGCTGTACTGTAGGTCACAAGTATATTATCGGGTTGGGTTATAAGTGTAAGTTCAGCAAACTCGATCTGGGGATGGAAGGCAGGGGAGGTGTATTATGGGTATGGGGTGGAGTCTGGAACTCGGCGCTGATGCTAGTAATCTTTGCAGGCTTGGAACTGAATCGGATCCGTATTCCCAGAGGTTGAAGACAAATGAAGTACAACTACTCAGATGGAGTGTTATGGGGAGTACATGACTTCTTTTTACTTAAGTATGGCCACTGCCTAATTAATAAAGCAGCATGTGATCTAGTTATTTGTGAAAATCTCTGCCAGAATCACACTGTTACAGGAACAAAGTCCAATTCTGGGAGCCTAATTGTTTCTATCAAGTTAAAAAAAGAAGTGACTGACATGTTAAACAGTGCTTTCCAGGGTTTTGGATTAACCTTCACCTTCCTGCCCGAAGTCTGTTGATTTTCTTTGGAATATCTATATATATATATATATATATATATATATATATATATATATATATATATATATATATATATATATATATTTATGTATACATTCCAAAGCACCCTGGAAACTATTAAGATCCAACCCACACACTCATACAAGGTGATTTCAACACCCCCTCCATCAACTGGGAAAACTACTCATGCACCAATGCACTGGCCCAACCCTTTTTTGGAAGTCATCCGTTCCAATGCCCTGGACCAGCTCATTCCTATCCAGACTAGAGGAAGCAACATCCTTGACCTGGTTACTACTAACATGGGCAGCCATTGCTCTACACCAATTGTCAATTACTCCCTGGTTAGATTCGCCCACAAACTAATCACCATGGAAATCCACATCTCATCCCCCCACACACCCTCCGCAAAGGTATCCACCATAAAAAACTTTTCCCGAGCTGGCTTTGGACTCCTAAAAACAAGAGGTGGCTAACTTCACGGCACCCATGCCAATGGAAAATAGATGCATGACTGTCGAATCATACACCAGTGCACTGTATGAACATGTGTATAAATGCATGGAACTAGCCATACTCAACAGAACCAAGACGCTCTCCTCCAAAAAAAAAAGGAAGCCAATCTGATGGTCCCCTCTATAACAGGAGGAGGAAACTGTTGCAGAAAAAGGTGAAGTCCCAAGACTGGAAAAATTGCCTTATCAACCTCAACCAAAAATTGAGATCCATCAAAACCTCCAAAGCCCGCTATGAAGGCAGAATTGCGACAGACATTAAAACAACCACAAAGCTTTTTTATAGTTATATCCAGAATCTGAGTTACTGCACAGTGGTACCTCCTATGCTGAGTCAACATATATTGCCAACATACTGACAGGCAGATTCAGTGCCAACTTTACCCTCCAAAGGACCAGTCTCAGTACCGGAAGAACGCCAGATACCCAGCATTACTACAGCACAGGTTGAAGCTGCATTGTCCAAGGCCAAGAATACAGCCTCCATGGGACCCGACAATATCCCTGGCTGTGTTCTACATGAATTACAAAGTGAACTGGCACCACATCTGTGTGGCCTGTTCACTTGCAGCTTCACCTCAGGCTTTGTCCCTACCGAATGGCGCAGTGCCTCAGTCATCCCTCTTCATAAAGGAGGAGTGACTACAGACCTCGCAAATCATCACCCCATTAGCCTGAAGAGTCTGATATTTAAGTCTATTAAGTGCATCATCATGGACCTAATTAACAAGGATATAGGGAATCTCCAAACTCTAGATCCCACGCAATTTAGTTTTGTGAAAGGTAGATCATGCCTGCTCAAAGTGGTTAACTTCTTTGAGTCAGTCACCAGAGCTGTGGATGAAGGCAAGGCAGTTCGTACAGCCTACCCTTTTCTGGCCAAGGCCTTTGATACCATTCTTCATTCAGGAATTATTGATAAAAATCACCAAACTAGGCATCGACCCCTATATCATTAGATAGGTAGCAAAGTGGCTCACAGATGGAACTCCGTGTGAAGATAGCGGACTCCAAGTCAAGACTGTTGACTAGTCACAAGTGGAATCTCACAGGGATCGGTCTTGGAACCTCTCCTATTTGGCATCTACTTCTCAGAAGTCCAGACCAACAAGGTGGGACTCTGGCTGACCAAGATCGCAGACTACTGCAAGCTGGGATCCATTATCAACTCCCCAAGTGATGCAGACATCCTACAGAAAGGCCTCACTGAAACCAATGACTGGTGTCGAAACCATGGCCTTAAGCTTAATGTCAAAAAATGTGTCATCATCCCCTTTGGGAAAAACTCTGTTCCCATTAATTACCACATCGATGGGTGTCCACTGAAGGCATTGTAAGAGATCTGGGGACACAGGTTGACAGCAGTCTGTCCTCCGACCACCACATTGCTACTGTGGTCAGAAAGTCCTCCGATATGGCATGTCTCATTACCAAGAGTTTTGCATCCAGAAAGAAAGAGGTCATCATTTCTCTCTACTCTTCCCTCATTAGACCAGTCATAGTGTATAATGTCCCATTTGGCATGTACCTCACTAGACACCTGCAATAACTGGAGAGGCCAGAAAAGTACCGCACAAAGGGGATCCTAGGCCGTAAACCCATCCTACGTGAACAGACTCAAAAAAACTGCAGCTATTCTCTGTCTCATATCGTCTGCTAAGAGGCGATCTTTGCTTGACTTACAAAGCCATGTCTGACCCGGGTATGTTAGAAATGCTACATCTAAAGTAATTCCAGTCCCTCTACACCACATGCTCCAGAGACCTCAACTTCATTACCACAATCAACGGTACTTCCTGGTGGGACAGGTTTATTACCCGGAGACTACCCATGCTCTTTAACAGACTTCCCATACATGTCAAGCAGAGCACCTCACTGGTCCTCTTCAAGACAAATCTTGATGAGTGGATGGGAAATAGAAAGTTCAACCCCTGGGATCACTCTAGTGGCTCTACTTGATAGAGGCACTGGGAACTAATGTCGGGCGGCACAATTAAAAGGTGCTTCAACAAAGTACTAGTTTAAGGTTGTGCGCACACAACAAAGTATTAGTTTAAGGGCATGGACACTTATGAAACCAGTGTATTTTACATGTTTTGGTTTTTCTATTTTTTCCCCTAACAGATTTGTTTGTTTTTTAATTGAATTGTACAAGTTATAGGTCACATTAAAGGTGGGAAAAGTTTTGAAATGATTTATTGTGGTCTCCTGTTTTTCTATCACAACAACCTCGCATTTTAACAAGGTTGTGTACACTTTTTATATCTACTGTGTGTTTGTGTGCATGTATGTATGTATAATATATATATATATATATATATATATATATATATATATATATATATATAAAACGGTCTACTTCAAAACATTGAATTCTCATAACATTGAAACTCAAAACACCGATAGCATAACATCGAAAAGTCAAAACGCTGAAAACCCAAAAAAGTGAAAACTCAGAAAACTGAAACTTTGTATCTTAAGATTAAAACTACAGTGTACATGTAAGTAACACCCCCTCCACTTATAACACCACCAAACTAACAAACACACTTTTTACTACGTTTCTGCAGGGAGGGCAAGCCTTCCTGTCCCACACACCCCCCGTAAACTAAATATACCAACTCCGAGATCACACTACAGTGAAAGCAAGTTAATTTCCTAACCTCACTGTATCGTGATCACCATAAAGAGTGTAAGCGTAATATGTAAATCACTTACCTGTATGGCCTAAAAACACGTACGGATTGGCAAAATAAACACTTTTTTTCTCCTACTCACTTCTCCCAACACTTCTCAGACTGCTAATTTAACTTTCATTAAAGCAACACATAGGTTCATAGTTTCATAGGTGTGTACTAGGCTAATGGCCCTGCGGCCTTTACAAGCTTAGCCCATAGAAGTGCCCTGGTATTTTGCCGCCCGTCATTAGTTCTCAGTGCTTCTTTCAAATAGAGCCACTGGAGTGATCCCCGGGTCAAATAGAGCCACTGGAGGGATCCCCAGGGTGAACTTTCTATTTCCCATCCACTCATCAAGATTTCTCTTGAAGAGGGATAGTGAAGTGCTCTGCTTGACATGTATGTGAAGTCTATTCCAGAGCATGAGCAGTCTCTGGGTTATGAACGTGTCTCTCCAGCATGTATTTTTGATTGTGGTAATGAGGTTGAGGTCTCTGGAGCATGTGGTGCGGAGTGATTGGGATTTCTTTAGATGCAGCATTTCTAACTGCTTTGTAAGTCAGAGAGCGCCTCTTAGTAGACATGAGACAGAAAAGCTGGAGTTTTTTTGAGTCTGTTCATGTACGACATGTGTTTAAGGCCTAGGATCCTCTTCGTGAGGTAGATGTCCTTCAAGGATGCATCTGCAGTCCTTACAAATGGGTTGTCCTGTCGTCAGGCAGCCCTTCGGTCGGCCGGATTCCAAAGTCTGGGTCTGGCCTCGGCTGGTGTCGCACTTCACCCGACGTCATAGCGGCAGTTCTTCGGGTATAAAGGCATCAGCCAATGCCATTTTCCTCAGTCTTTCTTGCCGCGTGGCGCCCGAAGCAGAAGCTGTTTGCAAGTGCCGGTCGGTCAGAACCAGAGATTACTACTACAAGTACCGAAGACTTCTAAAAAGCGAAGTACCCCGTTGGGGACTCTTTCTTGCCTCAGCCGATGTCAGAAAAAGTGAGTAACTGTTTAAATTGTGGGAAACAAATACCTCATAAAGATTTCCACTCTTACTGCTTAGCTTGCTTAGGCCCAGACCACGATGTAGCAGCTTGTCTAGCCTGTGCTTCTTTCAACCGACGAACGCTTAGACGTCGGTCTGAATTTGCTGAAGAGTTTTTCGGCTCCGCGTTTGCTTACATTATGCCGTCGGATACTCCGACTCAAATTTCTAAAAAGCAAGGAAAGGACCGACACTCGCGGTCCGCGGTTTCGGCGAAACGCGGTTAAATAACCGCGAGTGTCTCGGTTTCGGCTGAAACAGAGTCCACGGTTCTTCCTTCGGCCGAAAGCTTGCCACCTACCGAGGCCTCATCCAGCTTGGCTGAATCTGCTACTGAAATCCCACCTGCTCCTGCAGGTTCACAGGATTTACCAGATACTATCCCTTTGGATATTTCTACCCCTGCACGTGGAGCTGCTAGGCCTCCTGCATCCATGTCGATTAAGGCCTTTGCCAGGGCTAAAGCAGCAAAAACTACCAAAACTGTGCCTACTAAGACCCTCTCTCACAGGCCCAGTTCTAGTTCACAAATGCTTAGTCTAGCAGAGGATCTCATTTCTTTGATCCGGGGATCCCAACCACATCCAGACAGGGCCTCTCACCCACCTCCAGAGAAAAGGACTAGAGTAGAGCCCCCTGAGCCAGTTTCTTCAGATGGCTCCTCTGATGAATCAGATAATTCAGACCCTCCAGAGGCCCCTTTTTCTCCTTATGAGGACTCTGATGCAGAAGAGTCCATTCCTTCTGCCTCTCCACCTGAGGAATTTTCTTTTGGGGAAACCTTGCATGCTATGAGGGAACAATTTCAATGGCAGGGCCAGGATTTTTCAGACTCTAGGAAAAGGCTTACCGAGAGGCAGGAATAGACGCTCAAGAGGCAGGGGTCAATCCAGAGGTGCCTACAGGGGACGTCAGTGGCAGGCTAACAACCAGCGAGGTGCAACCACAGATCCAGCCACCACCACCACTTCCACAGGACAATCACAGTGACTTGGCTCTGGCACCGCCTACCAGGGAACAACTAGAGGCACCTTTAGGCGGGAAGCTAGCCTTATTTTCAGTAAACTGGCATTACATCACAGGAGACAAATGGATTTTACAGACAATAGACCAAGGTTACAGGTTTCACTTCCATACTCTACCAAGGAAGAGAGGAATGCCAAACCTACCTCCAAATCAGAAGACAGAAGCTCTAGAACAAATAACTCACTTACTAAGGATGAGAGCTGTAGAAAGGGTACCATCTATGGAACAAGGGCAAGGATTTTACTCCAGACTTTTCCTGGTACCAAGAAAAGAAAAACAATGGAGGCCTATTCTCGACCTGTCCGCTTTAAACACACACCTCATTGTTCCAAAATTCAAAATGCTGACCCTACAGCAGCTTCTTCCCATGCTGGGCAAGGAGTCTTGGCTGGTAACTCTAGATCTCAAGGAGGCATACCTGCACGTCCCCATACGACCAAATTGCAGAAGATACCTCAGATTTCTTGCAGGATCAGAGCATTATCAATTCTCAGCATTGCCCTTTGGCTTATCTACTGCGCCCAGAGTATTCACGAAATGCCTGGCATCAGTAATTGCTCATTGCAGGCTTCAGGGTATTCAAATTTACCCTTACCTGGACGACTGCCTGTTAGAAGCAGACAACAAAAACAAATTAACAAAAGATTTGCAAAGGGTCATTCATCTACTACAAGCCCTGGGATACACAGTCAATATAAAAAAGTCAAGGCTGATACCATCCCAAAGGATAACCTTCTTGGGTGCAGATCTGGACACATCAAAACAAATGGCTTTCCTGACAGTAGAAAAACAGGAGCAACTCCCTTTCTGCTTCATGCCATTAACAAAGCAGAACCAGCTAACAGCAAGAAAAGTCCTGCAAGCTCTCGGTTACATGGCATCCTGCATAATATTGATTCCACATGCCAGACTACATATGAGAAAGTTACAGTGGTACCTAAGGAATTTATGGTCTCAGCACAAGCACAGCCTAGAAACCCAAATTCCAATAATTCCATGCCTGAAGCAAGAATTCCAATGGTGGGCTCAGGCCTGTCAAACAAACAAGGGACTGCCCTTCCACAGCACTCAACCAAGCCAGACCATCACAACAGGCGCTTCTGACCTCGGTTGGGGGCACACATGCTGGACAAGTGCATACAAGGCTTATGGACTCAAGACCAGCTGCACCTACACATAAATCAAAAGGAAATGCTGGCAGTAAAACTGGCAATTCAGGCATTCAGACCATTTCTTCGACAGGGTCAACTGCTGATAAGGACGGACAACACCACAGTTATGTGGTACATCAACAAACAGGGAGGCACACATTCATACCCTCTATGCGGATGGCAATGGACCTCTGGAATGTGGCACTGAGCTTCAACATTCAGTTACAAGCAATTTTTGTGCCAGGAAAAGAAAATATACTAGCAGACATCCTAAGCAGAACTGCCACGGATGCCCACGAATGGATGCTGCATCCGGACATCTTCAAAACCATTACAAGGAAATGGGGACTACCAGAAATAGACTTATTTGCATCCCCACAAAATCACCAACTGACAAAATTCTGCACAAGGACGTACCACCCACTTGCTTGGAAAGTGGACTCCCTATCTTACAGTTGGAAAAACCTGACAGCATATGCATTCCCACCTCTTCCTTTGATGCACAAGGTGCTATTGAAGATCAAAGAAGACCGTCCAAGGATCATCCTGATAGCTCCAGACTGGCCAAGGCAACATTGGTACCCATTACTGAGGAGTATGTCTCGGGAACAAATATGGCCTCTGCCCCTAGTTCCCTTGCTGTTAACACAGAACAACTTCAAAACCCTGCATCCAAACCTGAAAACACTGCAGCTGGCTGCCTGGAACATTGCATAAGACCAAATAACCCAGATTTATCTCAAAGGGTTAAAGACATTATCTCGGAGGCTCGCAGACCCTCAACAAGAAAAAATTATTCAGCAAAATGGAAAAGATATCTCATTTGGAGTACAGCAAAAGGAGAGAATGTGTCACTGGTAAACATAGCTAACATCCTGGAATACTTGGCAGGGCTCTTCCACAACGGCCTGTCCTATTCTTCCATTAAGATTCATGCATCAGCCATTTCAGCAGAATACAACTTGGATCCTCCAGTCTTCTCACATCCTCTGCTCAGGCAGTTTCTGAGAGGAATTAAAAATGTAAAACCACCTAGGAAGCCACCATTGCCAGCATGGGACTTGAACTTTGTGCTAGAAAAATTGACACTACCTCCTTTCGAACCAGCAGCAACAGCAGAATTACAATACTTATCATGGAAAACTGCTTTCCTGCTTGCAATCACTTCAGCAAGAAGGGTATCTGAGCTACAGGCATTAATGGCAGTACAGCCCTTCCTGATCTTCCATCAAGATAGTGTCCATGAAAACTAATCCTACTTTTAGGCCAAAGGTGGTCTCCAAGGTATCTTTAAATCAAGCTATCCACCTACCTACATTCTTCCCCAACCCACAGAACAGGGGAGAAAGACTGTTGCATACCTTGGATGTACATAGACAATTACGTTACTACCTGGACAGGACCAAGAGCAACAGAAAAACTGACCAGCTACTGGTAGCATATGCAACAGGAATGGAAGGAAAAGCAATTTCAAAACAGACAATCTCTAAGTGGATAGGAAATTGCATTAGATTTTGTTACTCCTACCATGGGAAGAAAACTCCAGAAAACATCAGGCCTCACTCTACAAGGGCTACAGCCACTACCACAGCTTTTTCACGAGAGTGGCTACCAAAGACATTTTAGAGGCTGCTACTTGGAGCTCCGTGCATACATTTGCCAAGCATTATAATTTACCTTTATACTCCAGATCCCGAGCAGGTTTTGCCACTGCTGTTTTGCAAGGGATCTTAACTACACCATAATCTTATTTCTCCTCCTCCCCCAGTTTGGCTATGGTATTCTACCCATTTGTAAGGACTGCAGATGCATCCTTGAAGGACATAGTACAGTTTTGTACCTACCATAAATGTAGATGCCCGATAGGCATGCATCTGCAGTCAGGATTACCCACCCACCTTCCCCTCTGTGGTACTCCTAAGGTATTTGCCCATCTTGTAGCTAGCTGGGGGAATCTATTATGGTGTATTTGTTTGTATATATGTACATACATGCTTATTTTTTGTTTGCTCTCTACTATTTGGAACCATTTGCATTTATCCAAATTTAGCCTTCCTAGAGGGCACCTGGCATCTGGGGCAAGAAACACTGAGGAAAATGGCATTGGCTGATGCCTT
Source organism: Protopterus annectens (assembly GCF_019279795.1). Taxonomy (NCBI): domain Eukaryota; kingdom Metazoa; phylum Chordata; order Ceratodontiformes; family Protopteridae; genus Protopterus; species Protopterus annectens. The sequence continues at coordinate 1,172,830,100 of NC_056743.1, read as the reverse complement.
TATACCCGAAGAACTGCCGCTATGACGTCGGGTGAAGTGCGACACCAGCCGAGGCCAGACCCAGACTTTGGAATCCGGCCGACCGAAGGGCTGCCTGACGACAGGACAACCCATTTGTAAGGACTGCAGATGCATCCTTGAAGGACATCTACCTCACGAAGAGGATCCTAGGCCTTAAACACATGTCGTACATGGACAGACTCAAAAAAATTCCAGCTATTCTGTCTCATGTCTACTAAGAGGCGCTCTCTGACTTACAAAGCAGTTAGAAATGCTGCATCTAAAGAAATCCCAATCACTCCGCACCACATGCTCCAGAGACCTCAACCTCATTACCACAATCAAAAATACATGCTGGAGAGACACGTTCATAACCCAGAGACTGCTCATGCTCTGGAATAGACTTCACATACATGTCAAGCAGAGCACTTCACTATCCCTCTTCAAGAGAAATCTTGATGAGTGGATGGGAAATAGAAAGTTCACCCTGGGGATCCCTCCAGTGGCTCTATTTGACCCGGGGATCACTCCAGTGGCTCTATTTGAAAGAAGCACTGAGAACTAATGACGGGCGGCAAAATACCAGGGCACTTCTATGGGCTAAGCTTGTAAAGGCCACAGGGCCATTAGCCTAGTACACACCTATGAAACTATGAACCTATGTGTTGCTTTAATGAAAGTTAAATTAGCAGTCTGAGAAGTGTTGGGAGAAGTGAGTAGGAGAAAAAAGTGTTTATTTTGCCAATCCGTACGTGTTTTTAGGCCATACAGGTAAGTGATTTACATATTACGCTTACACTCTTTATGGTGATCACGATACAGTGAGGTTAGGAAATTAACTTGCTTTCACTGTAGTGTGATCTCGGAGTTGGTATGTTTAGTTTACGGGGGGTGTGGGGGACAGGAAGGCTTGCCCTCCCTGCAGAAACGTAGTAAAAAGTGTGCTTGTTAGTTTGGTGGTGTTATAAGTGGAGGGGGTGTTACTTACATGTACACTGTAGTTTTAATCTTAAGATACAAAGTTTCAGTTTTCTGAGTTTTCACTTTTTTGGGTTTTCAGCGTTTTGACTTTTCGATGTTATGCTATCGGTGTTTTGAGTTTCAATGTTATGAGAATTCAATGTTTTGAAGTAGACCGTTTTATTTATATATATATATATATATATATATATATATATATATATATATATATATATTATACATACATACATGCACACAAACACACAGTAGATATAAAAAGTGTACACAACCTTGTTAAAATGCGAGGTTGTTGTGATAGAAAAACAGGAGACCACAATAAATCATTTCAAAACTTTTCCCACCTTTAATGTGACCTATAACTTGTACAATTCAATTAAAAAACAAACAAATCTGTTAGGGGAAAAAATAGAAGAACCAAAATATGTAAAATACACTGGTTTCATAAGTGTCCATGCCCTTAAACTAATACTTTGTTGTGTGCGCACAACCTTAAACTAATACTTTGTTGAAGCACCTTTTAATTGTGCCGCCCGACATTAGTTCCCAGTGCCTCTATCAAGTAGAGCCACTAGAGTGATCCCAGGGGTTGAACTTTCTATTTCCCATCCACTCATCAAGATTTGTCTTGAAGAGGACCAGTGAGGTGCTCTGCTTGACATGTATGGGAAGTCTGTTAAAGAGCATGGGTAGTCTCCGGGTAATAAACCTGTCCCTCCAGGAAGTACCGTTGATTGTGGTAATGAAGTTGAGGTCTCTGGAGCATGTGGTGTAGAGGGACTGGAATTACTTTAGATGTAGCATTTCTAACATACCCGGGTCAGACATGGCTTTGTAAGTCAAGCAAAGATCACCTCTTAGCAGACGATATGAGACAGAGAATAGCTGCAGTTTTTTTGAGTCTGTTCACGTAGGATGGGTTTACGGCCTAGGATCCCCTTTGTGTGGTACTTTTCTGGCCTCTCCAGTTATTGCAGGTGTCTAGTGAGGTACATGCCAAATGGGACATTATACACTATGACTGGTCTAATGAGGGAAGAGTAGAGAGAAATGATGACCTCTTTCTTTCTGGATGCAAAACTCTTGGTAATGAGACATGCCATATAGGAGGACTTTCTGACCACAGTAGCAATGTGGTGGTCGGAGGACAGACTGCTGTCAACCTGTGTCCCCAGATCTCTTACAATGCCTTCAGTGGACACCCATCGATGTGGTAATTAATGGGAACAGAGTTTTTCCCCAAAGGGGATGATGACACATTTTTTGACATTAAGCTTAAGGCCATGGTTTCGACACCAGTCATTGGTTTCAGTGAGGCCTTTCTGTAGGATGTCTGCATCACTTGTGGAGTTGATAATGCATGCCTATCGGACATCTACATTTATGGTAGGTACAAAACTGTACTTTTTGTGGCCTCTCCAGCTGTTGCAGGTGTCTAGTGAGGTACATGCCAAATGGGGCATTATTCACTATGACTGGTCTAATGAGGGAAGAGTAGAGAGAAATGATGACCTCTTTCTTCCTGGATACAAAACCCTTAGTAATGAGATGTGCCACATAGAAGGACTTTCTGACCACAATGGCAGTGTGGTGGTCGAAGGAGAGGTTGCTGTCAACCTGTGTCCTCAGATCTCTTACAATGCCTTAAGTGTTCAGTAGGCTCCCATCGTTGTGGTAATTAGTGGGAACAGAGTTTTTCCCAAAGGGGATGACGACACTTTTTTTGGCATTAAGCTTAAGGCTGTGGTTTCAACACCAGTCATTGGTCTCAGTGAGGCCTTTCTGTAGGATTTTTACATCGCTTGGGGAGTTAATAATGGCTCCCAGCTTGCAGTCTATGAATTTGGTCAGCCAGAGTCCGTCCGTGTTGGCCTGGACTTCTGAGAGATAGATGCCAAACAGGAGAGGACCCGGGAATGATCCCTGTGGGACTCCACTTGTGACTGGTTGGCAGTCTAACTTTGAGTCTGCTTCTTTCACACTTTGTGTTCTATCTGTGAGTCAATTTGCAACTCACTTATTTGTATAGGGTTGGTGCCTAGCTTGGTGAGTTTATCAATAATTCCTGAATGAGGAATGGTATCAAAGGCCTTGGCCTGATCGAGGTAGGCTGTATGAACTGTCTTACCTTCATCCACCCCTCTGCTGACTTACTCAAAGAAGTTAACCAGCTTGAGCAGGCATAATCTACCTTTCACTAAACCAAATCGCATGGGATCTAGAGTTTAGAAATTCCATATATCCTTATTAATTAGGTCCATGATGATGCCCTCCATAGTTTTAACATATCAGACTCATCAGGGTAATGGGCCGATAATTTTCAGCGTCTGTAGTCGCACCTCCTTTATGTAGAGGGATGACTGTAACAGTGCGCCATTTGGTAGGGAACAAAGCCTGAGGTGAGGCTTTGACTGAACAGAGCACACAGATATGGTGCCAGTTCACTTTGTCATTCATGTAGAACGCTGCCAGGGATATTGTCAGGTTCCATGGAAGCTGAATTCTTGGCCTTAGACAATACAGCTTTAACCTGTGCTGCAGTAATACAGGGTGCCTCTCATTCTTCCTGTATTGAGATTGGCCCTTTGGGGGGGGAGAGAGGAGTAAAGTTGGCACTGAATCTGTCTGCCAGTATGTTGGCAATATCTGTTGGCTCAGTGTAGGAGGTACCATTGTGCAGCAAGTCAGAGCAAATCTGGGTATTGCCTTGGAGATTCGTGATATAAATAAGGAAGCCTTTGTGGTTGTTTTTAGCGTATGTCACAATTCTGCCTTCATTGCTGGCTTTGGAGTTTTTGATGGGGGAATCTCAGTTTTTTGTTGAGGCTAATAATGGAATTTTTCCAGTCTTGGGACTTCATTTTTTTCTGCAGCAGTTTCTTCCTTCTGTTGTAGAGTTTATTAAAGGCAGGAGACCACCAGACTGGCTTCATTTTTTTGGAGGAGAACGTCTTGGTTCTGTTGGGTATGGCTAGTTCCATGTATTTATGTAAGTGTTCGTACAATGCATTGGTGTATGATTTGGCAGTCATGCATCTATTTTCCATTGGCGTGGGTGCCGTGAAGTTAACTACCTCTGTTTTTAAGAGTCCAAAGTCAGCTTTGGTGAAGTTTTTCATGGTGGATACTTTTGCGGGGGATGTGAGTGAGATGTTGATTTCCATGGTGATTAGTTTGCTGTCAGATCTAACTAGGAAGGAACTGACTATTGGTGTAACGCAACGGTTGCCCATGTTAGTAATAACCTGGTCAAGGATGTTGCTTCTTCTAGTGGGGATAAGAGTGAGCTGGTCCAGGTCATTGGAATTGATGAATTCCAGGAAGCATTGGGCCAGTGCATTGCTGCTTGATTAGGTGTCCTAGTTGATGGAGGAATAGTTGAATTCTCCTAGTATAATAATGATGGTTTGGACCTTGATAGATTCCAGGGTGCTTAGGAACATTTTTGGAGACCTGTAGCAGGCTATGGCATGGATTGTAGTCTTACAATATTAGTTGTACCTGAAGTATCTCAGATGCATTATGCTGAACTACTCGTTTGAAGGTGTGCATATTCTTCATGAATATGGAGACGCCACCACCACCTTTGGAGCTTCAGTCCATGTTTCAGGCTGAAAGGTGTGGAATGAGTTATAGCCTGGTAGTGTAGGGTTTTTTTCTGCCGCTTTAAAGCAGGTTTCCGTTACAGCAAAAATGTCGATGTCCTCCATTTTGAGGGGTGCTTTGAGCAAGTGCAACTTGAGATTTAGACTTCTGCTGTTGAGCAGCATGACCCTCAGATTGCATTTGTGGTCATTTGGTCTTTGAAGGCACTGCCTAAAAAGGCATTATAGGGGTGGTAAGAGCCTTAGCCAGTACCCGGAAACCCAGGAATGACAGGTGCAGGCCATCTCTGGCAAAGCATCGAGATCTGTCAGTCATGTCATCCCAAGCAGACAGATACTGGATCCCCTTAGAATGACACCAGAAACTTACCCATTTGTTGAAGTTGATCATTTTTTGTTTGTACAGTGATATCATTCTGGGTGATGGTAGGATATTTCTCAGGGCTAGTGTCATAACCTGCCTGGGCCACATAATCTAAGAGCTCCACCATGTCTCTTGTCATACAGTCCAGGCAGAAGCATCTCTGATCATTCACACCCACATGGACAGTGACATTGTCATACTAGTACTTGTGGAGTTATCCGAGTGCATGTCTTGTGTGTCTGATTCTGGCACCTGATTGACCGCGGACTGTTAACTTCTCCTTATTCAACCTAGTGAGTGGGACATCTATGTCCCTCACTATTGAGTCACCTATGATTAGTGTATTGGGCAAGGTGTTTAGCCTTAGGGGGTTAGGTTGAGGGGCACACTGTGGTGGTGAGCTATGTGTCCTGTGGTTTGTGCTGTGTTGTGGTGGTTGAGTGCATTTTCTCTTGAAGGTCTCTACTGTTTGGGTAAATTTCTATTGAGTGCCCTGCGAAGGTGGGTGTGTGGTTTGTGTTTTTTTGTGAGAGCTGTGATAGTGGATGTTCTTGGAGGGCTTTGTGTTCCATCTGGTGGTGTGCAGGTATGTTGACCTTCGCCTTTTGACAAGCTAGTCCAGTGTTGGCTGGAGAGTGCATAGCTTCCAATTTGATATAAGCGCATCTCTCACAAGGCTGAGTATTGAGAGGTAAGAGAAGAGCATTGTCTGTGTACATGAGGCAGTTGCTACACTGCCTCTGAATGCTTCAGTGTACCAGGTTAATAGGAGAAAGCACAGGGAACTGCCCTTTAATCATGCCAGGAGAGGTGGTCATAACTATTAAGTACTGGAGCTATTTCTGTGAAGAATGACTAGTGCTGATGGCTCTTAGGTGCGCTATAATAATTGCTACAAAAATCTGTTGAAGTGCAAAGTGATTAGGCTATTTGAAGTGCAAGAGAGAAAAAACTAGCAAGATGTAAAGGAAAAACTTAAGAGCTGACTTTCTGGCACCAGTAATAGTTTACCTCAGCTTGGCGCCGCTGAGCAGAGCTTAAAGAAGCACAAACCCTTTCAAACACGGTCTTTTAAACCTGAAAGTTGAAAGGGATGGATAATCTGCCCAAACGTTCAGTAAACTACAATTTCTGGGCCAGAAACAACTCTTCTAGTGGTAGATAGGCTACCTAGTGCTTACCACTCCCACTGATTAGCTAGAAGGCTTCTGTCCAACACAGAAAGGCTTGGTGGGGGGGGGGGGGACTCAGAGTACAGCAAGTCTGTATCTGGACTAGACTAGTTACAAGAAAGGTGGGAAACCAGCTTAGAACTTTTTATACATAAAAGCAGCTAAAACAGCAGTAAAACAATTCAAATGCAGTGCAAGTTAGCACACTTGAGTGTGTAGCAATATTAAAGCAAATACAGTTTAAATAAATGCAATTAAATTAAAAAAATGACTGAAATGTGCAGAAAACAGTAAATTAGGAAAAAATCAAAATTGAGTCATTTAGAGTATCAGAAAACAATGCCAGCAAATATATAAATAATTCAGTCAAGCAAAAATGAAGGCTGTGCAGAACTCTGAACAGGTGCAAAAAATATATACTTATCAGCTCTGTATTTCCAGATTGTTTTGAGAAGCACACTCAGTCAGAACACAAGGAGATTCTAGCAGTGGTAGATATATATATATATATATATATAAGTGGAGAAGGAGAAAGGAGGAACAGAATATAATTCAAGGTTACAAAACTAAGTGGGTTGGCCTTCTCAAATGTTCTCTTTGTATCAGGTAGAATGAGCTAATGACTCTAGACTGGGAGGAGTGTCCCAGATCAAATTTTACAGTAGGGGCAGGCAACTGCAAAGCCACCAAGTATAGCAACAAGACACCAACAGGGAGGGACGGTGGGAAACTATACTACAGCTACTAGCTACTCTCAAACAGAAAATACAGCTGTTAGTATGAAAAAGCAGTTTACGATGAAGTAATTCAGTAAAAATGCTTTTACAATAATGAAACACTATCAAGCAATGAAAAATACAGTTAAAGCAGTATAAAATAATACACAAATGCATTGAAACAGTAAAAAAAAGCTTTACAACAGTGCAAAATGTAGTAGATTAGCTGTATAGCACAATTATAAGCATTAAGAAATGTAATTCAATGAAATAAATGTGAGAAATAATTTATTCTGCTCTTGGAGTCTTATGGAATTTCTGCTTTGTCCCATAGTTGAATCACCACTCCACATCCTGTTAAAAACGAGCCTCCATACGTTTACATTCAGTATGGTGATCATGTTACAGTGGGGTTAGGAAGTTAACTTTTTATTACTTTAGAGCGATCTTGGAGTTGGTATATTTAATTTACTGGGGGCGTGGGGGGGGGGGCGCAGAGCCCCTCCACATGGGGGGTGCAGGGCCCACTGCAGAAACATAGAAAAAAGTGTGTTTCTTAGTTTGGTGTAGTTATAGGTGGAGGAGATGTTCTTTACATGTGCGTTGTAGTTTTCTATGTTATGATGCACACTTTCTGTCTTCTGAGTTTTCGTTGTTTTGGGTTTTCAGTGTTTTGGTTTTTCAGTGTTTTGGGTTTTCGATGTTACGGTCTCAGTGTTTTGAAATAGACCCATACATATATATATATATATATATATATATATATATATATATATATTTATATTATATGTAGTGTGTGTATGTATATCTACACACATATACACATTAGTCAAGATGACGTGTTTGTGTGTGTGTGTGTGTATATATATATATATATATATATATATATATGTATATATATATATATATATATATATATATATATATATATATATATATATATATACATACACACACGTATATACATTAGTCTAGATGACCAAATCACCTAGAGCCATATTTTACACTGTTGAGTGACTAGCATATGTATAAAATATATGTATGTGTGTGTGTTTGACAACAGTGAAAATCACCGGAGCCAAGGGCACCACAATGCAAAACAATGAGTTTGAGAGAGTAAAAAAAAAAACTTAATATGCAACTCTCGAAAAGTTTTGCTTCATCAAGCATGTAAAACCAAGGGTAAAAACAGTATAAAACACAGTTACATGACAAATTAAACAAGTTAATTAAACTCTGTTGTAATTACTTTAATAAAAGTTTTAAAGATATGTCGTTTAAGCCTGGGAAAATATGAGCCTTAAACTTTAAAATCCATTTAAATTCCTGTAGCTGAATTAGCTGTATTAAATTACCAGCATGTATAGGTTCTTTTAAGATACAATCAAAAACTTAAAAGAATGCAAAGTCATTATCTAAAATATGTTTGCCAAGTGCATTAGTAGTAATTTTCCTATTTATTTCAGATCTGTATGTAAGTTTTCTGTTGGTTTTACCAACATGGTATGCAGTGCATGATTGACATGCAGCTAAATATACAAACATTTCTAATGTCACATTTCTGATTGAGCTTTAAATAAAGTTATTTTCCAGTGACAGAATGAATAAAAATTCTATTGGTATTAATATCGCCACAGTGTACACATTTAGTACGGGTAAGAGTTCCTGTTCTATTAGTTGTAAAAAAGTTAAAACTCCTAAGTTGTCCCTTGTAGCTTAATCTTTTTTTTTTTTTTTTTTTTTTTTTTTAAGTTGCATCTTTTATAGCCAAAGCTCAGTTGTCTCTCTTCATATTCTTGATTTCCAGGATATCTGAAACTGTTGGCCACTATTTATTAATGATAGATTTCACAGCATTGGTGATTTGATTGTAAGCGAGAACACACCTTTAGCAATTGCTGTGTGTTATTTTGTTGCTCATGTTGGTATTTTATCTGTTTGGAAAAAAATAAGTTTAGTTTCTAGGGTTCGCCCATTAATAGTGTTGCATATGATGATAGCCATTTCAAATCTGTTCTTCTTTTTATGTAGGAATTTATCAGTTGTTTTATTCAGCTGAATTGTCATTTGTTCATCATTGGAATATTCGTAGGTTGGTACTAGGCTATCGGCCCTAGGGCCTATACAAGCCTAGCCATAACAGTTCCATGGATATTTCTTCCCTGGACCTCTGTCTAGCAGGGCAACTGACCTGATCCACAGGATGAATTTCCTATCTGTTGAAATATGTTAATATTATAAAGGGATTATATGTTTGACATTTGATGTGGTCACAGCAGGGTATTGTGAAATGGTGAAATAGATGTAATAGTTGGAAAGAATGTATACAAGCTTCATGGTGTTCTTAAGTAATTTTAAAAAATGTCATCTATGCTGTAAGTTTTTGGAAGGACAAGTTAAGGGTTAAAAGGATTCACATCTGCTACTTGGCATTCTTCAGTTGGATAAATGTAATAAAGTTTAATTGATGCATATTTAAATATGTTGCAAATCTTGGTGTAAAATGACTTCCTTGACAGGCTTTTCAGACGAGCTGCCGGGAAAACATCAGTAAAGATGTTTTTATTCCACTTGGACTTTTTCGTTTTTTTCAACTTTTTCCAGTTTGTGTATGTTTTTATATTTTTGGAGTTGATTGATGTGTGTTCTTTCATTGTCTTGCGGGCTTGAGCTGAAGGAGCTGGCTCTCTATGTCTGGAACAGAAACTGATTACCTTTCCATTTCCGGTCCTGCTTCGTTGGTTGAATTATGTAAGGAAAGGGATGCCGGAGCAGCTTCCAAAGACTTATGGCAGTTGGGGAGCCAGATTCACATGAAGGGGACCTCTTGCTGTTGGAGCGTTTGCTTAACAAAGAGGTAATTCTTCTTTATGATACCGGTTTACTTGAAAAATATCTAAGTTTGGGCTTGACCCCTAAGGGTCTTAGAGTAGACCCTTTACCTTCATTTGATTTTTCTGAAGAGGAGAATGATTTGTTTCACGAATGGAAGCAAATTGCTCTGGCATACACTACAGGGTGGTTGAAAATACTTGTTAAAAGGAATATCAGACAACGTACTTAAGTGCAGGAGGATATTTTACAGTTACAAGATAGTTTAAGTAAATCTGTTCCCATTTTGTCTTTCAACAACAGGATTAAAGAGATTCAGGGCAGTGTGTGTAAAGTCGAGGAGGCTGTGATTACACGGACAAAGAGAAAATTAGAATGCAACATTAGGGACTACAAAAATGGCACCATTTTTTCATGGCAAAGAAAAACTAGGAGGACTAGATCCAGAAACATTTGTAATGGCAATAAAGCCCATTTGATACATGATTCTTCAGCTTCTTTGGCTGAAACATCATCCAGTGGAAAAAATAATGTGTCATTTGAGGAGGCCATTTTGAACGAGGACAATGTAGAGGAACAACCATCTTAAATACAACAAGTCAAAACCAGTGGCTGGAAGTGGTAGGGAAACAAACACGTTTGGTGGAGGAGGCAACGATAGGAGGAGAATTAATAACATTTGTTTAGACTTGAATGTTAAAGTTTTGGTTAACAATGAAAATGAAGCTTGTTTGGCATCAAGGCATAATGACGCATGAGGTTGTGCTATGTGAACGTATGGATTTAAACATCATTAATCTTTCGGATTTAAATGTAAGTAATGATGTGGAAAGTTTATTGTTAAAGGGTATCAAGTTCATCCCCACATATTTTCCATCATTGGCTGATGTTATTTTAGAAATCGTTTTTGTAGGAAACTACATTTAAAAGTGTTTTTTCAAAATAGGGAGTTAAATGACCAAGCTAATGCCAATGAAGAGATTATTAATATAATTGAGGAGGACAATTTGAGTATTAGCTCGGACGATTCACTTTTGAATGTGTCTATATATGCCAGTGAGTTCTGTGAGGAGCTAACTGATTTGTCAGTGGAGGAAATAGAGAAATGCGGCCATGTTGGATGTGGGGTTTCACACACGGTATGGCAGATTAACGGTTCCACAAGTCCCTCATCGTAGTGATTTTTTTTCCGCCGAAAATGTCAGCCATATTGCGACAATTTGAAAATGTTATATGTAGAGAAGTTGAATCAGAATATAATAGATTCACACGAAGACAAAGGACATATAGTTTAAACAAATGCCAGTGGCAGGCATTAAACAACTTGAGAGATGTATATGATAAATATGTGCATTCTCAAGCTGATAAAGGGGGAAATTGAGTGATTTTTTACCCATTAGGAAGTACAACAGTATGGCTGAAGAGTTAGAGGGAGCAGTCCGTTTATTCTGTGGTGTGTGAAGAGGTTGTCTCTACTTTCAGTGGTGAGTTGTTGGATTTATTAGAAAGAGATGAAAGGCTGGGTTTCTTTTCTCGGACTGATGTCAAGAACCTTTTTCTGAAAAACCCAAGGGATGCAATTTTTTTTCATTATACCCAAAGTACATAAAAATTTATATAATCCACCAGGTAGATCAATAGTATCTGGTAAGGGTTCTTTTTTTGCAAAATGTGGGTATTTTTCTAGACCATCAGTTAAAAGTTTACTTGAAGAGGATAGTTTCCCACATAAGAAGTGGTAAAGATTTGTGTGATTTGGCGAGAGGTTTGAAATGGAACACAGGTTACTATTGGGCAACCGTTGATGTGAAATCTCTTTATACAAGCATTAAAAATGTTTGGGGTTTGGAAGCAGTTGTAAGATGTTAGGGGAGGGTCCACGTATGAACTATATTCTAGTTAGAATTCTCTTTGACACACAACTGTTTAATAAGCAGTATTTTCTACAGAAAGTGGGCACAACGATGGGGGCATCATATGCCCCATCCTTTGCTCTAATCTTTATGAATCATTTTGAGAATCTGTTTATTTACAATACTGAATTTTTCAAACAGCATGTGATCATCTATAGGAGATAAATAGATGATTTGTTTTTTGTGTGCAGGGGTGATGTCTCTGAGTTTCATGATTTCGTGGGCAACCTTAATCAGAGGAATAACCTAGGGTTAGAGCTCACTTATACAGATAGGAAGAGAATGCAGTTTCTTGACGTGGAATTTTTTGTAACAGGTGATAGGGACATTTCATTTAAGCCTTTCACCAAAGAGACAGCAGTTAATAATTTTTTATCAGCTGATAGTATGCACCCCCCCCCCACAATTATTGGCTGCTTTACCTTTTGGGGAATACAATCATATTTTTAATACCACTTGTGAAAAACATACCGTGAAGGAAGAATTTTTGAAAGTGAGACAAAAGTTGCTGAAAAGAGGTTACAGTTCACATGTTCTTGACAAAAGTAGAAAGGAGGTTTGGGTTTGGTGTTCTTTGTGTACACAGTTCAAGAGGTAATAGGTGTAATCACAGGGTCAGTTTGAAGTTTGCGCCTTGCAAATGAGCCATCCTTGAATAATTTATTCCCCAGGAAAATTACTTTCTCGTACAGTTGTTTCTCTAATTTGAAAGAATTGTTGAACACTAAAAGGGTTAAGAAAATACAGGAATTTAAGGGATGTTATGCATGTGGTCATTGTAAAATTTGCAAGAGAGTTTGCAGTTTGGATGAAAGCCTTATAAATGATAAAAGAAAATATAAGGCTATGGAGTTGTTCAACTGTAGGTCCTGTAGGGTAGTGTATATCATTGGCTGTGACTGTGTTCCTGTCAGATGGTATACTGAACAAACAAAGAGGATGGTTAAAAACCATATACTGGAACACCTAGGTGATATTAGACATGGCAGAAAGGAAAATCCAGTGGCAGAACACTTTCAGGTTGTTCACGCTGGTTCTGATGCCATCTTATTCTTGAGTGTTTTGGCTAAACTTTTTAATAGGTGGGGTGAGCTCTTCTTGACTGAATTATTAAGATTGGAGACCGAATTTATTATTAATTATGGTACACTAGTTCCCAGTGGTATGAATCAGGAAATTAATACCAACATCTGGTAATAAAGAAGTGTGATGTGATGGTATGGTAGATATTTGTAAGTCCAGTCTATTTTTCAAGAAAATGTGACATGATTATCTGTTTATTTATGGTTTATGTATCTTCAGGGTAGTGTATTGGGTTCTCTCATAGACATCATTGGGCTCACAGAACTTTGTTTTTGACTCATTTGTTTTTATATTTATGATGTTAAATTACCATTGTCATTTTTAGTTTTAACAATTTATGGCTAGCATTGGTTGCACATTCAGTAATGCCTCTCCATGCATCACATTACTGTTGAAATATGTTAATATTATAAAGGGATTATATGTTTGACATTTGATGTGGTCACAGCAGGGTATTGTAAAGTGCTGAAAAAGATGTAATAGTTGGAAAGAATGTTTACAAGCTTCATGGTGTACTTATGTAATTTAAAAAAAATGTCATTGATGCAGCAAGTCTTTGGAAGGACAAGTTAAGGGTTAAAATGATTCACATCTGCTATTTGGAATTCTTCAATTGGATAAATGTAATTAAGTTTAATTGATGCATATTTAAATATGTTGCAAATCTTGGTGTAAAATGACTTCCTTGAAAGGCTCTTGAGCCAAGGTACCGGGAAAACATCAGTAAATATATTTTTATTCCACTTGGACTTTTTGTTCATTTTTTCAGCTTTTTCCAGTTTGTGGATGTGTTTTTGAATTTCCTGTCTCCCATCCAATTAAGGTTCCTTTTGAAGAGGGCCAAGGAGGTGCTCTGCTTGACATGTATGGGCAGCCTATTCCAGAGTACGGAGAGTCTCTGGGTCAGGAATCTATCCCTCCAGCATGTTTTGTTCATTGTGATGACAAGGTTTAGATCCCTGGAGCGTGTGTCTCTGAGAGATTGGGATTTCTTTAAGTGGAGCATGTACAACAGCTCAGGGTTTGTCATGGCCTTGTATGTTAAGCAGAGATTGCCTCTGAGTAGACGATATGCAACAGAGTATAGCTGGAGTTTTTTTAGATGGTCAGCATAGGGCATCTGCTTTAGGCCTGTGATTCTTTTAGTGAGGTATTTCTGCAGCCTTTCCAGCTGTTGAAGATGTTTTGTGAGGTGCATACCAAATGGGGCATTGTACTCTATAATGGGTCTAATGAGGGATGAGTACAGTGGGACACTGACCTCCTTTTTTCTAGATGTAAAGCCCGTGGTGATGAGGTCTGGCACATAGAAGGGTTTCCTGACTGTTGTGGCGATGTGGTTATCGAAGGTGAGACCACTGTCTACCTGTGTCTCTAAATCTCTCATCACACTTTTTGCTGTTTAGTGTACTGCCACCTATGTGGTAATTCATGGGTGCATGGTTTTTCCCCAAAGGGGATAACTATACATTTCTTGGCATTAAGCTTGAGGCCATGGCTGTGGCACCAAGCATCTGTTTTTGTAATGCCCTTTTGTAGAATATCCACATAGTTTGGGGATTCAATAATGGCTCTCGCTCCCAGTTTGCAGTCATCTGCGAACTTTGTTAACCAGAGTTCCTTAGTGTTGGCCTGTACTTCAGAGACATAGATGCCAAACAAGAGCAGCTCCAGCACTGAACCCTGAGGTACTCCACTTGTCTGGAGCTGGATTTGGAGTCTACTACTTTTATAGTCTGGGTTCTGTTAGTAAGCCAGTTGGCAACCCATCGAGTGATGTAGGGATTTATGCCCAGCTTAGTAGGTTTTTCTATGATTCCAGAGTGGGGGATGGTGTTGAAGGCCTAGGTGAGGTCCAGATAGGCTGTGTGGACCACCTTACCCTCATCCACAGCTTTGGAGACTGATTCGAAGAAATCAGTCAGGTTCAGGAGACAACATCGGCCTTTCACAAACCCGAACTGGGTGGTTAGTTAGCAGTGTGCTTCATTTATTTTTTTATGACAGTATTAAATGTAAATGGAGGATGCATGCTTGTCTGGTGGATATAGGTGTTCCTTTTGAGTGGTTTCTTAAGAGTTTAGTTGTCAAATTCTTTTATCTGTCTTAGGGTAATATCTAAGAAGTTAGTGAAGGACATCTATGGTTAAGATAAGATTTTACACAACTGTTTTTTTCCATAGAAGGAATAAATCATCCGCAAATCTGGAATAAAAAAAAAAAAAAAACTTTCTAAATTTAAGTTGTTAGACATAGATGCAGAGAAACTCTGTATCCCACAAGAACATTACAATGTTAGTGTAAGTATTCGCTGTGGGCATGCTCATGGCATCATCTGTATTCTGCTTATGAAGCTGCGTTTGAAATAAAAAGATGTTATTTTCCAAAACAATGTGTAACAATTCACAGATGTTCTTCGTGTTTCACTGTTGTAGTCATTACATTTGGGTAATCTGCTGGTAGGTTGCCCTCAGTCTGCCTGAATTCAAAAATCTTTGGT